>NW_012106575.1:322248-367919 GCF_000951045.1 Mandrillus leucophaeus
CTGACCTTGTGATCCGCCCGCCTCAGCCTCCCAAAGTGCCGGGATTACAGGCGTGAGCCACCCCACCCAGCCAAGTCTCTCCTTTTATTTATACTTTAGACTGAGTTCCTTCTTTTCTATGATGACAGAGTCTGAAATCCACACCCAGAAAAGCTCCTACAAGGCTCTCCTCCTGAATACCGGCCTGAAGTGCCTTCTCCCTCCCTGATGTTTCACTGTCCTTGTACTGCAGTCAGAGACAAAACTCTCCACTTCTCACTGCTCTCATACGTTTCATGTGTCCCTTCACAAATGTCTTCAAGCCCCTTGCATTTGAAAATCCTTCTCTTAGACCTCTTTCGAACAACCCTTTACCCTGTGAAGGTGTTCTCTTTACGTCACAGAAGCAGTGTTTTCTACTGCAGGATGGGTGAAACACATACACACACACACACACACACACACACACACACACACACACACTCTTACTTCTTTTTCCCCAGCTAAAATTATCCAACTGACAAATCATCACTAAGACCTACTATGTAAGAGCCACGGTTTCAGGCACGGGGGGTGTGCAGGCTTGAACTGAGTAGAGATTTCAAGTCTAACGAGGGTAAAGAGATGGTGCTAAACAAGTAAACAAACGGTGCAAAATTACAAAACAGGGCAAGGTGATAGATCATGACTCAGAGCCACTGCATGCTGGCAAGGGGCGCATTAGTGAAACCTGGATGATAACTAAGCAGGGCTCAGTCCTGCCAAATCTCTTCAAGTTTTCAATTCATTCTGAATTCATCCATCTCTTTTCACTGCCATTCTCCCCCACTGACTACTTTCACTTGGCATGGTGGGTTGAAGAGTATCCTCCCCCCCAAAAACAATGTACACCTAGGACTTTGTAACAAGACCTTAGTTTTAAAATGTACACCTAGAACTTTGGAATATGACCTTATTTGAAAAATGTCAGGCTGGGTGCAGCGACTCATGCCTGTAATCCCAGCACTTTGGGAGGCTAAGGCAGGTGGGTCACCTGAGGTCAGGACTTTGAGACCAGCCTGACCAACATGGAGAAACCCCATCTCCACTAAAAATACAAAATTAGCCGGGCATGGTGGTGCATGTCTGTAATCCCAGCTACTAGGAAGACTGAGGCAGGAGAATCACTTGAACCCAGGAGGCAGAGGCTGTGGTGTGCCAAGATCACACCATTGCACTCCAGCCTGGGCAACAAGAGCGAAACTCCATCTAAAAAAAAAAAAAAAAGAAAATAAAAGAAAAATGTTCACCAAGAATATTGGAATATGACCTTATTTGTTGCGGATGTATTTAGTTAAGATAAGATTATACTGGATTACGTGGGCCCTAAATCCAATGGCTGGTGCCCTTACAAGAAGATTAGGTGAAGACAGACACACCTAGAAGGAAAATGTACATGTGACAATGCAGGCAGAGATTGCAGTAATGCAGCCACAAACCAAGGATCACCCAGGATTGCTGGGGAGCCACCAGGAGCCAGGAGAGAAGCAAAGAATAAATCCTTTGCTATAGTTTGGCTGTGTCCCCACCCAAATCTCATCTTAAATTGTAGCTCCCATAACTCCCATGTGTCATGGGAGGGACCTGGTGGGAGGTAACTGAATCATAGAGGTGGGTCTTTCCTATGCTGTTCCCATGATAGTGAATAAGTCTCATGAGATCTTATTCTTTCGTTAAGAGAAGCTGCCCTGCACACACTCTCTTGCCTGCCACCATGTAAAACGTGTCTTTGCACCTCCTTTGCCTTCCACCATGATTGTGGTGTCTCCCCAGTCATGTGGAACTGCAAGGCCACTGAACCTCTTTTTCTTTGTAAATTTTCCAGTTTCAGGTATGTCCTTATTGGCAGCATGAGAACAGACTAATACATCCTTAGAGTTCTCAGAAGGAATCCACCTTGCTTACACCTTGGTTTACGACTTCTAGCTTCCAGAACTAAGAGAATAAGTTTCTGTTATTTTAAGCTGCTCCGTTTGCAGTAATTTGTTATGGAAGGGGTAGGAAATGAATACACTTGGCAGCTGCCATTCATCCTTTGAGTCTCAAGTAAATGCTGCATCTTAAGAGTAGCTTTCAATGGCCCTTAGAGTAATCAGTTGTTTTCCAACTTTCATGTGCTTCAGAAGAATGGAAGGTGGGTGTTTCTAAAGAATGGAAATCCCTGCATCCCAACCCCAGAGATCCTGACTCAGTAGTTTGGAAGGGACCTAGGAATGTATATATTTAACAAAGCTGCCTGTAGGCCCCTCCCCTCCAGGGGGTTGATGCTGATACGGCTAATTTATAGAACACACAGAAAAATCTGTTCTAGGCTAGGTTAATTCAACTACATTCCACTCCTGGTTTCCCATAACAAGCACTATAACCTTCAACAAATGCATTTAGCTCTCACTAGACTTGGCTTCTAATCAATACTTAATTGCTTAATGAAAGAGGAGGATAGTGAGAGACTAGGCCAACAGAGGCAGAGGTTCGCAGACAGGAAGAGCTGAAGATGAAAGGAGAAGCTTGGGATACAGTTCTTGACCACTTTATAAAATCAGCTTTATCACTGCAGAGTTTCAGTTGGGAACAGAGGTGGATAACGAGAAGGTGACTGGGCTTAGGCTTCAGAGACCATAACTTAAGGCAATGTGTTTTTATGCTACCCCTAACTCTGCAACTCTGCACTAGTAATTTTGAATCTTTTTCTTTTTCTTTCAGAGACAGTCTCGCTCTGTCAGCCAGGCTGGAGTGCAGTGGCATGAACTCAACTCACTGCAATCTCCGTCTCCCAGGCTCAAGCAATTCTCCTGCCTCAGTCTCCTGAGTAGCTGAGATTACAATTGTGTGCCACCACACCCGGCTAATTTTTGTATTTTCAGTAGAGACGGGGGTTTCCCCATGTTGGCCAGGCTGGTCTCAAACTGCTGACCTCAAGCAATCTGCCCGCCTCGACCTCCCAAAGTATGAATGTTTTCTTATGGAGGGCTCCCAAATTGTGTAAGTCTCACACCTCATATAACTTAGACCTACCTTGAAGCCGAGCATGTTGGCTCATGCCTGTAATTCCAGCAATTTGGGAGGCCGAGGCAGGTGGATCACAAGGTCGGGAGATCAAGACCATCCTAGCTAACATGGTGAAACCCCATCTCTACCAAAAATACAAAATATTAGCCAGGCACCGTGGCAAGTACCTGTAGTCCCAGCAACTCGGGAGGCTGAGACAGGAGAATGGCATGAACCCAGGAGGTGGAGCTTGCAATGAGCCGAGATTGCACCAATGCACTCCAGCCTGGGGGACAGAGCGAGACTCTGTCTCAAAGAAACAAACAAACAAACACACACACAAACACACACACACACACACACAAAACAAAAAAAAACACCTAGACCTACCTTGGCTCAAGAAATAGGAAAAGGTGAGCTTAAGTTGACAGGGGAGGGTCCTGTTTAGTAAGAGAAAAATTCTGGGGTTTCTGGTGTTTGCTCTATGGGGTTGCCCAACAGGGAGTTACGGAGGCTGCTGGTGTAAAGAGAAGACAGGCTCATGTGGTTCAGAAAGCTTGATCTGATCTTGAAAGAGAAGTATGCGAGACTAGTCATCCTAAATCTGCTCACTGCTTAGTGTATGGTAGAAATGCAATTAACATCAATCTTCCCAACCTTCTTGCTTCTTCCAACCTCATTAAAACATAGCTCAGCAGCAGGCAAATGTGAGCACTCACCCCACAACAGTGAGGGAGAACTTGCTGAAAATAATTGTCTAGTTATACTAGAAAAACATGGCCTCCTTGTTCTACTCCTCCTAAAATTCTGAAATTAGATTCACACCATTTTCATTCCTGGGACAATGTGGATAAAGTAACTCCTGAGATTACAAACTCAAGTGACAAGCAACTCAATCACAGAAGGAACTAAAGGACCCTCCTTCCTGTCAATTCACAGGGGTCTGGGGAGACTCAAGAGCTGGGCAAACATTTCCAGGAGAACTGCTGGTTATTAAAAGCCCTATTTGTCAATGACAATGCTGCCTCCTTCTCTGGTGTTAATTAGTCATTTCACACAGCATCTTTGACAAGGAGTTAAGTTCCAGTTAACCCAGATCTCAGACAACATGGAGTAGCAGTGGAGCAAAGGGGCTGTAGCAAGACCATACTACAAATTGTTGGGTCGGCTGAGATTAGAAAGAGAAGATTCCAGAGTCCTGAAATGGGCTTCTCTAGGCAAGAAAACAAAAGGCATAGGAAGGAAAACAAAGCTTCACAGCTGAACTAAAATGGAAAATACTCACCATCCAATTGAGAGCATTCAACAGACATTTATTAACCAACTTCAATGAGCAAACATTGAGATAAAAGTTCTATAAATATTTGTTGTTGTAGATTAGGTACTTTTGGGATATCAGTCTTTGGGCATCTCCAAAAGTCACCCATGTGAAAAGACAAAACAAAAACAACAACAAAAACCACACAACAACAACAAAAACCACACAACAACAACAGTAACAGCAACAAAAACTGTGGTAACATGTAGATCTTGTATTTTGATTTTCTAAGGGACCAAAAGAAAATGTTCTCTGCCTTCTGTGCAGGGTTTCACAGCAATGAGTTGTCTGGGCAGGGGACATTTTGCATTTCAACCAAATGACCTTAATCCCTTGATTTATAGACCTGTCACTGCTATTTGATGCTGTATCAACTGCATTCTGAGAAGTTCATTTATGGGCTTCTTCCACTTTCAAAAGCTTGTCCTAATTATGCAGATCTAGGGCACATATTGTGATTTCTACTTTCATTTCCTCAAATGGAGCTGGTGCATAAGGGTACCGGAGACCCATGGGCCTCCAGGTTAAGAGAGGAGAACTGGGGAGTGCTATTGTTCAGAAGCTAAGATTACAAAGGCTCTAACAATATTAAACACTTAGTATCACTAATTTCCTATTGTTAATTTCTTTCTGCTGTTCATTTTACTCATACTCATACTAGCAGTAATACTACCGTCTTTTCTTTGTTTAATCCTTGCTAACTGCCCAGGCACATGCTGAACCCTTTAAAATGGACTATCCCGACCCTGTACCACATTCCTCATCAGCACCAAGCATCTCCAGCTGACAAGACAGTATTTTTCCAGGCAGTCAAGAACGTTGCTTTTTCTTATTCCCAAAAGAAAAAACAAAAAACCAAAAACACAAAAAACACTTCAAAGTCAGGCTCAGCAATACGAGTTAGAAAATGTTCTTCATATGACACACCATGATTATGGATTTGTTGAGACTCAGAATTCATGGTAAGCTGTTACGGGTAGTAACTATCTATCTGCATTCACCCAGACCCTTTAAATATAGACCAGGATTAAGAGTAAAATGTCAGTGGGGCACAGTGGCTCATGCCTATAACCCCAACACTTTGGAAGGCTGAGGTGGGAGAATCACTTGAGCACAGGGTTCAAGACCAGCCTGGGCAACGTAGGGAGCCCTCATCTCTACACATAATTTAAAAATTAGCCAGGTGTGGTGGTGTGCACCTATGATCCAGCTACTTGGGAGACTAAGGTAGAAGGATCACTTGAACCTGGGAGGTCGAGGCTGCAGTGAGCTAGGATCATGCCACCGCAGTCTAGCTTGGGAGACAGAGCAAAATCCTGTCTCAAAAAGAAGTCTACCCAGGCCAATCGGAACCCAGTCAGAGGAATTTTTGCAGAACATCTTGATTATTTACAAAGCTGCCTTTGCTTTCCGCTCTCCCCTTAGGCTGTTAAGTCTTCACAACCCTGTTCTCTTTTCCCAATATTGCCATTGACATCCCTCATTGAAGCCCCATCTCTAGACTCTAACATCTAGATAACCAACTTCTGAATTTGTACATCTTCTTACAACAATGACTCTGACCCAATCCTAGGGACTCTGTCCCAGCCAGACCACACCCACATTTTCTGGATGACCCATTAGAAAACAGGTTAGAACATAGATAAATACATGTGTAAGCTCCAGAAGATATTTACGTGAGACTCAACCCTGAAGACCTGCATAACTATAATCTGAACTAATAACCCCAGCTAATGTTGGTTTAGTATAACGTTGGTTTAGTATAATAATGTGATCCATCAAGAGTTTTGCACATGTGTGGTCTTGTTTAACTTCCATGTATATTAGCACGTCTAACTTGAGGCAACCACAGACAACAATTCTGTTTCTTCATAGGCAAAGTGGAAGTTTCTCTTGAAGATAAATATGTACAGCTTTGGTTTCTCCCAGAGAAAGGAATGCCTCACGTAACAAAGGAATACAAATCAGTAGTGCCCTATTGTAGGAAGTTTAGACGCCCAAAAATTTCACCCGACATGCATCCCTAAGTAGCCTCAAGGTCTTAAAATAGTTCATCTGTCTGTACTTCAGTTTTGTAATATATAAAATAGGAGCAATGGATCTCTTCTGGGTAATTCTCAAGGTTTTTGGTTTTAGAGAGGTTCAAATAAGACAACACATGTGAAATGATTTCAAGTTTGTGAAAAGTAGATATACACAGAAGTCTGTATCTATAGACATATATAGAAATACACTGTACCTTTTTTACATTATTACACTGAACTCTATTAATGAGATGGCTTAGAAAAAAATATGTTTCAAAGAGCCACAGAAATATAAGATGAGGATACCTTTTACACCAACAAGGTTGTTGGGTTCATATCTGGCAGGATTCAAGGGTCTTAGCCTACCAGTCAAATACTGAACTGAAATCTTATAAGAGAGGGGGAGGGGGCAGAGAAAGAGGGGGAGGGGCAGAGAAAGACTGGAGGGGGAGCTCTTGAAGCCAGAGCTTATTAAATCAATTACATGATTAATGTGAAAGAGAGTGTGTGAGACAGGAGGGGGATGGGGCAGGAGTTCACTCAGCACAGTAAAGGCTGCTGATCAAGCATTTTCTGTAACCTTCTAAGCCACCAAGAAAATTGCCTCTTGGTATATGAATCAAACTGGAGAAATATATTTGTTGGCAGCTTTTCATATTTAAAAAAAAAAGGTGGTAGTATATGAAATCTCCTGCACCGCTCAATCTTAGAATTGACAGGTATTAGAAATATTAGAAACATCTCCATAGGAATTGAAAATGACATTTTATCCTTGGTAAGAGTGTTCTCGTGCAACTGAAGGGTCAGGCTTGTGGTTTTGATATGAATGGGGATGCCCAAAGTAAAAAGGATGCTAATTAAAGTGTTTGATGGTGTTTCCTTCCCAGTGCATTATGGTAGAAATGTGTAAATCCCCAATATGGCTTGAGTTCCACAAAAGATCATTAGTCAGGAACAGGCAATGGATCAAATCATCTCCTTGATGGAGTTTTCAGATAAATCCTTCTCAGGGGCCATAGGCCAGGTCCTGAATCAGAAAAAAAAAAACAAATCACCCAGCCACCCTGACCAAATTAGCTGATCTGGTGGGTGACGATGGACGTCTGAGGCCATAGTTTCTATTAGCAACCAGGTCTTTCTCGTTCCGGTTGACAAGACGGACAACCATCCACCCTCGTAAAAGATTCATGACCCAACTTTGCACTCTCTACTGCTTGCTTTCTCATAAAACCAGTGCAAATCCTATCAAAAATTTAGCAGAATCCCTGCCTCATCTGTTTAGGCCTGAAGCTAGTTGCAGGGACAACTCATTAGGGACAGGCTCATTAAAACCAGCCCTTGGGCAAAAGCAGTTTGCGGCCTCCTCATTTTTATTCACTCTCACCTCCCTGCCCAACCTCCTTGAGCCCTGAGACACAGGGCTTCTAATAATTTTGTACAGTGTGCAGGTCTGTTCACAGAGTTGCAGGGCCCAGAGTTCGACAAATGCTGCTCCTTACGTCTGCCAAAAATGATCTCTGTCTTCTCCTTTGTGTGCCTAAGGAAGACTGTGCTAGGAGAGGGACTGTTGCTGGAGAAGGCAGAGGAGGGAATCCAGAAGGCTGGCCAGCTTCTCACCTGGGGATGGCTGGGGAGAACACCTGGCATTGGAGTAGTCAGGAGACCCCTTAGGACCAAGCCGGAGCTCTGGCAGAACGAAGGCCAAAAGGTAAAATCTTTGGGGTCCCATTCATGCGTCATGTTCAGCCCAGCACTCAGACCCCTGGGCACCTGGAGCCTGAGCAACAGCCTGCCTAATGGATTCATTACCAGATGTTTTCTGCTATGTGCCAGGATCCCACTCTCCCCATGAACTAGGGGAAAAGCTCATTTGTGCTGACAAAGAGCTATTGAAATCTTCAGGCATGGTGGCAAAGAACGGGCAGCCCCAGTGCAGATGCAAAGCTTCCAGGCTGCCAGCATCTCTGGGCACGTTTATTTTTGAAAGGGTGGGAGGAGAGCGCTACAGAGGCAAATGCCTGTGACAGCCAGTGGATAGTGAAGCAGGCTGGGCGAAGGTCAATCCTGAGGAAGAGGGTCCATGTTGACCTGGGACTGGAAAGCTCATCTCCACACTTAGGTGTGCAGGTGCTACAGAGCTCCAGCTGCTGGGTGAAGTGTCGGGATGCTGCCCAATGTTCCAGATTGTCTGATTTTTTTGCAAGAAGCCAAAAATGTGGATTTTAAGTGAAATCTTTACATCTCTAAATATTGGCAGCTAATAACAGGGGAGAAAAAAGCAAAAACAAATCATATGGGTGAAACAAAGGCGTAGATTTCAGGTTTACAACACCTGACGTGAAAAATATATTATAGTAGGAGCAAAATAGATACTAGTCTTAGGTTTTACTACGTCCCAGTGACACTGGCACGTCCATGAATCCCTAGAGGCCCTTCTCTGCTCTTCTGTAATGGGAGGCCTAGGCAACATGATCTCTCAGAGCAAAACTCTCTCTCTAATCCTTTGAAAATAAACTTTATTAGGTAGGGTTTTTAGTTTCCAAAGCATTTCACCATCTCAAATGGAACTAATATGCTAACAGCTCCACCATTGCCAAAGCCTTTGATGCTGATTGTTCTTAAAGCATAGATTACTAGCCTTACAAAGCTTTCAGAGGGAGAATTGCCAAGTCACATGCATGCAGCATCAATTTCCTGAGTTTCCTGGGCCAACGGTGAGCAGGAGAACCCTGGTGTGAGCTCCATCTCATGGAGAGGAAGGCAGGTCACTTCTCCCATTTCTCTTTTAATAGGATATATTAGGAAAATAATTGCTGTCTTTTTTTTTCTTTGGTTTTTAAGAAATGGGTCCTTATTCTGTCACCCATGCTGGAGTGCAGTGGCATGATCCTAGCTCAGTGCAACGTCAAACTCTGGGCTTAAGCAAACCTCCCACCTCAGCCTCCCGAGCAGCTGGGACTACAGGTGTGCAACACCACACCAGGCTAACTGAGCTGGACTTTATCAGAGGTTGGCATATTAGGCCACGCTGGACCCTGAAAATTCCTTGGAGCCCCCCTGGGGGCTGCTAAATGTGAGGGACAGAGAGGAAGGGATGAAGCTGAAGAGGAAGATGCAAAGTCCTGTGTTTCATTTCCTTTCCTTCTTCCCTCCTCCCCAGCCCTAAACAGAAAACCTCTACTTTATCAGCGCTGTGTTGCTCATTCACTGAGTCTTTGAGCCAAACCTGTGAGGCTAAAAATAAATGAATTAACAAATCCATTAAGCAACCATCCAGATTAAAAGTATGAAAATCACGACAGGATCTCTAAGTCCTAATTGCCTATAAGCCTGAGGATTCACTGACCCAGCTCAACTGCTGCCTAATGTTGGCCACATTCCTTGGGCTCTCTGTGCCTTCATGAGCCATACCCATCATTAATTGAGGTTGGGGACATACAAAGGGACATAGACTTGGGAGATATTTTCTTCTCTAAAATCACCATATTCATTTTCTACCCCGTTTCTCCCACCTCAAAAGCTTACATTAAAAACAATCTTGCTTTTTTACAGTGTTAGTTCACATACCCACGTGGTTCCATTCTCATATGCTGTGGCTGGGATACCAAACTCTCTGTTGTTTATTTGGGAAGACCAGCAGGCCACAGTGGCATGAATTTATGTTACCATAAAAGATTTGGGGCCAGGTGCGGTGTCTTATGTCTGTTATCCCAGCAGCTTGGGAGGCTGAGGCGGGCAGGTCTCTTGAGCCCAGGAGTTCAAGACTAGCCTAGGCAACAAGGCAAAACCCCAGCAACTTGAGGGGCTGAGGTGGGAGGATCACCTGAGCTCGGGAGGTGGAGGCTGCTGTGAGCTGTGATCTCACCACCGCACTGCAGCCTGGGTGACAGAATGAGACCCTGTCTTGATAAAAGAAAAGATTTGGTTGTTTTGTGGTTCAGGAAACTTGGAGCCTTGACTGCTAATACAAAGCAACAATCTTCTATTAGCTCTGAACACATTGGCACTTCTCTTTTCCACCTATACCATTGTTACCTCTTCCTCAAACCCCATCCCAATTTGACAAGCAAGAAATCTGTAAATTTGGGGGTAGATGCTCAGGAAAGAGTATGCATGAGGAAAAGACACATCCATTAGCAATGCAGATACAGTCACAAACGAGACAGCACTTGCCTGCATAGTGCCTTTAAAACAGTTATTTAATCCAGCTAAAATTTATCTTCAGGAAAAACTGAGCAGCATTGGGACTCAAGACATTTTGCATTTAAAACATGGATTAAATGCTCTCCTCGTTGCCTTTCTTTAAGGGAGATATTTGCAAATCTCCTATCGACTTGCAAGGCCTGGAGATGGCAGGAACTAGATGGATAATTCTGGGTTAAAAATTGTGCCCAGGCAAGAAGAATACAGATGATTTGTTTTCTTCTTAAAGTGAATGGATGCCTTTTCCTCCATCCAGAAAGAAAGGTGAGGCTGGATTTTTTTTTTTTTTTTAATCTGCCTTTCGCAGCACCCTTTAGCCAGTACAGCCTCATGACGTTCCATGAAAAGAGGGACATGAAGGTTCAAATCACTGTCACTGGCACCTGAAGAAGGGCCACTGGGGCATGATCATGCGATTCAGACGTTTTGCTCCTTTCACTGGATTTTCTGAGTTCAAGGCCTCCTGCAATGGTGAAGACAGCACAGCGCGAAGGCCTGCGTAAAGAAGACTTAAGCAGAAGGACTAGGGCATCCATTCGCCAGCTCCAGGACCGTGCTTCTCTGGGCATCCTGCGCGTGCACGGACAGGCCCCGCGTTGGCTCCACAAAACAAAGTGCGGTGCTTTCCGCTGAACTCCGCTCCACCACGGCGCGACCTGCCCTCATTAAAGATTCTCTACAAACAGGTGCTTCTCACTGGGCTGACTTCTGAAATGGCTTTCTTTTTATTCCCAGGGACACATCAAGAGCTGAACGGGGGGGATTCATGCAGTATAGATCAGTCGGCCATTGACAGAGCATCAGGCTTTGACAAGCTGCTTGGCGCGGTTGAAAGTCTAGGTTGGGCCTGGGCCCATCAAGGCTACGTTATTGAATTATTGACAGGCGCTCACCGTGGTGCAAGGGGAGAACGAACCATAGCCTCAGCTCAATAAAGATGAAATGGAAACCCTCTCTGAAGCCGACTTTAGCACGTTAAAGGAGTTTTAATGGGCTGGTTTAAAATTCAGTAAGAGAATGCATTAGGCTGATTATATTTTTCAATGGCTAAATGCAGGCACGCACATAAGTTTGGGATTCGGAGGGTTTACAAATGAGTGGGGAGCCTGTCAGGACGAATTATGCCCTTCTAAAGGAAGGTTGGGGTCCGTGGATGTTCCAGCCTGATCCCCAGAGCAGTTATTGTCCTGCCCTCTCTCCTTGATTTCCTTCTTGTGCCCTCCCAGGACAGTGCTAAACGGCTAATCTGAATTTAATAAAATGAACCTGTCTCACCATCATGGTCACCGTGGCCCCAGAGGACCCAAACCATGGACTGACGTGCACAGTAGCACTCTTCACCCCCCTCACATCCCCTTTACAACTTCCATCCCCATCCCTGGCAAGAATAAGGTATTTCTTATATCTGCATCTTATTAGAGAGAGGACATGAAGAACTCTCTGTAGCCAGTGTCCCCTGGTTAGTAAATTAACATTCACCATTCTGATTTTTCTTATATAATCTTTTCTTCTTTAAATTCCCACCTGCCAAGATTTACTTGTATTTTAATAGCTGATGTCAGACAAGCATCGCGGAGCAAGTCCCATCTCAGAACTATAATTTTAAATACAATGAGACGTGCATCAACTGTCGCATTGACATGCAGGGAGTTATTCCACGTGGACTTTTAAAGTGCATCCTAAAAGCTTCAAAGACCTAGCACATTTTAAAAGAATTTAAATTGATGATCGCGGTGTGGTTTTTTTTTTTTTTTTTAAAGCAATTTGTCTAATATGACCCTATGTTCATTTTTTTTCTGACTTTGCTTCCAACGGGCTGCCTCCTGTCAAGTTGCAGAAGGGGCCGACCAGCACATCTAAATCTGTGTTCATTTGCCTTCCACAAGATTATCTTTGCCACATTGAGCAGTATAAGTAAATCAAAGATGCTTCTCAGGGCTGCAGGAGTAGGCTAATCTCCAGACAAATATTTAGAAGGCAGCTTTGCCTACTCTGGCCTTAATCGTTTCCAACTGATTTGACTTATTCTAATTACAGCCTTTATGTTCTAAAAGCCATTTTTATGTTGCCGGGGAGCAGTTTCATTGCAAATACATGAAATTTTGCTGAGTTTCCGTTCCCATGTTGATTATGGAAATGGTACTCTGCAGCTTGGCTCTAATTAGAAAAACACACTGCAAGGAACGTCAACAATTTTTAACATTAATAACGCGCCAACAGTGTCCTTTTGTCTCTTTTAACATCCCTTCCACAGAGTCTGACACGGGAGAGCCCGTGATTCACTGTGCGACGGAAGTAGGACTCATTTTTCCCAGGTTTGATGGACAGGAACTCCTCCCCCACCCCCAAAGTGGGAGCTGCCGGTTTGGAGAAGGAGGATACTAATTTAATATAACAGAAAAGGCAGGGGGTGGAGCGGGGAGGGGGGGGACAAAGATAATTGAATTCTAGCACAGTTGAGGATAGTAGGTTTGTTTGTGATTATGAACTTGGAAAATTCTAGCGCAGTATCATAAAACAGATTAACGGTCCTATGGCAAATCAGAGAGCTCCGTGATGCTTCTGCTCTATGGCTTTTTGGTGTCATGAGATTTGTTTTTTTGAGACAGAGTCTCACTCTGTCACCCAGGCTGGAGTGCAGTGGTGTGATCTTGGCTCACTGCAATCTCTGTCTCCTGGGTTCAAGAGATTCTCCTACCTCAGCTTCCCGAGTAGCTGGGATTACAGGTGTGTATCACCAATGCCCAGCTATTTTTTTGTTTTGTTTTTTGTATTGTTTTTTAGTAGTGGTGGGGGTTTGCCATGTTTGCCAGGCTGGTCTCAAACTCCTAACCTACGGTGATCCACCTGCCTCAGCCTCCCAAAGTGCTGGGATTACAGGTGTGAGCCACTACACCAGGCTGAGATTTTAAAATATGTTAAGAAAATCCCAACAAGGAGATCAAACAATTTTCTAGATATCTCACTGAGATGGCAGGTCGGACACCAGGAGCCGGAGCTCAGGACATCTCATCCTCAAAGGTTCCTGAGTGATCCTCTGCAAATGCCTGATGGCCAAGAATGAGTTAACCCAGCGCCAACCCTTTAACCTCATGGGGCCTCAGTTTATTCATCTTTAAAATGGGACTACTTATGCCTGCCCCCTAGAGTTTTGGACGGATGAGGCATGAGACCATGCTGTTGCACTGGGTTGTGAAGACACATGTCTCCACTCGTATTTGACAGTGATCGGATGGACACTGTCCAAATTTCACATATCCCTAACCTTTGAACAGGCAATTCCAGTTATTGTAAAATATATGACACACACTATATGTGTTCAAACACGTTTGTCCAAGGTTGCCTACCACAGTAATTTAGGATACAATGAAAGAGGATGGGAGAAACAACTGAAAATAACATAAACATCCACCCATAGGGAAGATGCTCATGATTCGTTGTTGAATAGAAAAAAAAAAAAAAATAAGAACAGAGTGACTTCTATTGAAAAAATATAAATTCCTCAGTCAAAAGAGAGGAGCATATAAACTGGAAATGTACTTCCAATCTGTCCTTCAAAAGGCTGTCTTGACTTACACTCTCCATAACAGAGTTGTTTGCATATGTGGAGAGAAGGTTTCACTATGTTCAAGGAGCTTTCACACCCCACCCTCCCTAAAAAATTGACTGAAGGTAATAGTGCAGAGAAAAGAAAAGAGGCTGCTATGTCATAAAAGGAATGACGTGCTGCAGTGATGTTGACGTATTTCAACAAGTGCTGCCTGCTTTGGTCATTTCCATGGGAAAACACACACGCACGCACACACACACACATACCCCAGCGGGCCAACTCCTACAGTTACAGTGCAACTTAGTGCATGGAGGAATGAGCCTTGAATTTCTTTGACACAGGATCTGGCACTGTGGCTGTGATGTCTGCCTGGATGATGAAGCTCTTTAAAGAAAATTATTTAGCCCTGCACCTAAGCCCCCTCTGAAGGCCAAAACCCACAGTTAAATAGCTTCGGGGGCAGTCAATTTTCCTGGTAGTGAGCCAAATTCTCCTTCGAGCTGGCTTGCAATAGTTCATCTTGCATTTTCCACCTGACGGTCCTTAACCCAGGTCCTGCTGAAAAGCCTCATGGATGTAGAGGCTGGTGCTTCAAGGAAGTGAAGCCTAACACCTCACCCTTAAGTGTCAACTGCTCATAGTGATTTCCTTCCAAAGAGCACAGTATGCAAAGAGAGGAAAAATGAGACAGGCACTGCCTCAGCCAGATGATCAAGGTGAACATCAATAGCGATAAGCCATTTTCATAATATGTACCACTGACATGGTGTGATGCAAATGGCGTGCTGTCTCTGTGGTCTTCCTCTCCATAACCTATAACTCCAGTCTCATCATCAGACGAACCCCTCAATGGAGGGACACGCTACAAAACACCTGCTTAGTACTAAAAGACAAGGTCATTAAATACAAGGAGAGTCTAAGAAATAGTCACAGACCAGAAGGGACTAAGAAGACATGACAATTAAATGTAATGTGAGATCCTGCAACAGAAAAAAATGAGGTAAAAACTAAGGAAATCTGAGTAAAATGTAGACCTTAGTTAACAATAATGTATCAATATTGGTTCATTAGTTGTGATAAATGTACCATATCGATGAAAAGTGTTAACAAGATGGCACTTTGGGAGGCTGAGGCGGGCAGATCACTGAAGGTCAGGAATTTGAGACCAGTCTCACCAACATGGTGAAACTCCGTCTCTACTAAAAATACAAAAATTAGCAGGGCATGGTGGTGCATGCCTGTAGTCCCATCTACCCAGGAGGCTCAGGCACAAGAATCACTTGAGTCTGGGAGGCAGAGGTTGCCATGAGCGGAGATGACACCACTGCACTCCAGGCTGGTTGATCGAGCGAGACTCAATCTCAGGAAAAAAAAAAAAAAAAAAAGTTAACAAGAGGACAAACTAGACACTAGGCAGATGGAAACTCTCTGGACTGTCTTTGCAACTTTTCTGTAAATGTAAAAGTATTCTAAAAT
This sequence comes from Mandrillus leucophaeus, assembly GCF_000951045.1. Classification (NCBI taxonomy): domain Eukaryota; kingdom Metazoa; phylum Chordata; class Mammalia; order Primates; family Cercopithecidae; genus Mandrillus; species Mandrillus leucophaeus. The sequence continues at coordinate 337,826 of NW_012106575.1, forward strand.
AAAATGTTTATTTAAAATACTAAACTTTAGGGTCCTCTTAGGGCCTCTGAAGGATGCAGTCTAGTAGCTCATGCTGACCTCATGTTTGGGCCTTTTTTTTTTTTTTTTTTTAATTGAGACAGAGTCTTGCTCTGTCCCCCAGGCTGGAGTGCAGTGGTGCAATCTCAGCTCACTGCAAGCTCCGCCTCCCAGGTTCACGCCATTCTCCTGCCTCAGCCTCCCGAGTAGCTGGGACTACAGGTGCCCACCACCACGCCTGACTAATTTTTTGTATTTCTAGTAGAGATGGGGTTTCACCGTGTTAGCCAGGATGGTCTCCATCTTCTGAGGTCGTGATCTGCCTGCCTCAGCCTCCCAAAGTGCAGGGATTATAGGCATGAGCCACCGCGCCCAGCCCCTGCTTCATCTCTTATACCACCACATGCCTGGCATCACCTGAGCTCTTACCTGGTTTATGAAACTTTACCCTGTGCTCTCCAAAATCAGCCCTGATATTTCTTCCTTTTTACCTGCTTTACATCTTTTAGTGTCTGTCTGATTATTCAGGTTTGACTCCTCCAAGAGCAGTTTCCAACAGTATGAACTGTTCCCTCTGACCACTCTCATAAATACCCAAAATTGCATTTGTCTATTCAGCTTATAAATGAATTGTCTAACATACCTATCTAGCACCCTTCTCTGAACTCCTGTGGAGATGGCCTCATCTACCTTTTTCTCCCTGTCATTTGGCTTAGTCCATGGCACACACAGGTGTTCAATAATATTTTTAGAAAGGCTGGCTGCCCAGCTGTCTGGCTGGACGGCTGGATGGTCAGTTGGATGACTGGATGATTAGATGGATGGGTGTTTGGGTGGATGGATGGATGAACAGATGGATGGACAGAAGGATGGTAGAAGGGATGGATGAATTTTCTATGTCTGATATTGTAGAAACTAAATTGGTAACCTGTCACCCAGACAACTCTTTAACACGTGAAGTCAGTGTGCTTCACCTATGTCACACCAAACCCTTAAGACTCAGTTCAGATGCCTCCTCCTTCATGCAGTCTTTCAGCAAGATTTCACCGCACACTTGTCCGTACTCCAACACAGCACTCATTTGTTTTGTATCTGCTCTACATGGAGCATGCATTATCCCCTATTAGACTGGAAGTTCCTCAGAACAAAGGCCATGTCGTCTCTCTATGATGACGTGGGGAGGAGAAAAAGTACTCGTGAGAATTTCCTTTAGAGAGACTACTGCCTTTATTGTGGAGAATGCCAAAGTAAGAGCTTAGTATCTGAATCAGAACTGGACCCTTACTCACCCTCTCTCCCCACTACTTACTTTTACTAGAAGAGGCAAGAAAATCTTTTTGTATATTAAAGACACAGGATGTTTTAGACTTCCTCCTAGGAAGTTTCAGGAGGAAAGAAGGGAAGATCAGCAACTTTGAGTACTTGGTTGGGGGAATTCGATGGGCACGCCAACCCCAACTGTCCCACTTCCATGGCTGTTGAGAAAGAATCCTGGGAAAACAAGATTATGTGGGAATTTTGCATGGCATTTGCTGGGGGCTACAAGATATAAAGCTCCTTCCCTGTTGCTCTCCACAGAAGCTACAGAGAAGTCCTCTACACAGTTCAAAAATGTCACTTGACACGTCGAATTCTCTGGGGAAAACACCATAAGGCTGTTGATTCTGTGTTGTGATGGCCTGAAAACAGAGATGACCATGAATGCAAATTCACAAGCTGGGAAGCAGTAGAGAGAGCAAAGGAGCAGGCGTTCCAGGAATCAACAGAATGCTTGGGGGAGATTCCACACATCACAGAAAAGGCGGTTAGCTGGAGTCTAGGACAGGGCTCTCAAACTATGGCCCGTAGGCCAGATTCAGCCAACCATCTGCTTCTGAAAATAAAGTTTTATTAGAACACAGTTACCTCCATTTGTTTATGTATTGTCTGTGGCTACTTTCACACTAAAATGGCAGAACTGAGTAGTTGTGACAGAGACCAGATGGCCCACAAAGCTCAAAATTGTTACTATCTGGTCCTTTATATAAAAAAAGTTTGTGCATACCTGTTCTAAAACAAGAAATCCTATGTCTTTAAGGTGCAGTGCAACCTGAGTGATGGTCTCTCCAAGTAAACTCAGTAAGCACAACTATTGCATTAGGAGAATTCATACAAAGCTTCTCTTCTGGGATTGGGATCCTAAATTTTTCAGAGTAAAGATGAGTGGGGTAGCGGATTAGCCTTTTCTTTAGAAGTTATTTGTGCAGAGAATTTTACCAACACCCCAAAGTTCACTTCTCTCCCAGCAATCTATCCCACCTTGGGCGACTCATCCCACCTTTAAGATAAGAATGCAAACTAAGGAAAGTGTGACAGCCACATTTCCACCCTAGGCAAAAGCTCTGGGTGCCGGTAGGCACCCCTGCTGACCTGGCAATTTCTTTAATGACAAGCACAGTGTGGGGAGCATCCTGCGGGATCGGAGGACCCATCTGCCCCCACTGGTGAAGTGACACCCTCCTTCCCACTGGGCTGGGTGTAAGAAAAGCAAGTGGAAGGAAAGGACATTCTAGGTGCCACAGGCTGCCCACTGGTGGGAATGCTTGGCATCCTCTAATGAGGCCTCAGAGAAAATCATCTTTTGTGTTAACTAGAAACAAACCCCTATATCCTGTGAACTGGGTGGTGGGGGAAAGGTCTTTTTAATGAGGAGCTAATTAGCTTAGCAATTAAGTGTTCTGCACCAGGGTAGCCGACTTCCCGGCCTCAAATACTAGTTTTCCCACTTAGTAATGTGGGTCTAAAGCAGGCCACTTAACCTCTCCATGCCTTTGTTCTGTAGCAATTGCCAGAGGCTAAGGAGAGGACAGAATGGAGAGGGACAGCTTAATGGATATGGGGTTCCTTTTGAGGTTATAAAAATGTTCTGAAACTGGATAGTGATGGTGGTTGCATTAAATATCACCAACGACACATTTTATGTTATGTGTATTTTACCAACTTTTTTTTTTTTTAAGTAAAAGACATATTAAGTCGGGCACAGTGACACAGTGGCTCACGCCCATAATCCCAGCACTTTGGGAGGCCAAAGTGCTGGAATCGCTTGAGTTCAGGAGTTTGAGACCAGTCTGGGCAACATAGTAAGACCCCATTTCCACACACAAAAACACAAAAATTAAAAATTAACTGCGCATGGTGGTGCAGACCTGTAGTCCCAGCTACTTAGGAGGCTGAGGCAGGAGAATTCCTTGAGCCCACAAGCTTGAGGCCGCAGTGAGCTCTGTGACTACACCACTGCACTCCAGCCTGGCCAACAGAGTGAGACTCCTACTCAAAATAATAACAATAATAATAAAAGACATGTAAAAAGTAGGATCCCTTGTTAGAGTTAAGGAAATAAATCAAATGCGATAATCATGCAAAACACTAGCACAGTGCATGGCACACAGTAGACAGTCAATTTGGGTTTGAGGTTGCTATTATGGAAAAGCTGGTGCTGCCTGTGTCTTAGTAGAATGCCAGAGGACCAGGGTGGGCTTAGACTTCTGTTTGATGATTGTGAAAGCAAAACCACCACACAACATAGATTCAAGTACACGTGCTTCTATTTTTCTGAGTCTAAGAAACTAGCAAACTAATATTCTTTGGCATATCCCTATGTCTCGTTCTTTTCCAGTCACATCATACCCGTTATTCAATATGCACGATAACCAAGTCCCCTTCCTACAAATAAGGATGCTTAGATCATAAAAAGTTAAGAGACTTGCACTTGGCCATCCAGCTAGCAAGAGGATCAGGGTTCCTATGTGGCCCCTGGCCACTGAACTTGAAGTCCAATGTACTATTCCATACCATGGTGGCAACTGTTGATGAAACACAGAATGGGTGGATACCTTTTTTTTTTTTTGAGATGGAGTCTCACTCTGTCACCCAGACCGGAGTGCATTGGCATAATCTTGGCTCACTGAAACCTCTGCCTCCTGGGTTCAAGCAACTCTCCTGCCTCAGCCTCCTGAATAGCTGGGATTACAGGCACATGCCGCCATGCCCGGCTAATTTTTTTTTTTTTTTTTTTTTGTATTTTTAGTAGAGATGGGGTTTCACCATGTTAGCCAGGATGGTCTTGATCTCCTGACCTCATGATCCACCTGCCTCAGCCTCCCAAAGTGCTGGGATTACAGGCATGAGCCACTGCACCCAGCCTGGGTGGGTACCATTTTTAATTCAAAGAAGGAAGTTGTTTCAAAATATTCTCAGCAGTAAGATGCTGCAGCTTTGCTTTTGGGAATTGCATAAACTACGACCACAACCAAACAATAAATAATTTTCGAAACAGGGAATGGCTATAAGTGAAGACATGAGGCTGGAATAGTTACTCTGGGCCAATGGAACATTATTTATCCACACATACTTAAATATGCTAGATTAATGATAAGCTCATTTGGCTGGATTATAGCCTTAGTGGCAAGAAAGTAGAACAAGCTTTTTATTTATTAATTTATTTTTTTGAGACAGAGTCTCCCTCTGTCGCCCAGGCTGGAGTGCAGTGGCCGCATCTCAGCTCACTGCAAGCTCTGCCTCCCGGGTTTACGCCATTCTCCTGTCTCAGCCTCCCGAGTAGCTGGGACTACAAGCGCCTGCCACCTTGCCCGGCTAGTATTTTTTTTTTTGTATTTTTTAGTAGAGACGGGGTTTCACCATGTTAGCCAGGATGGTCTTGATCTCCTGACCTCGTGACCTGCCCGTCTCGGCCTCCCAAAGTGCTGGGATTACAGGCTTGAGCCACCGCGCCCGGCCTACAGGTTTTTAAAAATCAGTTCATTCACCCAATTTGTTTTGAGCATGTATTCTCTGTAAAGAATCATCTTAGGAGCTGGGGAAAAACTATGACAACAAATGGCCCTAGACCAAGAGAAACTCTATCACAGGGAGAAAGTAAGTAGGTAAATGCAACACTGTCATATAAGTCCCGCAAAGGCAGAGATTTGTGTGTATTTTGTTTACTGATACATTCTGCAGCTTCTAGAAGAGTGTGCAATACAGAACGTATCTCAATAATTATTAATTGGAGTGATGACGAATGGAAAGGCAGAGTTTGCTGTTAGGGAAATAATAGGCTCTATGGAAGCACAGAAAGAAATATCTGAGTGATATTCTATCCATGCTCTTTTCCCAATAAAAATTGTAAATTCCCAAGGGAAAAGATATATTATCCACCTTTGCCATGTCCCATGATGGTTACATGGCAGCTTTTATCAGTTCTTCCCATCCTATATCCATCCATCGAACGACTATTTTCTGCTCACCTCCTCTAGATTTTAGGTTCTGGGTGTATGAGAGGACAAAACAGGTGGCTTCCTGTCCTCTTGAAGCTTAGTGTAGACTAAAATCCAAGGTAAAATCATTGTAGACAGCTGTGAATGTGATGAAGGAAAGGTACCAGGTGCTGGCAGAGAGAATAAAAGTTGGCTGGGCAGGATCACTTTTGATGGGCCAGCCACAGAAGGCTTCTCAGAGGACGTGACACCAGGATCAACAGCTGATGAATGAGAAGGTGGTGATGGAAGGAGAGGAAGGACGGCTTGTGCCAAGTCCTTGAGATCCCTGAGTGCTTCAGCATGAGGAAGAAGCCAGCATGGCCAGGGATGGGTGAGCAGGGAAGGAGCGACCAGAGAGAGGATGCAGCTGTGCCTCTGTCCAGTAGAAGGTGTCCCCTCCAGTTGCTCTGATTCACAAGATTCTATTCATATTATTCACATCAGGAGATGTCAGAGAAGCCTTACCCGGCTCGATTTCCCACCAACTCTGGAGCCAGGTCCTCTCCACTTCCACACATTCATTTCCACGAGACAGGTCACCTTTCCACCAGTGTGGACATCTCATAGTAGAATCAAGGAAAACAACAGAAATTCTCCTGTCTATTGATACACTTTTTTTTTTTTCTTTGCAGAGCGCCAGGCATTGTACTGTGTTGTATTTTACAACCTACAGGAGCAGAGGTGAGTGGTATCACTCACTACTAGCATTGCTGCTGCTGCTACTTCTACTACTGTTATCATTATTATTATTCCCATTATAAAGATAAGTAAGACTGAGTCTCAGCGAGGGGAAGTGAATTGCCCTCACAGCTAAAATAAAAAAGAAACAAAGAAAAATCCCCATACATGATTGTGTGAACACTCAAATGTAAGTTGAACACTCAAATGTAAGTTGTCTGACTCCAGTGTTTGGCCTTTGCTTATAGATATTAATTATCTGGTCAGGCGCGGTGACTCACACATGTAATCCCAGCATTACGAGAGACTGAGGCAGGTGGATCACCTGAGGTCAGGAGTTTGAGACCAGCCTGGCCAACATGGTGAAATCCTGTCTCTACTAAAACTACAAATAATAATAAAAATAAAATAGCCAGGTGTGGTGGCAGACACTTGTAATCCCAGCTACTCAGGAGGCTGAGGCAGGAGAATCACTAGAACCCAGGAGGCGGAGGTTACAGTGAGCCGAGATCGTGCCATTGCACTCCAGCCTGAGTGGAGCAACAGAGCAAAACTCCATCTCAAAAAAAAAAAAAAAAAGATATTAATTCTCATAAGTCAAATATATTTCATAGAAGACTTTATTCAATAAAAAAATTGACTGCAGTGATGATATGCCAATCACAATGCTAGGTGTTGGCAAAACTAAATGAATAAAAGGGATTCATGACTTTAGGGGAAAAGATATATAAGCACTATCATGCAACATGATGCATCCATCACATAACAGCATATAAAGAGTTCAGATTTGGAAGAAATGACAAATGCAGGTGGGGCCTCCTGGAAGAGGCAATACTTGAACTATAACTTAAAAGATAGGTAGGAACTTTTAGGATAAGCAAATAGGAGGGAGGAACATTCTTGGAATATAAAAAGATATTTGGTGTGGGGGCACTGAGTATGTTCAAGAAACACTTAAATTAAGGCTGTGCACGGTGGCTGAGCACTTTGGGAGGCCCAGGAGGTCAGGGGTTCGAGACCAACCTGGGCAATGTGGCCAAACCCCATCTCTACTAAAAATATAAAAATTAACTGAGCGTGGTAGCACATGCCTGTAATCCCAGCTACTCGGGAGGCTGAGGCACAAGAATCACTTGGACCCGGGAGGTGGAGGTTGCAGTGAGATGAGATTGAGCCAGTGTACTCCACGCACTCCAGCCTGGGAAACAGAGACAGACTCCATCTCAAAAAATAAAAAAAAAAGAAAAGAAAAAAGAAAACAAAACAAAGAAAGAAACAGCGAAACAGTTAAGCAGTTAAACAGTTAAAGAAACAGTTAAATTAGCTTGGGCAAGGGAAGGTAAAATGGCAGGGGAAAGAATGGCCTGATGTCTCAGAAGTTCGTTAGAGACTAGGGACTTTCTTCTGCAGTGGGAGAGCTATGCACAGTTGTTAAGCAAGTCAGTGGAGGGTACATCTGGTACATTTCACGTTTTTGCAAAGCCAAGCCTGTCCAACTTCAGCAGGGTTCTCATAGTGGGGGGTTCCCAGACCAGCAGCATCAGCAGCTCTTGGAAATTTGTTAGAATGCAAATTACCTGGCCCCACCTTACATCCTACAGAATCAGCAACTCAGAGGCTTTAATTTTTAAATTTTTAATTATACTTTAACTCGAGGGTACATGTGCACAAGGTGCAGGTTTGTTACATATGTATACATGTGCCATGTTGGTGTGCAGCACCCATTAACTCGTCATTTACATTAGGTATTTCTCCTAATGCTATCCCTCCCCTTCCCTCCACCCCACGACAGGCCTTGATGTGTGACGTTCTCCACCCTGTGTCCACGTGATCTCATTGTTCAATTCCCACTTATGAGTGAGAACATGTGGTATTTCGTTTTCTGTCCTTGCAATAATTTGCTGAGAATGATGGTTTGCAGCTTCATCCAAGTTCCTACAAAGGACATGAACTCATCCTTTTTATGGCTGCATAGCATTCCGTGGTATATATGTGCCACAGACTCAGAAGTTTTAACAAGCCCTGCAGGAATGCTGATGCACCCTTAAGTATGATAACCAAGGACCCATCCCCTACACAGCCGCCTTGCCTCTGCTTTCACCCCTGTAGGTGTAGCCTCCTGTCTGCAGACCGCTTCACTCTAGCTTCTAACCCAAGATCCACTCCTGTTGCTATTCTCAGGTCCTTCCACAGGACAGATAAAATACACAAGGTATTACGTCCTCGTCTTGTGTCAACCCACAACCTCCAAGACTAAGACAGCCACGCAGCACAGTGTGCGCCTAATTTTGTTGGGGGAGACCCTCTCTCTCAGCACATCTATTTGGTTCAAAGAACAACATGCTTTCTCCCTCTGCTTCCTGCTTTTCCTAGCTGCATGCTGGAGAGTCAGATCACCATGCTGCTCAGGAACTCATGCTGTTGCTTGAAAACTGTCATTAGCTAAGAGCTGGGCTAATGCATTCAGAGGTGGGGAGTTAATAGGAAAACAGGCCTGATTCGGCAGCCTGTGCCCATGGTGCCCCCAGAGCTGGGTGTTAAGTGGTGACTGGCAACTCCCCTCTAATCACCTCTTGTTAGCTGCAACTATAGGCAAATTGCTAGCAAGGATTAAGCGAGGAGACGATGCCAGGATCACTGTCAAGCAGAAAAAAGACTCAATTTGTAGAGCAATCATGACTCCGTAATCACTTCTTTAAGAGCTCTTTTCGGCTGTGTTTGCTTCTGGAAGGTGTAGACACTGCCTAGGGAAGGGTGGGCCAAGAGCCCGCACACTGGCTTTTTCCTGAGCATATTAAAATGATTATTCCCTTAAACCAGATAAGCCTTTCTATTAATAGTGCTTTGCCTCAACGGGTCTCTCCCGACATCCGAGGCCCAGATGCCGCCTTGAACAAATGAACACCGATGTGTATAAACAATTGATCTGAGCTCATGAATAGAGTACATTTCTGTAAACACCGAGGAGAATCTGGGAGGAGGCTTTATGGGGAAAAATGATACATTTCGTTTATCACTGTTTGCATAATGCTCATGTAAAATAGAAACACATTAACAAGGCAGTATTTTAAGAACTGTTACACAACAGAGTCAGGGGAAAAAAAATCCTGGAAGGCGATCCTTTCTCTCCCCAATTCAAGGGAGGATTTGTTAAAAGAGGGAAGAGGGGTCTCTTTCCCCACTAGAATGTTTGGAGCTTTTGCCCAGGTAGGATAACTGCTATTTTCCAAGCTTATTCCCAGGACTTAACAACTTCACTATTTTCACACATTTATCCAGAGCAGTTTAGAAACAGAATGAGCAAGAGGAACCTATGTAATTTCAGAAGAAACATTTGCCACTTGGAAACAAAAGAGACCGCCAGAAATAAGGTGATATTTAAAGTCGAAACATGATTCATTCTGATATAAATGTAATTTTAAGTCCTTCAGAGAAGGGTTTCCATCCTTTGAAATTTCTCAAGTAGGAACAGGTTTTGAGGAAGTTTTCTATTACATGATCCACTTGAGGGAAAAATGAAGCAATGAAGATGTGGAGAAGATTACTCGTAGGTAAAAGTCAACTCAACTATTACTTCTCAAACAGACCCCTTGCAGGTTTATAAGAAGCCATACTAAAAAAATTAAACCTCACTTCTCTCATTCAATTGTGTTGTAAATCCACATACTCTAAATGAAGCATTAAACAACAATGGAATTTTAGCATTCTACAGCAAAAAATGCACTTCAAAACATAATTTTCACATTTTTTTTCCTCTAAATGTCTAAATGAAATTGTTTCCCAACAGTATAAGCCTTTCCCTGGAAAAAACATATTTTAAAAAATCAGTACTTGCTGCAGACAATACACTGAGATTTAAAATAAGTTCCCCCTTTTATGTCATAATAATAATAATGCAAATGTGTATTATACTCATACCATCTCTACAACAACATTCTTTTTGGTGCTTAAACTTCCAACCATCTTATCACCTTTGGAATATAATTTGTATTATATTCTGCCCCAAATTTTACCTCACTAGGGGGTCATTCAGTCAAAATAACACCTGTTACTTCCAGAGGGTGACCCAGAACCTGAAGAAAAATTAACTAGAAAGGTGATTATGTGATTGTTTCCACTGGCACTGTTTGTTTGTTTGTTTGCTTGCTTACTTGTTTTTAGGATAATACTATGATCCCAAACTGTCAAAGTTGAAATTGTATCCCCTTCCATAGGTTCTTTCATTTCTTTCTTATCCTGGGCACTACATAAGAGACAAAATAAATGCATTATGTACCTTGTGAATAGGTATGATGTAAACATTAAGTCCTTACTAGTGATCTCATATTTAATAAAACATATTCAAGTGCATGGCCAGGTGAGGTGGTTCACACCTGTAATCCCAGCACTTTTGGAGGCCGAGGTGGGTGAATCACATGAGGCCAGGAGTTTGAGACCAGCCTGGCCAACATGACGCAACCCTGTGTCTACTAAAAATACGAAAAGTAGCTGGGTGTGATGATGCCCTTCTGTATTCCCAGCTACTCAGGAGGCTGAGGCAGGAGCATAGATTGAACCTGGGATACAGAGGTTGCAGTGAGACAAGATTGCATCACTGCACTCTAGCCTGGGTGAAAGAGCTAGACCCTATCTCCCTCTCTCTCTCTCCAATACATATGTATACACACACACACACACACACACACATTCAAGTGTAAATTACACAAATAAAATTCATAGCTGCTCTATTTGAGCACTTCTTTTTTAAAAAATGACGAAAATCTGCTACTGGTGTCGCTTTATCGTTGCATGGCTCTTTTTTCCTAAAATTTCATTACTTAAGAAGCTCTGAATGCTTAAAAAAAAGACTCAGAATAAACCAAAGAAATAATCAGCTTGGAAGATTTTCCCTGCCATGTGCTTAAGTTATATAAAGAGAACAATTAATGTCAAACGCCTTAGTTCTCCATCCTATTAGCTTTTGGATGCTTCAAGGTAATCTTCAAAAAAGGTGACTTCTTGGGATGAAAACACAAGGTTTCCTTCAGACATATGGACAGGCTGGTAAAGACAGCTCATGTGAATAATGCATGGCACCACCTCCACCCTTCTGCTATTTAATCATGCTGATTTACGGGAGGGGAGAGATTTGGAGAGAGGGAAAGGAATCCTTCAAAACAGGTGAGGAGAGACACAGAACAGAGCAGCGCAATACATAATGTGGAAAAGAAAGTGGTCCAGCCTCCCTCTCTGGGCAGGTCAGCGAATTAGAACCCAGAAGGCCTCCAAATCACATGCGCCATATAAACAGCACAAGCTGCAATTGCTAACATTCGCCTGTGCCCACAGTCAGTATGAAACTCTCCTTTCCAGCAGTTTGAGGGTAAGACTGTCGAATCAAAAGTACAGATGGTGACAGAGTTTTAATGCAAAGTACCTCCCCTCACAAGCTACCCCAAAGCCTTCCAAGTCTCCCCCTTCCTCCATTCTACCATTCTGCTGGCAGATGTAACTCTAGCACCCCAAATATCTTGTAGTATGACAGCTTGCAATTACCTGTCATTATCTCCCCTGCCTGCACCCCCACCCCCTGTAACTTTTTATATTTTTGCAAGATGCACTCTTTGTGTTTAGAACTGGTGAGAAAATACCTAATCCGTTAACTACGAGAAATCCTATTTTTCCACGCAGCAGCTGAGATGGGGTTGGATACAGACGCCCCATGAACTGGCCTTGCTTTTTGGGTCACTCTTAAAAGAAGGCCAAGTCTATGATTAAAATACAGCAGGGCTCCAACACCATGGGACCCATATTCATATTCTCTCTCTCTCTCATTCTCTTTCCTAGTTTCAGAGACAGAATCCCCAATGGGAAGAGATAAACTCACCCCAGCTGTGAAGCCAGCCGGCACAAAGTTGGGTGGCCAGGCGTCAGTGTGAAGGGCTAGTGGTTAGCTCCATGAGCAAAAGTGTGGGCCACAGGAGGGAAAAGGAGGGGTGGAGAGGCTTTGCAAAAAGAAAAAAGGCAGAAGGAAAAGCATCAGGAGTATGGCAAAGAAAAAAAAATAAGGCAAAGGGGATGGGAAATTAATAATCCAACAAGCAGGTTTCCTTCTTGTTATTAATCACACTGCTTTGCTCAAGCTGCAGAGAAACTCAGCGCTACACATGGGAGGGGAGGGGTTTGCACACCATTGGCCGCCTCTCCTCACTCCTATACATCTCAGCCAATCCTCCCTGTGCCTTAAGGTACAGAGATATCTAGGCTGCAGTTGCAAACCCCTGGAAGATGAAAAATCGTGCTCAGTGGGTAAGGCACTGCTCCATCCAGTTAATGCACTATAAACTTTATTTGAGCTGACTTCTCATTTGATCCCCCAGTGACGGGGTCAGGGAGTGCAAGCAATTCCACCCCAAATCATGCCATAATCGAATTGCTGCCTATTTCCCGAACCTATAATGAAAAAGGCAACCGAAATAATGCAGGTGATGTTGGCAGCCTCCCTTGCCTGTCGGACATTATTACCTCCGATTGCTTGCCGCCATTTCCCCAGTACTCTAACAATGAATATATTTCACAGCTCACTTGCTCTCTTGTGTGGGTGGCATGGTATAGACGCCTACATGATATGAAAGGAAATCTAAAACAATAGGACTGTTTCTGAGTGCCGTGCCTAACAGCCTACTGGTGGGAGAGGCAGTTGTATCCAAGTGTTTCTCACTCGCACAAGCACACGCACACACATGCACACATAAGCCAGATAAGCAAACATACACATAGAAATACGACGTGGCCCAAAATCACGGGCTCAACCAAAGCCAACTCCATTTCTCTTTGTCTATTTAAGTCCCAGCTTCATCACCTACAGCATAATAACTGAGAGTGTGATTCCTTTATCACTCAGAGGCTCTCAGGGTTTTTATTCTATTTTCTCCCTCTGAAAAATATGGAACAGATATGGCTTTAGGGACTGGGCAAGAGATAAAATAATGTGTGTACACTTCCTACTTGAAAATGACTTTTAAGGGCTCACTTCTCCTTCAAAAAGGCTGAAGAAATCAACACTCTCTATTTGCATACCCTTACAAAATATAATTCAGTGTCCCATCATTAGTTTGCATCTCAGAAAACTGCCGACAACAGCTTAAATCTTAAACCTAAGATGTCATGGTTCAGAAACTCAGAACCAAACAAGGAATGATGTTATTTCTATGACTACCCTTTGGCAAAGGCCATCTCCAGGCCAGTGGAAATGGGACAGTGAACACTGAGTGAGTCGGCAGTCTCTGGAAGCAGCAACCAACTGAGAGCCTCGGCAGGCTTGCAACCTACCTTTAATTTCCCCAACCTGCAGGTTCACTACACTCAGGGCGGGAACTTCGATATGACCAGATATCAGATTTTCCTGCCTTAGAAAACTTAGCTGTGCCTGGGAAATGTCACTGTTGCCAAAGCTGATCTCATCAAACATTCAGGCTGGTGTTTATTTACCCTTGGAAATACGTGTATTTGTGGGTGCCTGAATATAAACAGTCCTAGATGTGAAAGTGTCCATTAAACTGGCAAATACATGTACCATAAATACATGCAGTTTAAGAATCAACCAGGAGATACTTAGATAAAATCAGAAACAAGAAAGTGTCCAAGGAGGGTATTTTCTTAAGCTTTAATGACAACACAGGTTGTTCTCTCTTTCTCTTTCGGCCTCCCATTTCTTCTTCATTTCACTTTTCCTCCCTTACTGTGCTCTACAATTTCTATTACACACAACTTTCCTGGTCAATACCATTGTCTTCCCCACCTTGGCCCAACCTGTAACAAGAAAAGCCAATCGCAGAAACGACACCGCTGCAAGACTGCAAGATGAGCAACAGAGTCAGCTGCGGTTCATCAGGTGAAGGTAGCACAATTTCACCTTCCACGTCTGTCCAGCCTCAGGAAAGGGCAGGACCATGTTTTTCAAAAAAAAAAAAAAAAAAAAAAAAAAGATACATAGATTTGAAAGTGCATGCGGACATACATGGACAAAGAATAATTCTTTAAAATACTCAGCACCACGGGCTATAGAGAACAGATCTTATAAGGAAAAAAAAAGATCAATATAAAGAAAAAAGTGCTCTAGATGTAATTGAAGTCATACATTTGTACATGACTTCTGCTATATACCCAATTACTGCTATTTATCAAAGAGTAGACAACATTGGACCTGGCAGCATGAAAAACAAATTTTACTAAGTCAGAGGGGGAAAAAAAATCATCAGAAAGGGAAAGAAAAAAAAAGATACAAATAATAAATAATTCAATATTCTTGAGGAAAGCTCTTGCAGAAAAGGCCTGGTTGATTCAAACATCAGACATGCGTCTGACAAGAGATGTATCGATTTAGACAATTCTATCATCATTATTCCAGCCGGAGTCCTTCACAAAAGCTGCTCTTTTTGCTCCTGTTTTTATTGCTGTAACTACCAACCTCCTTCTTATACCTCAATCTCTTTGAACCAGTATTCATTACAGCTTAAATCTTAAGCCTAAGCATAAGATGATAAACAGATTCCATGTCTCATGTTTGGGAGGCAAGGGCTTAGCTTCCTTAAAATCTAATAGGACGAGAGGCTATTTACAATCTGCTGAGAATTTCCACACTCTACGGAATAGGTCCTGTGCCCCATCTGTATAATTACCACGGCAGAATATTTAGATTGGAGAGAGAGCACATATCCAAAGCAAACATTACCCACATCTAACAAAGAGTTGTCAAACGCCGAACAGGAAGGCTGACAACAAATGTACCCTCATTTGTTACTTTAAAGGCTATGAAAAGAAACAGTGACAACATATATCAGTAATGATTTCATTCTCTTCCCAGTTTCTGCCCAAACTGGGTTCTAAAACCATACTTATTCTTCCAATGAAAATAATAATAAAAAAAAAAAAACGAAAGGAAGGAAGAAAGAAAGAAAAAAGAAAGATCCTCTTAGGTCAATGCAGATTGCTAAAATACCGTGGTATAATTAGTGGAGAAAAGAAAAAAAAAAAAAAAGACATGCCTCCATTAGGCATCTGGAAAAAGCAGAACTATTTCTTCAGTGTGCGATGTGTTAATTACAACGGAGGTGCCATGGAAAATTAACAGTCTTGCAAAATGCAGGAGAGGTAAACAGACAAAACAGGAACTACTGGAGGGTCGGGAGAGCAAGTCAATTTTGAAGAAAGATAAAAGAACTGTCATGTCCCTGACGGCTGCGGAGAGGGGAAAGGGCAGGGGGCCCCGTTATCATCAGCTAATTAGGCAGGAGGTCCAAGCTTGCATATGCCGCAACATTTGCCATGGTAATCAGATGTATTATTCAAATGTGCAGGAAAACAAAAGCTGTGGCGGGCCTGACAGGGCACAATACAATCTGCCCCCTCGAAGGTGCCGACTGCATTGTGCCAAGGCGGGAGTGGGATTCTGGCTCCTCTGCATTCACAAGCGAGGTGTCCAGCTTAAACTCAGATGAGAGACGGGGAAGAATCCCAGAACTGAATATCCTTCTGTCTGTGTTTGATGCCCAGCTAAGGGGAGCGTCATCGTTGGAATGATTGAAGAGGAACATCAGGTAGAGGGACAAAGCAGCAACCAACAAGACTAAGGACATGATGAAAACAACTCTTGGCCAGGCGGCGGGGCTCATGCTTGTAATCCCAGCACTTTGGGAGGCCAAACTGGGTGAACCGCTTGAGCCCAGGAGTTCCAGACCAGCCTGGGGAACATGGCGAAATCCTATCTCTAGTAAAAACACAAAAAATTATCCAGGCCTGGTGATGCACACCTGTAGTCCCAGCTACTCCAGGAGCTGAAGTGTGAGGAATGCATGAGCCTGGGAGGTCAAGGGTGCAGTGAGTTCCGATTGCGCCACTGCACTCCAGCCTGGGCGACAGTGAGAACCTTTCTCAAAAACAAAACAAAACAAACAGAAACAAAAAAACTCAACTCTTAGTGGGTCTGGAAGAGTCAATGCCTTCCTTTACAGGAGAGAGGAGAGAAAGAGGTAGGGGAGAGAGAGGAAGACAGAGACACAGAGACAGCGAGAGAGAGGAAAAAAGAGGATGAGATCGTAAAGTATTAGTTCTAGAGAGCAGATAGCATCAATTTTCTTTTCCCCCCGCGGTTGCAAAAGTAAGGGAGTGAAAACTCCTTGAAATCTAAGATCCAATCTAATCTAATAATACTCTGTGGCAAAGAACAGTTCAGCCAAATATTGTTTGGGTCTTTCATACCCAATGTGTAGTGACTATTTACAGGTAGAGACTTTAATGGCATCAGATAAGCCAACAGGAAAACAGAAGAGTTGTGTCAGGCAGAGACACAGAATGCCTAATCTCCATCTCAGATGCCTGACTCACGCCCTAAAGGGGCAGTGGTCACCTCATTTAATGAAAAGTCTTCTGGTTACCATGGGGCATAGGCAAGCGTCAAAGTTGTTTGCCACACAAGACAACAGGAGATGCTTTGCCCTGTGAAAATTGGGCATGAAGTCCCCCACTCAAACAGAGACAACACACAGTCCTGTCTGGTATACTCTGGAAGACCTGGTTTACCTCTGGCAAACCTCTTCTGCAATAACTTTTTAACCAGGATGGGGCATGGAGGCTTTCTGGGGTGGAAATTATGGACCAGCAACAGAAATTAGTCCTCTTATCCTCAAGTTCAGCATGGCTAATGGACCTAGGTCGGCCTTGGGGGAGAGGTGGGGTTAGGAATGGAGGGTTGGACAGAGAGTGATAGGGAGTGTCTTGGCCTCCAGTGACTGAATGTGATTTGAACATCTCATAGAGGATTCCCACACAGTGACATCTGGAGCCCGTCTGTGGGATGAGGGTGGTTATGGTAATGCGGGGATAGGCAGCATACTAGTGCCAATAGAGTACCTAATCCAGAAGGGCCAGCCCAATACATCTGTAGCAAAAGGGAGATGGGAGAGGATGGAGGAACAAGAGTGGGTCAAGAAGTGAAGTAGACAATCAAGCTCTCTCTAAGGACTAATTCTGTAACCACACACATGCACAGAGGGATATCAACATGAAGCCTTTCGCATACCTTTTATATAGCATTCTTGAAATGACAAAATTATAAAGATGGAGAACACATTAAGGTGTCCTGAGATATGGAGCAGAGAGGGAGGTCACTGCAGGGACAAAAGAGTAGAGCCTGGGATCTTTGTGATGGAGCGATGACGAATATTGGCTATGGTGGCTATCACGGGAAGCTTCATGGGTGAGACACTGCAGAAAAGTGAACACACACACACGTACACATGATAGCATGTGAAACTGGTGAAACCTGAATAAGGCGGATGGGTTGGATCAAGGTTAGTTTCCTGGTGGTGGTGTTGTACTTTGGTTATACGAGATATTACCACTGGGGAAACGGAGAAGAGGATATGGGGTCATCTCTTTGTGCTTTTTCTTTCTCTTCTCTTCTCTTTTCTTTTCTTCCTGACAGTCTTGGTCTGTTGCCCAGGCTAGAGTGCAGTGGCACAATCTCAGCTCACTGCAACCTCCATCTTCCAGGTTCAAACGATTCCCTTGTCTCAGCTTCCCAAGTAGCTGGGATTATAGGCACACACCACCACACCCAGCCAGTTTTTGTTTTGTTTTGTTTTGTTTTTTGTATTTTTAGTAGAGGCGTGGTTTCACCGTATTGGCCAGGCCACTCCTGACCTCAGATGATCTACCCACCTCGGCCTCCCAAAGTGCTGGGATTACAGGTGTGAGCCACCGCACCTGGCCTCTTTGTGTTATTTCTTAAAATTAGATATAAATGGACAATGAACTCAATCATTAAAAAAATATTTAGACAAAGTGTAAGTTTATAAGCCCCACACTGGAATCTCAGGGCTCCTACCTGCCAGCTATGAGTTCTTGAACACATTACTTCTCTAAGCCCCAGTTTTCTGCTATAAAATATGGATAATAAGGACACCTCCTCCAAAGGGTTGCTGTAGGGGATTGAATGAGATAATACATGCTATGTGCATAGACCAATGCTTGGCATTTAGTAGGGAGTTGATACGTGATAGCTATTCCGTATCACCATTGTCATTATTATTCACAACTAGTATCCAGATCTATGTAGAAAAAATGAAAGCATCCCTGAAGTCTACTTGCCTTTCACTCATCAATATTTTCTCAGAGATTAAATGGGTATCCATTGCCATTGAGGTCCTCTGATTTTCAATGACTGGGAATGGTGGGTGCCTTTCTAAACGCATCACCCACAAAGACAAGAACACCGTTCCCAGAAAGGGATCTTGCACTTTTACATCAACCCCGATCTTCTGTTTACAATTGTCCCCATCTTGTCTACAAGGCCCCGCTCCCAGCACACTGTGTACGCACTTTCCTGTACATCATTTCTTCCCTCTAACAATCAGCAGAGGTTGGGGGTGACTCCCAGGCACTCAATCATACCAGCTAAGCATGAGAGAGAGGAACTACAGGGAATAAAAGTCTCCATTCTGATCAAATTAGTTGGATATGGATCAATAGAAAGCTTTGACTTGTCCGTAAGCTCAGAGTCTCTGGATTCCGGGCACAGAGTAGTCTGAGAGACAGAGAAAGCGAGAGCGAGGGGAGAAATCATATCTGTTTCCTTGGCACAGAGATTTCCTTTTATTGAATCTGTCACTTCCCATTTCAGTTAACAAACTGCTGAATGGAGCTCATCGTTGGGCAAATATTACAGCTCCATGGAATACAAAGTGGGAGCAATTGTTTCGGACTGGGGGGCTGGGGGGTTAATAAGAAAGAAAGGACAAGGAAAGAAAAAGAGATCTAAGGACTGCATGTTAAAGAGGAGACCATCTCTGCAAAGATGAAGTTCGGGAAAGAAGAGAGAAGACAGTCCTAAGTTTCACTTGATTTTTTTTTTTCTCCTAAACCACTACCAGCCCAAGCTTTGTAGCAAGCGTAATTGGGCCCAAAGTTATCACAGCAAATGCACAAAAAGGACAGTTCCATCTTTCCCGGGGAGGATGCTAAGTTTAGAGTCAAATAACTTTGGAAAGAAGGGCCTGGAAAGATATATATACTCTTATTTTCTTCTACTTTCCTGCACTGGAAAAGTAATATAATCATTGCTGGGTAGAGAAGAAATGGTAGCCCTTTTCTTGTCTTCTTGGAATTCAGCTAGTACTTTTTGGTTGAGGGTGGCACTTTGAAGAGACAGAACAGAGAATACAATGTTGGGAAGCTACTGTGTTCTTAATAATGTTAGGTATATATTTTGTATGTCACCCCAAATCATGAAGCCAGAAAAGAGGACAGCTGGGTTTCAAACCCAGTTTGGATGCCAGGGCCTGTGTTTATTCCACATTGCCATTCTGTCTGCCTTCTCCATGGGTTGGTCTGTTACTCATTGCTGAGACATTCAGCCATCTCTCAGATGAGCTTGAAGTTCACAATGACCACAAACTTCAAGTGCATTGGCTCAGAGCTACCCTCTGGATCTATATTTTGAACCAGAGCTCCATCTGGTTCCACAGGCAGAAGATACTCATTTATCTTGGATTATAATGCTAGCCAGGGGTACCTGTCATTGGTTGCATATCAGATGCATCATCTGAGAAAACCTTAACATCCCAGATGCTCGGCTCCTGCCTCTGGGAGATTTGAAGGCATAGCCAGGATTATAAGTCATAGGGCATGGCAATATAATAATAAATAGGGAAAATGGTAACAAAATAATTAGTTCCTTAAGAGGATTATAGTTGGTACTGCTAGTGACTTTGGAAGTGAAGTCTGAATCTTTGTATGTAAGAGGCTGTAGAGTATAGAAAGAGCTATCCTTGGCCATCTGCTATATGATCATATAACCTCACAACTCCCCTCATCTGTAATGTTGGGATGAAACATCTTCCCTTGCACAAGTTGTTATAGGGATTAGAAATAAGGACTGGGTGCGGTGGCTCACCATCTGTAATTCCAGCACTTTAGAAGGCAGAAGTGGGCGGATCACCTGAGGTCAGGAGTTCAAGACCAGCCTGGCTAACATGGCAAAACCCCATCTCTAGTAAACATAATTGAAGATTTTTAATTTTTTTCTTCCTTTATTCCATCTTTCCTCTCATGTAATTTTCTCAGAAAGACCATCTATCTTCTTACCTTGCTTTCACTCCATCTTTATACCACTTCCCATGGCCAGTCAACATAGAGTTCCTTGTGTAAGGCATGCTGCCAATCATCTCCACCAAGGTGAGCACTAGGTTTTGTTCATTGTATCCCTGCCACCTGCAATCCCATCTTGGTGCATGGAAGTGTATGGGAAACACCTGTTGAATAACTAAGTGAAGAATGAATGAATGAATTATCTGTAGACCCCTTGAATTGGGATTTTCTGGTTTGTTTGTAACATGAACTGATTCTCATCTCATTCCCAGATTTGATGAGTGAGAGTCTTCGGAGACAGGGTCAGGACTCTGCACCTCCACATCTCTGCAGGAGGTGATGATGGCTGCCAACATCTGAGAACCATCTCCTTGGAGTTAGCAAAGTAATTACTAATGAGCTGTTACAATGTGCCAGGCTCTGCACTTTAAATAATGCAAACCCATTAATCCTCACAAAAGCCAAAGTGGTGAGTCTCATCATCCTCAATTTACAGGGTAGACACCAAGTTCACGGGCTTCATGAGAGGTACCTGGGATCCAGCTCCACAAAACTACAAAGAAAATACTCTTGTCAGTAAACTGTGCTCTTAAACCAAATAACCCTCTTTGTTTGTTTGAATCCTATCCATTTCTGAATGCCACACCCACTTAGGAATACTTTGTTGACATTTATGTTAGATACCAGGCAACCAGGGCGTGAGAACGGCAAGAGGACAAGCAAGGGGAGGGCCGAAGCCTGGAATCTATGGTGGAATGGATGGTAGCCTTACAAGGAGACAGAGGGCATCTCAGTGGTTTGCAAAGTGCAGTCCCCAGGATGGTAGTGTTGACCTCACCTTGGATCTTGTGAGAAGTGTGAAGTTTCTGGGCCCCATCCTAGACCCACAGAGACAGGAACTCTGGGGGTTGAGGCTGGACATCTAGGTTTTAACAAGTGATCCAGGGATGTGCGGGACCCATTGCTACCGAGGAAAACTGGGGAAGGGAGGCAGGGAGTCAGATGGAAGAGGGTGGCCAGGGGAAAGGAATGGTTTACAGGCGAGAATCAGTGTTGAGACACAAAGAGGTTACTAAGGCTTCCGGGTAGTGATGCCAAGGTGTCTCAATGGTGTGTCCTGGGAAAAGCTGGTGCTATGAAAGGCCTTGTCATCACAGAGGCTTGTGACCTACATTTTTTTTTCCCTATCACTGCTTCTCAAGTAAAATAATCCCATGATTAAATCAGCTTGGGAAAACCTGAACTAAAACAAGCCACACAAATTTGTTTACGCTGTTTACTGTGGGACTTTTCAAAGCCTTTGGGAGTCTAACAGCCATAGGAGAAATCTCAGACAGAACGCTTTGTATTACTAAGTGGTAACCCCTATGAACACAAAATCTAGAAAGTATTTGGTTAGTCCATACCTTTTGTGTGGGCTTATTTTAGATTTACAGAAATGTTGCGAAGTTCATACAGACAATTTCCATATACTCAACAATTTCCCCTATTCTTAACTTACTTACTTACTTACTTACTTATTTATTTATTTATTTATTTATTTATTTATTTATTTATTTATTTTTGAGACAGAGTCTCACTGTGTTGCCCAGCCTGGAGTACAGTGGTGCAGTCTTGGCTCACTGCAACCTCCATCTTCCAGGTTCCAGTGATTCTCCTGCCTCAGCCTCATGAGTAGCTGGGATTACACACACATGCCACCACGCCCGGCTAATTTTTGTACTTTCAGTAGAGATGGGGTTTTGCCATGTTGGCCAGGCTAGTGTGGAACTCCTCAGGTGTTCCGCTGAAGTACTGGGATTAAAGCCGTGAGCCACCATGCCCAACCAATTTCCACTGTTATTAACATCTTACGGTAGTGTGGTACCTGTTTCACAACTGAGGAACCAGTATGAGTACATTATGATTAACTGCAGCCTATACTTAGATTGCTTTAGTTTTCATCAAATGTCCTTTTTCGGCTCCAGGATCCCATCTGAGATAACACATGACATCTAGGTGGCCGTGACTCTGAAGGCTCTTCTTGTCTGTGACAATTTCTCACACTTTCCTTTTTTTATTTTTTTGAACGGAGTTTCGCTCTTGTTGTCCAGGCTGGAGTGCGACGGCATGACCTCAGCTCACTGCAACCTCCGCCCCTGGGTTCAAGCGATTCTCCTTCCTCAGCCTCCCAATTAGCTGGGATTATAGGCATGCACCACCATGCCCAGCTAATTTTTGTACTTTTAGTAGAGACAGGATTTCTCCATGTTGGTCAACCTGGTCTCGAACTCCCAACCTCAGGTGATCCACCTACCTTGGCCTCCGAAAGTGCTGGGATTACACGTGTGGGCCACTGTGCCCGGCCTGACATTCCTTATCTTTGATCACTTTCACAGTCAGATATTTTGCACGATGTCCCTCAATTGGAAGTTATCTGATGTTTTTCTTATAATTAGACTGGTGTTATAGATTTGGGGGAAGAAAAAACTTACTTCATTTTTAAATAGTACTTCCCATTTTCTTGTGTTCAGCATCTTTGCTAAGTCTGTTACGGCCTCGTCTCCTCTCCGAAAGATGGGGTGAAATTTAGAGAAGGAAGACTGTAGAACTGAAATTCCACACACCGTCAGGAAAACTAATGTGGGATTGTGGCTAAACTGATGAGGATGAGAGCTTCTTGCTTAACACACAACCTTCAAGACAAAGTTCTTTCTCAGCCATTCTTAGAATTCAAGTTGATTGGCCAGGTGTGGTAGCTGTAATCCTAGCACTTTGGGAGGCTGAGGTGGGCAGATCACCTGAGGTCAGGACTTCAAGACCAACTGACCAACATGACAAAACCCCGTCTCTACTAAAAATACAAAAATTGGCCAGGCATGGTGGCTCATGCCTGTAGTCCCAGCTACTCGGTACGATGAGGCACAAAAATCTCTTAAACTCAAAGTGAGCCAAGATCATACCACTGCACTCCAACCTGGGGGACAGAGTGAGACTCGGTCTCAAAAAAAAAGAAAAAATTCAAGCTGATTACTAGGTGAAGAGTAGATTGCTGGAACTTACTAGTACTCCCCACAATTAGGTGGACTTACACACACACACACACACACACACACACATGAAAACTCATGATCCTCAAGCCTGATGAAAATGCAGGACCCTCTGAGGGAAGTAGGAACATCTGTCTAAAACTGTTATCCAACCAAGAGAGGAGGATAGGGGTTAACAGAGGAGACCACAGTTTGTTTTTTTGTTGTTTTGTTTTGTTTTTGGGACAGAGTTTCACTCTTGTTGTCCAGGCTGGAGTTCAATGGCATGATCTCGGCTCACTGCAACCTCTGCCTTCCACATTCAAGTGATTCTCCTGCCTCAGCCTCCTGAGTAGCTGGGATTACAGGCATGTGCCACCACTCCCAGCTAATTTTGTATTTTTAGTAGAGACGGGGTTTCTCCATGTTGGTCAGGCTGGTCTTGAACTCCCAACCTCAGGTGATCCACTTGCCTTGGCCTCCCAAAGTGCTGGATTACAGGTGTGAGCCACCGCACCCAGCCGAGACTGCAGTCTTAATGTCCTAGGCTTTAATCCCAGTTTTGCCATTTAGTGGCATTGGGCAAGTTATTCCCACAGCTCAGCATCCTTATTTGTCAAGTGAGAGCAATAACAGTATCTGTAATAGAGAGTGGTTGCGTTGGTCTAAAGAGCCAAGACATGTGCAGTGCTCACAGCACTGTGCCTGGACCATAGTGGTCACCAGGCGCAGATGAGCTTATTATGTGTACAATTATTAAGTTGCACTGTAGGAAAGTGACACTTACATAGGTTAACAATTGTCAAATGCCAGCAATTTCCTATGGTTCAATCTACTATCATCCTATCATCATCATCATCATCATCATCATTGAAGATGCCAATGTAAGATGCAGCTTTAATTACAACTGAAGGGCCCCTGGTATTGCAGCCATTCAGCTGTGTCCCCAGTCCTCTTCCTGGTCTGTTAGAGAAATGTCACCTCAGACCACAGGCAGTGCCTCCCTCATTTCTTACCCAGCCTCCATGAGAAGACCCCTCCCCTCATTTAAGACATTGCCATAACTCCATTTTTCCACACTTCATTTTCTTTATTGCCCAGCCTCTGCCATATCAAAGCAATGGGACTAAAGAGAAATTTCACAGCTTCTGAAATTCAGCGAGGAATGCCCAGGAGCAAGGAATGAATGAAACGTGATGAAGTTTCATGAATTTTTCTAGAAAATCTAACTTTCAATGAAATCAAGGTGGTGGTGGGGTTAAGGGAACAGCCAGGGATGGAAGGTCCGGCCTACAGTGATTGGATTACATTTGACAGCCTGTGGCTCCTTATTAAGACCATCCAAACGAATGTAATACATATTACGTACACATACGTATTCAATGCACAGACATACTCCACTTAGGCTAGTGCAAAACAATCGAAACCAGAAACAATTGGCAACAGCTTACTGATGGAATTGTGTTCAGGAGCCCTG
The DNA here is from genome assembly GCF_000951045.1 of Mandrillus leucophaeus. Lineage (NCBI taxonomy): Eukaryota > Metazoa > Chordata > Mammalia > Primates > Cercopithecidae > Mandrillus > Mandrillus leucophaeus. Next base: position 362,431 of record NW_012106575.1, read on the forward strand.
TGCTGTTTTCTGCATTCTGTGACAATGGGGATGGGGAAAGAAATGCCATTCTCCAACCACTAAAAATAAATACTTGTGTTATATTCTGTTGCCTCCACAATGAATAAAACAGGCATGCGGGTTTATAATATCAATTCACAGGGCTCTTTCTGCTCCAGTGAACTGTTACTGAACGGTTCAGAACAAAGCTACAGGCAGATCGGACAAAGCTCCTCTAACAGGGTTGACATTAGGCTCAGCCTGATAAGACCACATCAGAGAGACTCTCATTCTCCAGACTGTCTGATCACAGCAGCCTGAGACGGAGAGGTCCTCCAGCTCCCGGAACCTGATCACAGGCCGGATTCTGCTGATCTGGCTTAGAGCGACAGCACAGCTCAGGGTTATCGGGAAAAGCTGGAGGAGTTCAAGGCAATCTCGTATTTGCAGTGCATTTAGACATGAAGAAAAGCCCAGCCCAGGAGAAAGGAGGGGAAGAATTGACGGGTGGGGATGCAAAAAGGAGAGAATAAAAGTTCATCTGGGATAACAACATGCAATGATTTACATGAAAGGTGCCCAGCACTTCCAACACCATGCCTCTAGAACAATGGTTCTTATCTGGGGACGATGTTCACCACCCCCCCGCCCCACGCCTTAGGGACAATGGCAGTGTCTGGAGACATTTTCGGTAGTAACGACACAACAAGGAGGGAGGGGATGCTACCAGCATAAAGTGGATAGGAGGCCAAGGATGCTGTCCAGTATCCTACAATGCATGGGATGTCTACCTACAACAAAAAATTACATGTTCGGCCTAAAATGTCAATGGTGGAGAAACGTGCTCTAGGAGATAGCAGCCTTGACTGCTCATCTAGACCAAGATAAGGTCTTATTAAATTAAATTATCAGTCAGTTATCAGGAACAGCAATCGCAATACTCAGGACAAACCGATGGGCAGTCTGGAGAGATGCGAAGTGTGAGGAATTAGTTACTTCTCAGCAGATCAAACAGATGTTATAATTTAAGGATATTTATGGAATATTTTCGGAGATGCACTTTTTCTCCCATTCGTCTCTGTGCAGTGACAGTTTTGAATGGTTTACTGTGCTCAGACACAGTTTAACATTTTTTTTAAATTTCAAAATGAATACAGTCACCGTATTAAAATTTCCTCTGCTATATTGTCATCTACAAGTCACTGCAGTGAAGCACAATTTATCTCACTAAACATAGCTGAGGAAAAAAAAATCTACACGATTTGAGTGCCAGTCTCCATTAACTTGAGACTTTTATTATTTGCAGTAAGACGTTTAATAGGAGGATGTCACAAATACTGTAATTCAAAGAATGTGTATGTTCTGACCCCCAGTGTCGCGAGTGTTGGGTTCCAGTTAATCAACCTTTCCGTGTCCTCACTAACGGAGCTTGCCGGCATCCAATTGCATAAAGCAAGGGTTATCAATTTTTTTTTTTTTTCTGTAAAGAGCCAGGGAATAAATATTTTAGGCACTATGGGCCATACATTCATTGTGATTATTCCATTCTGCCACTGCGGCCCAAAAGCAGCCATCCACGATTGGTAAACAAATGTGCATGGCTGCGTTCCCATAACATTCTGTCTAGGAAAACAGTCCATAGGCCAGATTTGGTCCGAGGGCCATAGTTTCCCACCCCCAGTGAAATACGAAAACCTGTACAACACTAGAGTGTAACTGAATAGACTGAATCTAAGAAGATACAGAAGGCTCTGTGAAAACTTGCACAGTCTTGGGGTTATTATTCTGCATATCAACCAGCATTATATTAAGGTGAATCTTCATAGCAATTAAGATAATAGGTATGCTGCCATATTTTGGTTGCTATAATATGCAGTCTTTCTTCTGTATTTCTATTGAATACGGCTCTTACTTTCCCTATAAAAACTAATACAGGAAATACAAACTGCGCCCCTACCATGCCACTTACCAGGCACCATAACAGCCTCTGGGGATACAAAGATTCATGTGGCCGATGACAGTCATACCTGTCTGAGAGTAATTAGTGTCATGGTGTCTTTTCTGTGTGTGCCATTCTCCTCTGCACCACACACATACATACACACACACACACCCTCCCCATACAAATCCCTTGAAGACAAAATTCTATGTTTTTCCATTACTTTATTCCCGTTATCTCTAGCAGTGGCAGCTCTAAACTACGTTTAGAATAACATCCTTCTCCCAAACATGCTCCTGTCCTACTCCCCACTTTACCTGGCAAGAGGGAGTTCACGGATGTGATCAAAAGACTACAAATCAGATTCATTGTATACTGCTTGGGTGATGGGCACACCGAAATTGCACAAATCACCACTAAAGGTTACTTATGTAACCAAATACCACCTGTTCCCCCAAACACCCATGAAAATGAAAAAAAAATTAAGATCAGGGTCTTGAGATGGGGACATTATCTTGGATTACCTTAGGGTGGGTCAGCATACTCACTTGGGTCCCTAAGAGATCACAGGACATACGAATGCAGAGGTAGAGACAGAGAGAGATTTGAAAATGCTACACTGACAGCTTTGGAGATGGAGGAAGGAGCCATGAGCCAAGGAATACAGGCGACCTCTAGAAACTGGAAAATGCAAGGAAGCAGACTTTCCCCTAGACTTTCAGAAGAAACAGTCCTGCGGAAGCCTTGAATGTAGTACAGTAAGATCTACTTAGTCTTTTTGCCTCTGGAACTCTAACAGAGTAACTCTGTGTCGTTGTAAGCCATGGAATTTGTAGTAATTTGCCGCAGCAGTAACTGAAAACGGACTCAGTAGGTGTCAAGTAATAATGTGCCACATGGCTGCATGGTCACCCTGGAAGGCAGAGAGTTTTAGAGGCAGGACAACACTGGATTCTAGAAAGTCTGTATTTTTTAATTGTTTTTCTTCTAAGTGTTTTTGCATCACTCTCTAATTTACTGTCCACTCAAAAGCAAGACTAAAAAGTAGGTTTTCTTTTGGAAACCCACATTCATCCACCCTCTGGGCCACAGGGTGAGACAGCGAAAGGAAGGGACTGGATGAAAACAAGACTCCCATACGTAGTAGCCAGGTATTCTGAGCAAGGAAAGCAAGAGCTCTGGGCCTTGGTTTCGTCTTCTATAATGCAGTGCAGTAATCCCACTCAACATTATTTCTATAAGGATTAGAAACCATAGGAACAAGGTATTTGGCACACAGTAGGCCCACGGCATATGGCGCCTCTTTTTTAATCCTTGGTGGGGTTGTTACCTTGGTGAGGTGTGATGTTTAGGTGTCGTGATCTAGATGAGCTTTTCTGGAACAATCACAGTCTCAAAGATTGTACTCTGTGTTTTGGGCGATGCAGGTATCTTGCTAATAAAGCCTTCATGTTCAGAATGGGGTTTCTCCCCTTCCCTTCACCACTGTCAATATTTCAAACCAGGTAACTCTTTGTTGTAGGGGGTCTGCTCTGTGTGTTGCAGGATCAATGGCAGCATCTCAGGCTCTACCTACTCGATGACAGTTGCATCCCTCAACTCCCCAGTCATGACAACTGAAAACGTCTCTGGACACGGCCAAATGCACCCTGGGGACACACAGTCACACCTGGCTGAGAATCACTGCCCTAGGACTGTGATCTCAATGCTCCAGGTATGGAAGAGTAGAAAGGAAACAGGTGTTAGAAGAAACTGCCTTCACTTAACAGGCAAAAACCCTAGCATTGAGAATCCCCTCTGTGTCATCCAAGCTTACTGTCCGCTTTCTGGTAACAGGGAAGGTTGACCACAGGTGCAGCTGGAACCTGGGTTGGAGCCCAGGTCCGCACAGCCTTGCTTGCTCTGATTCCTCCAATATGACAATGTGTGAGCAGATCCAAAGGCACATCAAAAATGTGTTTATTTGAAATGTGAGGCATGAGGCACACACAGGGGGCATATTTAAATGTGCAAGGAAGAGGGTTGCTCCAGTCAGCATAACTCATTTAATTGCTGCCTTCAGAACAGCCAGAGTGTTCCAGAGCAGCTGGGAACACACTTCGCCCAGAGCTCAGCTCCGCTCAATGTTCTCTGGCAACACCTGGTGGAACAGGGAAAAAACTGCACAGCGCCTTGGCGTGAACTGCTGCATCTGCTAATCTCATCGCAGCTGAAGGCTTTCCAGCGGCAAAGGTTTGCAGCAGGGGGGTACCAGGAGAGGCCCTGCCTCTGGGCTGGCATCAGCGCTGTGCCGTGCTAATTTCTGCTGTTTTCCTTTCTACTTTACCAAGCAGAAAACAAACACTGCTGTATCGTCAACAGCTTTCTTGCGAGAATGAGGAAATAAATTGCAATTGCAGCCTCACTGGAGATTTTTCTCTAGGATGTGCCCAGAAAGCTCTCAAGGATCACCCTGCAACCTAGCAAGCATACACTGCCCAGCTTTGAAAACACACCCTTATGTGTCATTACCGTATCTGAAATAATACCCTTTGTGGCGTAGCAGGCATCTTTCCTGCTGTGGAGTAAAATCATCTCTACTAGAGGGAGCAGACGTGAGAAACGGGGACCTACGCCCACCTATCTACTCACTGGAAATAAAATCCATTGACCCAGAAACACCATCCTGAATGGTAGCCCCTCAACCAATTCATATCACATTCCAGGAGAGCCCACATCTGTTTCTGCGTCAATGAAAAGGAAATGATAACCTATCGTGCATTCTACCTGATAAAGACATGAACAGCAAGGAATCAGACAATTAAAAAGTGCATTCTTTTTTTTTTTTTTTTTTGGAAAAGCATTCTTTTAATATCCACAGACTCGCTACCTATTTCCAAGGCTGGCAGCACAGCGTGATTGGGAGACAGGCTCTCGTCTGAGGTTTAGGTCCTGGTCGCTCATGTGTAAATTATTTACATTCTTTAAGCATTTACTTTTTCAACTGTAAAGCAGAAATGATAATAGCACCTATCTATGGAGGTCATTCGTGCCAAGTACTTCATGCAGTGCCTGACAGAAAATGTTAGCAGGAGCCATCATCATTCACCTCTAAGAAGCTATCACTGGATGTCAGAAGTTTGGAGGCCTGTCCCTGATAGGTCAGTGACCTACAAGGTGACATTAAATAAATTCCTATCTCAGCTGGGCACGGTGGCTTATGCCTGGAATCCCAGCACTTTGGGAGGCTGAGGCAGGCATATCACCTAAGCTCAGGAGTTGGAGACCAGCCCGGCTAACATGGTGAAACCCTGTCTCTACTAAAAATATAAAAATTAGCTGACTATGGGGGCTCACACCTGTAATCACAGCTACTCAAGAGGCTGAGGCAGGAGAATCGCTTGAACCTGGGAGCTGGAGGTAGCAGTGAGCCAAGATTGAGTCACTGCACTCTAGCCTGGGTGACAGAGTGAGACTCCATCTCAAATAAAATAAAATAAAATAAAATAAAATCAGGATATGCATTCCCATGTTCATTGCATCATTATTCACAATAACGAAAACAACCTAAGCATCCATTAACAAATGAACG
>NW_012106575.1:368438-418411 GCF_000951045.1 Mandrillus leucophaeus
GGATCTTAAACAGCCAAATTCATAGAAATAGACAGATAGATCGTAGAACAGAGGTTGCCAGAGGCTGAAGGGAGGAGGGAATGGGGAGATGTTAGTCAAAGAGTACAAAATTTCAGTTATCCAAGATGAATGAATTCTAGAGGTCTAATGTATAGCATGGTGACTACAATTAATGATACCGTATCGTATACTTGAAGTTTGCTGAGAGAGTAGATTCCAAGTGATCTTACCAAAAAACGGAACTCTAAGCTAATAGATATGTTCATTGGATTCAGAGTGGTGGTCACTGCATAATGTATACATCTATCAAAATATCAAGTGGTATACCTTAAAAGTATATAATTTATATTTGTTAATTATACCCCACAGAGCTGGGGGAAAATAAAAAGAAGTGGTCAGGTAGTCCAAGAAAAATCAAGCCCATTTTATTCCACAACTGCGTTGTGAATGGGGAGTTCCAGGTTCACCTCCTTCTTGAAGATCAGGTTGGAGGAGGAGAAATTGCAAATTTTCTTCAATGTTTCTAGAATCGCCTCCAAGCCTTCTTACGTCTATAGACCACAGTTTGTACTTTAGGTATCAAGGTCTAGGACTGAATGAGTTAGGTGATGTTCCCCTTACAGGTGCCCTCAGATAAATAACAACTCTTTCTAGAGTTAAGCTATCACTGCTGTTGAGGTTATACCATCCTATCCAGTGGGATTAAGGAGGGGGGGCACCCTTCTTCTCAAAGTCACGTTATATGAAATATTTACCATATTATGTGCCAGTGGCTGTCCAATTAGTCTCATCTGAAACAGCCTAATTAACAGAGGGGAATCTCATATACTTAGCATTGAAAGCCACTCATGTTCAAATTATGCATAAGGATCTGGAAACCAAGGAGTAACAATCTTTGCATTACCGAAGTTCACCTACTTTGAAGTCTGTTCCCAACAACGACCTCCTAAAAGTAGCAAGGAGTCTTTATTTTCTCCTATCTCTTGGCAGAAATTCTCAAATGCAAGAGGATGGGATATTACTATTTGTGAAATTTTATTTAAGACCACTTTTTAAAAATGATATTCCTTTGTATGAAAGTACAATGCCTTAATCTGAAATTATTAAAGATTGATAATAGAGTTCAGGAACATGCTTACTACTTTTCACTTCAAAAGGACATTATTAACCACCACTTTCAGGGCAGTTAACAACGTCTGGGACTGAATAACTTAGTTGACCCTCCCTTACAGGTGAGTCTTCAGACAAGACTCTGTGAATATTTAAACGTATTTTCAAAGAGTTGCTCATCACAGCTTCAGTTTTAAAATACAACATATATATTTTTCAATTTGGCAAAAATCCATTCTATATTTTAACCAAACCATTACTTTAGGATACAGTCTGACTCTGAGGAACATGACGCTCTGCATCATTAAAATATACATTAAAAATAAAAATAAAATAAAAATAGCTTTTTAAAGGGAAGGAAAAGAACATCTACCTGCTGCATGCTTGATGTATTATTAACACATGATATTCCTCTTTTTGAGATTTAACCTCACTGAGAGATGACATGAGTCTGGGTATAAAATTTCTCCAGAGCCATTTTTAAAGGACAATCAAGTTTCCTTTATGCAATTTGGAAACTCTTTTGGCCTCCTGTGCTAGGTTATATCATCTTATAGAAGCTGGGCCTGTGACATCTCCTGAGTTGTGTCAATATGTCTGTTGAGTCCATAATATTTTCAAATACGTTTCATCATTACCTCACTGTCATCCTCAATTCTGGAGGCAGGCAACAAAGACACTGTTTTCCTCTACTTGATAGATAATGAAAAGTGGGTTCAAAGAAGCTGATCAATGAATTCACCAATTGCCAGAATCACACAGAGCATAAACAACACAGGGCAAAATTTCCTCTGCACAGATGCTTGCATTGTAAACTATGTTTCTATCTTTGTATTTTTATTTTTTATTTTATTTTATTTTTTACCTACCTAATCTGTTTGCCTGTCTATCAACATATTTAGCCATCTAGCTATCAATCCATCCAGCCATCCCATCTATGGCTTCCCAAACCACCTATCATTATTTTATGTTGAAGGTGGAAGTTTATCAGAGAAAAGTCTGGAACAACTGCTAAATACTCAGCAAAGGTTACCTCCTTGAAGAAGCAATGTAATTCAGATGCTATTAAAAATTTGAAAATCTTCACCTTTTTCTCTATATGTTTTTGCATAGTTACGTGTAGTTTGACTTATTTCACAGAGAGAATGGTTTTACGCCAACTACTGTGTGATTAAAAATAAATGCAATGAAGATATAATTTTTAAAAATAGCTTCATCAGGCAGCCTAGCTCTTCTGGATTTTTGACTACCATTACATGTTGCCTCTCTTCAGGCAAATTCTCCTGGATGTCTTGGGACTGTACTTTGGATACACCCTCTCGAATCAGCTGCATCGGGCAAGATTTCCTACTTCTGATCCTTCACATTCCTGGGTTTCATGCGTGGCTCCAAGGTTGGCAGGGTAACATATTTGAAACAAAATGCAGTGGTGGTATGTGACGCTTCAATTTTGCTTCTTTAGTTGCCAAGATCATCAACTGCACTGCTTCCTCTGTGGCAGAAGATCCCCTAAATATCACTCAATGGGCAAGAGCACCAACAGCATTGTGAACACCAACTCCTCCTAACATCACCACCATGCTGCTGGGAGCTGAAATCCATTTTTTTTTTAAGTGGATAATGCAGGACCTTTATTATCAATTCAGCAATCTTGGAGTGACAAAGTTGAATAAGACAAAATCTCTGCTTGGTGTCCTCCCATCTAGAAGAAACGTAATACATTAATAAACAGAGGTCTTTCTCCTCCTACAGACAGTACTCTCTCTCTCTCTTTCTTTCTTTCTTTCTTTCTTTTTCTTTCTTCCTTCCTTCCTTCCTTTCTTCCTTCCTTCCTTTCTTCCTTCCTTTCCTTTCCTTTCCTTCCTTCCTTTCTTCCTTCCTTCTTTCCCTTTCTTCTTTCTTTCTTTCTTTCTTTCCCTTTCTTTCTCTTTCTTTTTCTTTTTTTTTTAAAATTATTATTATTATACTTTAAGTTCTAGGGTACATGGATGCAGCTGGAAACCATCATTCTCAGCAAACTATCGCAAGAACAGAAAACCAAACACCACATGTTCTCACTCATAGGTGGGAATTGAACAATGAGATCACTTGAAATCCATTTTTAATTGACTGGATTATTGCAGACTGATGGTTCATCCACTGTGTTTTGCAGAAGAATTTTTACTCCTCTAGCTCTGTGGACATCATCTAAATGGAAAAACCTCAAAATGGCTGAAGAACGAGCAGACTCAAATTCAAGAAGGGGTTAGGAGCAATACCACCTATTTCCAAATTTCTTCTTGCAGGTAGATGGTAATACAAACTGTGTTCTTGAACAATCTGGAAAGGAATATATTTGTAAGGGACCAGGAAGGGGAAAGCTGTGGGTCAAGGTAGCTTTCGCTATAAATTTAAATTTTTTAAAAAAGCAACATGGGCTTTCTTGTGTTTTTTCACTTTTGAGGATTTCTGTCTTCAGGGATGATCTGAATATGTCTGCTAGACCCTGTGCTGAGGTTGCAATTTCCTTAAAGATGGGTTCAGTGGGAGGAGAGAGGGGGCAGAATTACATAATGCAGTTATTTTTAATGCCTATCCTTTCCCCTCCCCTCTACCTACAGAATCAGAATCTCTGTAGAGATGGGAGCTTTGGGGAAGGTGCAATTTTAACAACCCCAGGAGATTCTTATGCATGACAAAGTTTGAGAACTTCTAGCATAATGGTTCAAAGCATAAACGGCAGAATCAGAAAATTCTGGATTAGGATACCAACGGTGCCACTTTCTTAGTTGGGTGACTAAGAAAAATGGTCTTCCCTTCCTGAGGCTCAATTTTCTCATCAATAAATCAGGGAAGGCCATAATCCCTACCTCATAGAATTGTTAAGATAAAAAATTTTAAAATATAATGCCCATTATCAATTAGCACAATGCCTGGTACATAGTAATTGCCCACAGAAAACTGTTAGCTTTTTGTGGTTGAATGGTCTAAGTTAAATTGAACTTTTCTCTATGCAAGGATAGTTGACAATAAAATGGCAGTGGGTTGAATTGTATCCCTACAAAAGGTATGTCTAAGTCTTAACCCCTTGTGCCTGTGACTATGACCTTATTCGGGAAGAGGGTCTTTGCAGCTGTAATCAAGTTAAAGGTCTTGATACGGGGTCACCTTGAACTTAAGTGAGCCCCAAATCCATTGACAAATTCTTACAAGAGATACAAAGCAGAAGACACAGAGCAGAATGCCATGTGAAGATGTAGGCAGAAATGGAAGAGATGAATCTACAAGCCCAGAAATGTCAGGCATTGCCAGACACCACCAGAGGCTAAAAGAGAGCCAGGGTATGGATTTTTCCCTCAAAGTCTCCTTAGGGAGCCAATCTGCTGACATTGCTTTTGGTTTGTTTTGTTTTGAGACAGGGTTTTGCTCTTGTTGCCCAGGGCAGAATGCAGTGGTGTGATCTCTGTTCACTGAAACTTGCACCTCCCAGGTTCAAGCAATTCTCCTGCCCCAGCATCCCAAGTAGCTGGGATTACAGGCATGTGCCATCACACCCAACTAATTTTGTATTTTTAGTAGAGATGGGGTTTCTCCACATTAGTCAGGCTGGTCTCAAACTCCCGACCTCAGGTGATCTGCTGCTTTGGCCTCCCAAAGTGTTGGGATAACAGGCGTGAGCTACTGCACCTGGCCCGACATTGCTTTTTAAAAATTTAATTTCAACTTTTATGTTGGATTCAGGGGTATATGTGCAGCTTTGTTACATGAGTATATTACATGATGCTGAGGTTTGAGGTACAAAGTGAGCAGAGCACCCAACAGTCACTGAACACTTGCCCCTCAAGTCGTCCCTAGTGTCTATTGTTTCCGTTGACACCTTGACATCAAACTTTTTCCTCCCAATTGTTAAAGCTACCAAGTTTGTGGGCATCTGTTACAGTATCCCTAGGAATGAATAGGGAGCCGTCTAGCCCCACTATAGCACAAGCATTACATTTGAAAATGATAATCTCAGAATTATTTCCTCCAGGGAGTCTAATCCCACAATGAAAACAGCTGGCCCGCAGCCATGTGGGGCTAGAGCTGGGACTTGTAGTCAGACTGTAGAGTCAGACTCAGCACATGTCCCTGACTACAGAAGTCGCCTGGTCATAGCCAATCACACCAGTAAGTTTCAAGCTCAAAATTGCCTCTCTGGTAGTCTCCTGAGACAATAATTTCTTGCCTCGAAATGTGAGAGAGATTGAAGTTGGCATTTGTCAGATAGGGGATCAAACAGCTAACATCTGGGTAAGCAACTACATTTGCAAGATCTACTCTCTTTTCTGGGTTCTCCAGATAATTCAACCATTGATCCCTATCACCAAGTTAATATAAGAATTGCAATAATACTAGCCACCATATATTGAGATTCTTTAACACTGTAGACATTAAAAAAATCTTTCGTCTTCACCCTTATCTTCAAATTTTCTGTAACATTGAGATAGTTCTCTGTACCCATTTTACAGATGAAGAAAGTGAGGTCCAGCAAACTTGAGCATCCTGTAAATATCACCCAGAGGGACACAAAAACGTAAGATTCAACCCTATGCTCCTGCCACTTTGATAAGCTGTTAGGCATTGATACTGATGCTTTAAGCATAAGCATCTGAGGCATCTGCCACCAATGCTTGTTTGAAATGGGTCCAAAAGAGGCATTTCCTCCTTCCATGTGGAATCCTAGTGTTGCAAATTCTTTATCAACTATTCACAAACAACCCAGGAAATAGAGCAACTGGGGGAGGTTAAATCACCAAACAGTTGCTCTGAGGATATGGCTTAATCCACTAACGGCCATAAGGGAAGAAGCTTAGATGTCTTGGTGGTTTATAAAATAAAGCTTGCATTGTTCATTGAGCTGAGAAATTTCAGAGCTAAGCAGGGCCCAAAAAATGGGGTAGTTTCATCTGTTTTACAGATGAGAAAACTAAGGTTCCAATAGACTAAGAGGTTTATCCAGAGTTCCATAGCTTGGGGCACGGACCAGACTTGAACCCAGAACTCTTTCACACCTGTGTTCATACCACCGTAAATCTATTACTTAAACTAAAACAGCCAAAACTTAGAGTGAAAACACATGTCAAAATCATTCCAGAGTGCTAGGACACTCTTCCTATGTAAACATCACTTTGCTTTTGAATCATGTGTCATAAAGTTCTTCAGAGTCTCAGTGCTTGCGATATTACATTAAAAAGCATTGATTTTAGTGCCCTTCCATTCACTTCTCACTCTTTGGTACTAACTTTCAAAGTTCAGAAAAAACTGCGGTTCTGAGACCTTCTGTCACCAGTGAGTTCTATTCATTTTTATGTGGCTGTATGTTTCCTACTCATCTCGGGAAGACTTAATATGCCCCCTATGTGACAAGTGTAAGGAATTAACTCAACTGGAGACCTGGTGCTCCTAGAAGACAATGGTCACAGACCGCTGTCCTATAGTCTGCAGATAAGTGGTCCAGAAAGTCACTTGCAAAGTGAATAGCATGTTAAATATCTTGTGATTTGAATTACATTTTAAATACATACCAGACTTAAACACAATATACACAATTCTATCTTACTAAAGTCTTCAGTTCGAAATCTCTTCCTGTTACTACACTAGGCACCAAAGATAGAAGATAAAGAGGGTAACATTTTGGTGAAAGATCTTACAATTCAGTGCACTTGTAATAGAAGAGATCATGATCACTCATGCACTGAAAAAAAAATTAGTTTTCATTTTTCATGTGCTGAGTTTTCTTGAAGCAAGTCAGACCTCACGTTCTCCTAAAGCTCACATGAATGTGTAGGCTATGTGTTTTCAACACTTCATTTGCCCACTGCTACCTTCCTGCTATGTTTCCTTTTTTTTTTTTTTTTTTTTTTTTTGGCAGAGTCTTGCTCTGTAGCCCAGGCCAGAGTGCAGTGGCATGTTTTCGGCTCACTGCAACCTCTGCCTTCTGGGTTTAAGTGATTCTTGTGTCTCAGCCTCCAGAGTAGCTGGGATTGCAGGCACACACCACCAAACCTGGCTGATTATATTTTTAGTAGAGATGCGGTTTCACAATGTTGGCAAGGCTGGTCTCGAACTGTGATCTCAAGTGATCCACCCACCTCAGCCTCCCAAAGTGCTGAGATTACAGGTAATAAGTCACCGCTCTCAGCCCACCTGCTATGTTTTGAGATGTGTTGTCATTATTTCCATTGACAAAACCAAGGAAGGGTACAAATTGAGCTTAAAGTAATGTTAAGTCCAGAATGAGAACTCAGCACCTGAGGTCTACAGAGTATTAAGCTACTCTGAGTGACTGTGTCCTGAGCATCCACTTACGAATCAGGATGTGTAGGGAAGTGCAGAAACAGCAATAAAAACCTTCAGGGTGGGAGTCTGTGAAAAGATGCCCTGAGTCATCCAGGGAGAAAAATAGAAGAATAAAATGCATACCTCTGAAACTGTTCTCATTACATTTGAATCTGCTTGCTAGTGAGGTATGCCTGTTTCCACTGTTGCTCAGGTGCCACAGTTTGTGAGGGTCATCTTCTTTCCAAAGGCAAGAAGGAGCAGCTGGTACAGACAGGTAGACAGTTGGACTGCCACAGCCTTGCTCTTGGAGGGACAGCGGAGGGTTGCTAACGCCAGGGAATAGAAGCCACTGTTTTCTTCCTCTCGTCCTCCTTCCACCCTGGTTATTGGCAAAAGAGCAGTCCCTGTTCCCCCCACCCTGACACTTACAAGCTGAGAGCACCCTGGGGAATCCAGAACCCACCATTCATGAATTCAGTGTCCCAGAAAGAGCCTCCTCTCCATCAAGAGAAAGCTCCCCTCCTTGCCAAGCCCTGCTGATGGATGCTCCCAACACATAATTATCTTAATTTAGGTGTGTATTTTGCGACAATATTTTGGATAACCCTGGCACTTACTCTTCTCTATTACAAACATTTATGTAACCATGCCAGCCGATTAATCTGAAGGATGTGGCAAAGAGACGGGAAAATTTCACCCACAGGAAACAAAAACCCAGTCTTTAGGATAAATATGTACTCCAAAATTCATAACTTATTGCAGATTGCTATTGATATTTCAGAAATGTATTTGTCCCTTGGACATATTCACAGAGCGTTTGCAAGTCTATAGACACATCTATTTAATAACTGTACTGCATAATTCTTCCATGCTACATATACATGAGAACCTGCAAACACCCCCTCAATCCCCACAACAAAGGTAATAAGCTTTTGTCTCGCCGTTTTTTCTGCTTTAAGCATTCCCCTTAATGAGCTCTGCTTCTTTGTAACTCAAGAGATTTAGTATTCTGTCCAACAAAACAATTTATTGCCCAAAATGTTCTTACTGCAGATAAAATCTTAGCTTCCCCAATACTTCTGGCTCCACAGTTAATACCCTAATGTTTCATTTACAGCTGAACAAAGCGGCTTATCTCCACTAAAAGGGGAATTAGTAGTAAGAAATAATTTCAATCATCTGCTGAGTTTCTCAGTAAAGTGATGACTTCTGCATTCTCCCTTCCATCTGATGACAGGCATGTTGGGGGCTTCCAGAAAAATAGAGCAATTCTGTCACCTAAGCTTTGTAATTTGAACAATGCATCTACATAGATCAGGCAAGAGTTAGGTCTTGGCTGTCAGGGAAAAAAAAAAAAAAAAAAATCCACACTTGGAAATATGCTGTAGTCAGCAGTTCTTAGCTACAGATTGGATACTAACTCAAGGGGAAAAAAAATTGGTTTGAATCAACAAATGGCTCCATTTTTTCCCCCTAGTCTGCGGCAAACTTATTATACACCTACAAACACACAACCACAGCCCATTACATTTCCTCAGCACGTACACATGCCTACACAGTACCACGATGGGTATATATTCTCACACGCGTGCATACAGTCTTATTTATGTGTGCACAGACATGAAGGCTGCAGGGGACGGCAACGAGGGTAGGAAGCGAGGATCATGGAAGTAGACGGATTGAAAAACAATAAGGCAGAGGAATCCTGGATGAGTCTGCTGCAGTGATCTGATCATTTATACCAGGAAAAAAGAGTGACTTGCCTGACTAAGAATTACAAGGGAGAATTCAATTTGCTGTTCTTCATGTCTCAACCGGGGCACATGAAACCCTGGCGTGGTCCCCCAAACTGCCTAATGCGTAAACTGAAAAGGGAGGTGGTGACTGAGAATCCAGAGACTGTACTGGCCCCCATTGGAGGCACAGTAGAGAGGCTATGACCCTGGACGCCAAAAAGGGATGGATAAATGGAAATGCAAGAAAATGGGAAGTGCAGGTTGATTTCACTGACTGTGCATCTAAAGGTGTGGGGGTTTGACTCCTGTGTCAACCCTTTTGAGGTCTCCTTAATAAAATCCTGTTGCCTATATGGCCATTAGGAGAGGTAAGAGATTCAGGCTGAAGACCAAAGAGAGAAGAGACTGGGCAAAATTGGAACTACTCAGAAAATACAAGTAGAAGTCATTATTTATACAGCAATCCCTCTAATTTCAGATTTCTTTTTCTTTCTCTCTTTCTCCCCTCCTTCTTTCCTTCTTTCTTTTCTTTTCTTTTCTTTTTTGATACAGAGTCTTGCTCTGTTGCTCAGGCTAGAGTGCAGTGGCATGATGTTGGCTCACTACAACCTCTGCCTCCTGGGTTCAAGTGATTCACCTGCCTCAGTCTCCAGAGCAGCTAGGATTACAGGCATGCGCCACCACACACAGCTAATTTTGGTTTTTTTCATAGAGATGGGGTTTCACCATGTTGGCCAGGATGGTCTCCAACTCCTGACCTCAGGTGATCCCCCCGCCTTGGCCTCCCAAAGTGCTGGTATTACAGGTGTGAGCCACCGCACCCAGCCATTCTATGACTCTTTCAAGCTGGTGCCTCAGCCATCCTCCCTAGCTTGATGAACCATCTTCCTGCTGGTGTGGGTGTTGGCTGCTAACTGCTGACAACCTGAATTCTTCTCTGAATGGTTGGACTTGACTGGCACGATTCGCCTTAGCCAGAGCTGCCTGGAGTAAAGGTGGAGATAGGGGGTAAGGCGGCTACCACCCCTTCCTGGGGGACACCTTGGTGGGGATAAGACTCAGTGAAATCATCCTTGGCAAAATGAATAATCCAGATCTTCTTACAAGATCAGACTGAGGCTATGTTTCCCCCTAAAACCACACCTTCCTCTGCCTTATCCTGATTCATTACCGCCACCCGCTATAGCATTGTCCAGAGAGCGTTCCTTCAATTCACCACTTGCACACATCTCAGGCATGGTATTATCCCTAGGAAATCTGACCTAAGACACATGGGGTAGGAAAATTATATAGAAACGATATCAAAAGTGTGCTCCTATAAATGTATACTTGAGTGTAATATTATAGTTGGATTTTTCATACAGTGAAGATACCAAAGAAAACTTGTAGATTGACATCTAAAGGTGAGCGAGAAGTGATGAGAGTCTTGCCAATCAAGTACCCCATTTTTCCAGACAAAGTTAAGGATTAAGGTCTGAAGCGAGATCCTGCATGGGTCACAGCTCTTCCGCCAGGCATTTCCTGTCAGATCTCAGAACCATTGACTATATGCAAGAAGCTACAAAAACCAAGACACCAGGCCGGGCACAGTGGCTCACGCCTATAATCCCAGCACTTCAGGAGGCTGAGGCGGGCAGATCACCTGAGGTCAGGAATTTGAGACCAGCCTGGCCAACATGATGAAATCCCGTCTCTACTAAAAATAGAAAAATTAGCCAGGTGTGGTGGCACGCACCTGCAATCCCAGCTACATGGCAGGCAGAAGCAGGAAAATTGCTGGAACCTAGGAGGGGGAGGTTGCAGTGAGCCGAGATCATGCCACTGCACTCCAGCCTGGGTGACATAGCAAGACTCTGTCTCAAAACAAACAAACAAACCAAACAAAAACAAAAACAAAAACAACAAAAAACCAAGACACCAAAGAGCATCAAACTAAGCCATGGACAGGAGGAGATCCCTATAGTAATTATGCAAACCCTTAGATTCAGCCATGACCAACGGTAGCCAGAACCACTCCTGAAGTTTTCAGTTTCTTAACATAATCAGAATTCCCTGTGCTTATGCTACTATGACTTGGGCTTTATAACCTACTCGGCTTAACCTACATGGGATTAGGAGAAAGTGGCTCCAACTCCAGCCCAAGAAGAAGGAGGGGCCGTCACACACCCACAGGAGGTAAATAAATATGAACATGCCTGCCTTCTTTCCTCCTTGACCCTAAATACCTCCCATTCAAGTCATTGGTTTTGGTAGGACCATAAAGAATGCCTGGGTTTTACAATTTTATTTGATAACTGCTTGTGGAGTACCTACTAGGAGCCAGAAACTTTTTGATGATCAAGGCATTTCCTAAAGTAGCTATTACTCCTGAGTGGAGGAAACAGGCCATGGTCCAAATGCAAACATATATTTCATCATGATTTTGGGATGTGCTCTGAAGAGAAACGCAAGGTGCTATAAAAGGGGACTACGGCGGAAAGTTGTCTAACCTAGAGGGTTCAGGGAGGGAGGACTTCCATGAAAAAGGGACATGCAGGCAGAGGTCTAAAAATGATTATGAAAATGCAATGTTTGAAGAGGAAGAATAAAACATTTTTGATGGAGGAAAAGCCTGTGCAGAATCTGCAAGGGAGAAGTGGGTGTGCAACTTTCAAACACTGAAAATAATTCTGGCCTGGCTTAAGTATTGTGGTGGCAAAGGAGCAAAGTATGCAATGAGATTGCAAAAGGCAGGAGGGGAAGGAAGACAGAGAGAGCTTGTATTCTAAGGGCAGTAAGTAATCAGTGACAGTTTTAAGCAGCGATGGACTGCATAGAGTAAACTAACGCAAGTTCATATCCTTGTCCCTTACATCAGGAATCTCAGCCTACCTAAAAGAACCAGTATCTAGACAGGCTGGTTGTGTAACCCATTCCTTCCTTCCTTCCTTCCTTTCTTGCTTCCTCCCTTCCTCCCTTCCTTCCTCCCTTCCTTCCTTCCTTCCTTCCTTCCTTCCTTCCTTCCTTCCTCCCTCCCTCCCTCCATCCATTCATCCACCCACCCACCCATCCATTCATTGACTCACTCTTCCTTTTAGTCACTGTTAAAAGCCTACTGTATACAAGGTACACGTGCTGAGGGTGCATGGGAAGAAAAACCACACGTGATCCTCATCTGCATGGCCTTTACAGTCTTTTGGGGGGAAGATGATCATAAATCAAATCATTACATAAAAAGTTGTAAAACTGAAATGATGATGCAAGCTACAAATGAAGATACATGAAGTTATAGTGGTACAGGAAAGGTACTTAACCAAGTCAGTGAGATCAAGGAAGTTTTAATTTTGTGAACGGGACAAGGAAACTGGTCCAAAAGCACACATGGGTGTTAGCTATGCAAGAAAGGGAGGAAAGGAAGTCCAGATGTGGAGAAAATCACAGCAGAGCTCTTGCAGTGAGAAAGGAAGAGCATGGGGAGGCAGGTACCCATCTAGCCCTACAGCTAGTATCCTTGGAGATCTTGGAACCCAAAACTTCTTTCCTCTACCTCCATGAGGGCCCTTCTTCTACAAACCAGGGCACATGCCCAAAAACACTCTCAGAGGGACATCAGCAAATGCTATTCTAAAACGAGACTGGCCTAGAATATCCACCCCATAGGATTAACACCAAGGTGGGACAGAGTTGGGGCCAGTCATGTGCAGGGGGCGGTGTCTGGACATGTTGCCTATCTAAAACCTTACAGTGGATTAACTGTCACATATTCAGTGCAAAAGGTCAATTAAGGATAAGAGCTATGTTCTTAAGGACTAGGAGCAGAAGGCACAGGCACAACAAGGAGTGCCAATAAGCCTCCAAAAAACACGAGGTCAGCAAGGAAGACCCCACACCCTCCAGGAAAGTCCCTGTTCCTGGCCGCACAACCAAAGCAGGCAGTAAAAAAAATAAAATAAAATAAAATAAAAGTAAATAAATAAATAAAAATTCCTTCTCCCTGGACGTTTTTTATTCCCTAATTGTAATTTTTCTATATTCCCAACTCTCCATATCCCCAGGGTGTACAAATCACAGCAAACAACTCGATTGTTGGACTCTGTCCTCCCTTAAGCACACATATATTCTTATAAATGGAAAGAAAACGGTCTTTTTGTGTCCTATCGAGAAAAACAAATCGCTAAATGGATTGTCAGTTCTTATAACCACTAATTCCTCCGTAAAGAGACAGCATATTGATTCTTTTCATCAAAAATCACCAAATTTATAAATTCACCATCCCTCACATAATCCAAAAATGATCTATGATCAGGTGTTAATGCGAAACATGGCACCTTATACTTGCATAATCTCTACGATGTGCGAAGATGCTTTAGTTGCATTTTCTCATTCAGTCTTTACAATTTTGTGAAGAAAGTATTCTTTTGCACAGATGATATGAGTAAGGCTTTGAGAGGTTAGAAGATGTGAGTAAGTTCTCAGCAACTGAAACTTAAACCCAAGTCTTCTGACTCCAAGTATCGAAATCTCATAGCTAAGAACATGAGTTTGGGTGTCTCTGAGATTTGGATCAAGTACTACTTATTGGAACGTATCCTCTCTATTGTTATGGGAAAATTGCTTAACCTTTCTAGACCCCGATATGGTTTGGCTGTGTGTCCCTACCCAAATCTCACGTCCAACTGTAGTTCTCAAGTGTTGGAGGAGGGGCCTAGCAGGAGATGACAGTATCATGGGGGCGAACATCCCCCTTGCTGTTCTTTTGATAAAGTTTTCACAAGATCTGGTTGTTTGAAAGTATGTAGCACCTCTCCCTTCTTTCTCTCTCTCTCTCTATCTCTCTCTTTCTTTCTCTGTCTCCCTCTCTTCTGCTGGCCATGTGAAGATGTGCTTACTTCCTTTTCACCTTCTGCCATGATTATAAGTTTCCTGAGGCCTCCCCAGAAGCAGAGCCTGTACAGCCCACAGAACTGTGAGCCAATTAAACCTGTTTCCTTTATAAATTAGCCAGTCTCGGGTATGTCTTTACAGCAGTATGAGAATGGACTAATACAACCCCCATCTTCTTATGTGGAAAATGGCAGTGGACTCATGGATTTTGCAGGGTGCCATAAATATTGTATGCATATAAAGCCTTCAGTATAGAAGGAACATTCTATATACTCAAGAAATTGTAACCATCAACATCATTATTGGTGTTGTTGCTGAATTATAATTCCATGGCCTAACTAAGCCTGCTGTTGTACATACTGAAAACTCCAGCCAGATTGTCTTCTGAATTTCTCTCTAGGGTCCCAACATATCTAGATGACAATTATGCTTATAATTGGTTTTAGGCAATGTTTTGCCTCACCATGGGATTTGGCTAAAGCAAGTCATTGTGTAAGGATCTTCCAGAGTTGTTCGCAAGATTAAACAATGATATCTTTGGTCTTGGAGTCCAGAACAAAGATCAAGAATCAGGCTTCAGGGGAAGCAAGCACACCCCAATCAACATTACATTAAATAGATCTGGCTGGGCCCTGTGGCTAACTCCTGTAATCCAAGTGCTTTGGGAGGCTGAGATGGGAGGACTACTTGAGCTCAGGAGTTTAAGACCAGCCTAGACAACATGGCAAGACCTCATCTCTACAAAAAATACCAAAATTAGTTGGGCGTGGTGGCACACACCTGTAGTCCCAGCTATTCAGGATGCTGAGGTAGAGGATCATCTAAGCCTGGAGAAATCAAAGCTGCCATGAGCTGTGATCACGGCACTACACTCCAGCCTGGATGACGGAGTGAGACCCTGCCTCCAAAAAAGAAAAAAGAAAGAAAGAAATAGACCAACTTGTAATTTATTAAAGAATGCTGCTGTATTGAACATACTACATATGGCCATACCCCCGATTCATTCAGGCTTTCCAAAGAACTTATATCACACTTTAAAAAAATGTTTTAAGCACTTACTCTGTATTAGGCACTCTATTAAGCTCTGCATGCATGCTTTCCTTGACTTATGATATGGTAATGTCCCCATAAACTCATCATGAGTTGAAAATATTATATCAAAATTGCATTCCATACACCTAACCTGCTGAATATCATAGCTTTGTCTTCTCTACCTTAAACATACTCAAAAGACTTACATTAGCCTATAGTTGGACAAACTCATCTAACGTAAAGCTAATTTTATAACAGTATTGAATATCTCATGGAATTCATTGAACACCGTACCGAACGTGAAAAACAGAAAGGTTTCACATCATTCATAACGTCAATTAAAAAAAAAAAAAGGTAAGTCAAACCACTATTAAGTTGGGGACTGCCTGGATGTGGATTATCTCATGTAGTCCTCTCTAGAACCATATGAGGTGAGGGTTGTTATCTTTCTTTTACAGTTGAGGGGACTTAAGCTCAGGGCAGGGGGTAAAACAAGTTATCCCAGGCAGAGAAATGATAAAAAGGACAGGTAGAATTTAAATCCACATTTGTTATATCCCAAAGCCCATACATTGCACACTTCACTCTACAGCTTTTGAATTATACACCCCAGCAATAGTTATGTTCAGACAGTATTCATTGGCTTAAAATTATTTTCACATATCTCATTGCCACTTGTATTCAGGAATTTCCCCAGAAAGTGATGCAAGTTTCTTCTAAGGATTTTCCCAAACATATCATGGATATCCAGTGCTGTATCACGCCTGCCTCGTGTGTCTGTAGAACTCTGCCAAGAAGGACAGGCTTAATCGTTTCTAGCTCCATGCAATCTGAGATCAGTTTCCTGCTATTTTTGATTATGCAAACACAATAAACACTGATTATGTTTATATGATCTTAATCAAAGGCAACAGAAACAATGTTTTGGTTGCCTTTAAATTTAAAAAAAGCAAAAAAAAAAAAAAAAAAAAAGAATAGTTTGTTTTGTTTTGTTTGCTTCGCTCTTTTTTCCCCACAATAGCTGAACAACAAAAGAGCCATTAAGCTCCGGGATGCTTTCAGCCTTGCAACAATGGCATAAAATAAAGGTGAAAGTGGAAAATCAAAGACAGCACAAAAAAAAAGCTCAAGAAATTAGCACATTAAAACAATCAAGGAAATCCAGAGACTTTTTAAACTGATGGCAAAGCCCTACACATACTCAGCTTTCTCTAGCATCCAAAAGATGAGGGGCCTTGCTGTTCATGGGATTGTGGGGAGGCCTGGAGTTGATGCAGGATGTGTACCGTAATGGCCCACAGCTGCCACCGACACCATTCCTAATGGCACCCTGAGCCAAAGACCTTCCAGTTTCATCTTTCTTCCAAACACACAGCACCTTTGCAATGTTTGACCACACATTCGAAGAACCTCTCTGAAGATGCATGCTTTTATTTCACAGTTTGAGATCAATGTGCCACTCTCTTCTTGCCAGCAAATGCGCAATTTTGATAAGAAACGAGGCCCAGGGAGATACAATACTGACAGCTATTGTACATCTATGCATTTGGAAGACAGGGGTATATGAATGAATATCATGTCAGTACGATCCAGTGACTGACGGCCTCAATTCTTGACTTAGAGAATCCATATCCTCTCTTTATCAGCTATGTGAAATTAGGCAAATACCTCGGTCTCACTTTTCTTATCTATAAAATGAGAATAATAATAGAACATAGCTCATAGAATTTATTACTAACCCTATACTAATTTAGCAAGATAATGCATGCCAGGTGCTTTGCACAATGGCTGGTGTATGGCAAGCACTCAAAAAACTGCCTCTTTCAGCAACCTACAGAATGGGAGAAATTTTTTGCAATCTATCCATCTGACAAAGGGCTAATATCCAGAATCTACAAAGAAGTTAAACAAATTTACAAGAAAAAAACAACCCCATCAAAAAGTGGGCAAATGATATGAACAGACACTTCTCAAAAGCAGACATTTATGCAGCCAACAAACATATGAAAAAATGCTCATCATCACTGGTCATTAGAGAAATGCAAATCAAAAGCACAATGAGATACCATCTCAAGCCAATCAGAATGGAGATCATTAAAAAGTCAGGAAACAACAGATGATGGAGAGGATGTGGAGAAATAGGAGCACTTTTACACTGTTGGTGGGAGTGTAAATTAGTTCAACCATTGTGCAAGACAGTGTGGCGATTCCTCAAGGATCTAGAACTAGAAATACCATCAGACCCAGCCATCTCACTACTGGGTATATACCCAAAGTATTATAAATCATGCTACCATAAAGATACATGCACAAGTATGATTACTGCGTCACTGTTCACAATAGCAAAGACTTGGAACCAACCCAAATGCCCATCAATGATAAAGACTGGATAAAGAAAATGTGGCACATATACACCATGCAATACTATGCAACCATAAAAAAGATGAGATCATGTCCTTTGCAGGGACATAGATGAAGCTGGAAACCATCATTCTCATCAAACTAATACAGGAGCAGAAAACCAAACATCACATGTTCTCACTCATAAGTGGGAGTTGAATAATGAGAACTCATGGACACAGGGAGGGGAACATCACACACCAGGGCCTGTCAGGGGGTGGGGGGAGGGATAACTTTAGGAGAAATACTTAATGTGGATGATGGGTTGATGGGTGCAGCGACCACCATGGCACACGTATACCTGTGTAACAAACCTGCACATTCTGCACATGTACTCCAGAATTTAAAGTACAATAAAGGACCAGTACTACAAGACCAAGCACTTCAGTGAGAAGGAAAGAGCATGGGGGATGCAGGTACCCACTTTGCCCTACATCTGATATCTTTGGGGCTGTTGGGATCCCAAACCCAAGAGTCCTCACAATGCCTTGTTTAGCATGTGGCAAAATCTTAAAAGCTGGCCAGGCACAGTGGCTCACACCTGTAATCCCACCACTCTGGGAGGCTGAGGCAGGTGGATCACGAAGTAAGGAGTTCGAGACTAGCCTGGCCAACATGGCAAAACTCCGTCTCTACTAAAAATACAAAACACACACACACACACACAAATTGCATGGCATGGTGGCATGTGCCTATAATCCCAGCTACTCAGGAGGCTGAAGAAGGGGAATTGCTTGAACCCAGGAGGCAGAGGTTGCAGTGAGCCGAGATCATGCCACTGCACTCCAGCCTGGGTGATAGAGCAAGACTCCATCTTGAAAAAAAAAAAATCTTAAAAGCTAAAATTCTCACACATACAATAATAACCACCATGACAAACCCACCTTTTGAGATGTCATCTACCAATCGCGTCTCTTTGTAGAAATCAAAACCAGGTACAGGTTTTGGTTTTTTTGTTTTTTTTGTTTTTTTTTTTTTTTTTTTTTTTGGTCTTGCTCTGTCGCCCAGGCTGGAGTGCAGTGGCCAGATCTCAGCTCACTGCAAGCTCCGCCTCCCGGGTTCACGCCATTCTCCTGCCTCAGCCTCCCAAGTAGCTGGGACTACAGGCGCCCGCCACCTTGCCCGGCTAGTTTTTTGTATTTTTTAGTGGAGACGGGGTTTCACCATGTTAGCCCATGTTGGGATGGTCTCGATCTCCTGACCTCGTGATCCACCCGTCTCGGCCTCCCAAAGTGCTGGGATTACAGGCTTGAGCCACCGCGCCCGGCCCCAGGTACAGGTTTTGAAAACAAGTTTCAATGCCCAACTGAAATGACCACCACCTAATCTATCTTCCATCTTAGCAAATAACCATGGCCTTTCACCTTTCTGCTAGAACTACTGCAAGCTCACTCCTGCTCTTCCCACTCATACTACCTTCTGTTTGAGACATCTTCATTATTTTCCATGGCACCACTCACCCAAGCCCCAACCTCTCCATCCTGGAATCATTTTAATTCACTCCCTTCACCTTCACTGGGTTTTCCCGGATCTGCCTGTTGATTTTCTACAATGCTACCTCCATTTCCTTCACCTTCCATTTCAGAACCATCTTCCAGTTCAAACCACTATGACCCCTTGCCTGGACTCCTAGACGGCTCCCTAACTACTCTTCTGCCTCCTTCTCCTGGGCCCCATTGGTCTATGTTTCAGGTGGCAAGCAGTCATCTTTGTGCAATGCAAATCTCTGCATCTGTAATTCATATAAAACACATATTCATTACCTTGGTTAACAAAACTCTGTATGATCTGGCCTTTGCCCAATTCTCAGAGCTCTCTGGTGCCCCTCTCCCCATTTTCTGGGGAGCTTTTCATCTTCCAAAAATTCTAAGTTCTTCTCCTCTTAGGGTATTTTCCTGGAAGGTTCTTTCTCCCTGCCTCGGCATGATTTGCCATTGGGGGCTCAGCTTAAATGTCAACTTACCCCTTCGTAAGGGCCTTTCTAGAGCTCCCCACCGCTCTCTAATTATCTGACTTGCACTTGTTACTAACCGTATATTAATTTACAGTTATTTATTGCTTACCTCCTTTCAACTAGAATGTAAACTCTATGCCAGCAGCATTTTGTTCATACTCTATACCACTGAATACCAAGAGGCTGAGAGGGGTTGGCATTCAATAAATATTTGTTGAGTGAATGAGAGATTCATCCTGACTTACATCTCTATCTGTTGCGAGTCTAGGTCTAGGTTGTGATTACAGGATGGTCTTATTTACCTTATCTTCTCTCCATTACTTCTAAAGTT
This sequence comes from Mandrillus leucophaeus, assembly GCF_000951045.1. NCBI lineage: Eukaryota > Metazoa > Chordata > Mammalia > Primates > Cercopithecidae > Mandrillus > Mandrillus leucophaeus. The sequence goes on from NW_012106575.1 coordinate 388,165, forward strand.
GGCATGGCCTGCAAACCTATTCACTCCATGACCCCTCTCCCTCCTAGCTCATTTATTTCCCCATGGGAAAAATAAAGCCCAGATGGATAGATAAATGATAATGCTCAAGATGCTGTAGCCAGAGTAGCAGAAATGTCATTCAAACTCAGCTGTGTCTGGCATGAAAACCCACTGCAATAAGCAGATCTTCAGTATCAGCTCCAAGGCTAAATTCAAGAACCAAAATACCAGGAGAGCCATGTTTTTGCAATGGTGTAAATACACAGGTGCCTGTTGCACCTGAGCCATATATTCCTCATTTTTCATACTGAAGTTTTCAGCAGGAACACCCAAATGACTGTCTCTTTTTCCCTGTTTTTCATATTTATATATATTTCATATATATATATATGTTTCCTATGTATATGAAAAGCATAGATAAGCATATATATCTCTCCCACATATATATATATGATGAATGTATGTATATATGTTTTTTTTTCCAGTATTTATACTGATGCTTCTCATACTTGGCATACTTTTTTTTTTTTTTTTTTTGAGACAGAGTCTCGCTCTGTTGCCCAGGCTAGAGTGCAGTGGTGCAATCTCAGCTCACTGCAACCTCTGCCTTCTGGGTTCAAGCAATTCTTCTGCCTCAGCCTCCCGAGTAGCTATGACTACAGGCGCGTGCCACCACGCCTAGCTAATTTTTTGTTTTTTTAGTAGAGCTGGGGTTTCACTGTGTTAGCCAGGACAGTCTCGATCTCCTGACCTCATTATCTGCCCGACTTGGCCTCCCAAAGTGCTGGGATTACAGGTGTTAGCCACCTCCCCAGGCCATACTTGGGATACTTGAACCTACTTTGCATGATGTAACTTGGATCTGAATACCCTTTGAAGAGGCGTTTAATATACAGAATGGGAACTTAAGGCAATTCTGGAATAATATTACATCTTACTTTTAAATTTCTTTATCTTGAAGATGTCATATTCTCAGCCCTCAAATATGAAATGGTTTTCAACATGGAGAATGGGAAATGGAGAATAAGGAGGTCAATGTGTCAGGGAAAGTATTTCCTGATGTTCACTGGAAACTCAAAAGATGAATTCCAAGTTTCATTAATTCAGTTGGCACCTCGGCCCTGGCTAGCCTAAAACTCAGATAATTCAAGAGATTTATTTCAGTGTGAAGACTCCATAACCTCAAACACTTAAAACAATGTCACTAACATATTTGCCATCCGCTTTTTTTTTTTGTTTTCCTCCACTGGGGAGCCTGATTCTGTCCAAACAGAGAAGTTATATTATCTTATAAAATGCATGCCTGGTGTCGTTGCATTCTATGTTTGTTTGTTTTTTTTTTTTTTTCATTTTTATGGGTACATAGTAGGTGTGTATGTTTACGGGATACATGAGATGATTTGATACAGGCATGCAATATGAAATAAGCACATCCTGGAGAATGGGGTAAACAAGAACTTCCCATTCTTGAATGAAGCACAGAACAAGACTCTGTACCAAGAACACCTGCTAGAATCAGGGTCTTAGATCAACTTTATACTGCATTTTTCTTTTCTTTAGATGCCAAAGGAAATTCTCTACTCCTTAGGCATTTTCTGACCTTGCTTACCATACGTCAAGTTTAATGAACAGCTCATTGGCTAGATGTCCCTTCTTTTCTCTTCAACGTGGAACCCTTTACAGGGAGATGTCTAAAGGCAAATATCTAAACTAAACGTACTCGATGTAGGCAGCTTACAGCTCCTCGATTTAATTGCATTACAAGTTTATAAGTAGGGAGCAATTTACTCTGAAGTGGTACTTACGCATTATTCCTCTTGGCTTCTCCAGGAAGCACTTGGGCTAAATTTCTATTTAATGTATGCTGGCTTTGGAACGTACGTACAAATAGCGGGATGTGTATTAACGTTTTAATTATGCGGCTATCCTCTGTTAGAAAATGAATCCAGGATGGACACAGACTTTAATTCCTTTTAACTATGAAAAACACTGTTCTTGCCATCTTGCGCATTAATCAGTCTCTTAAAATGTGGATCTTCACTGGCTTACAGCAAGAAAATGGAATCAATTCGGTGAGTTATGCCATTTCCTCTGCTGTACGATCTTTGTAACGCTGTCAGTATTTAATAAGCACTAACAAGAAACCGAGCACTTTCATTTAATTAAAGTCATATATCATGTTTAATAATTAGTCATAATCAAGGTGAATGATTAGCTAGAAAAGATATGAAAAATATACATTTCAGAGCATCTTAAAGTCACATTTTTTAAAAGTCCAAAATAAACTCTTGAGGGCTGTGGATAGCTTTAAGTATGATATAATTTATGAAATGAAATAAATCTCAAGTGTTAAAATATTTAGTGGAATGGAGACTAATGAGTCCAGATAGGATTAGTTTAATTAGTTTACTGAAATGGAGTCTTCATCGTGGCTAAGTGTGACATATTGGCTTTTGTCACTTGAAATAAAAAAGAGGTAATTAGTTCCTACTCAAATATATTGTTTTCTCAGAATAGGTTGAATTTTACTTTAGGCAGCAATCCAGAACCAACTTCCAATTGATTTATAAATGCTACGAGAAAAGATCATCCTTCAGACAACTTAAGAATCTAATCACTTAAAAACAGGATTCTCAAAGAGAGAAACATTTCGTCCCCCCAGGGGACACTGAGCCAAGTCTAGAGACATTTTTGGGCATCATAGTGTGGGGAGAACTACAGTTGGCATTTAGTAGGTAGAGACCAGAGACGCCACCAAACACCCAACAAAGCACTCAGCAGTCCCCACATACAGAATTATCCAGCCCAGCGTCCACACTGCCAAGGTTGAGAAACCCTGATATAAACAGTAAATTTAAAAGAGGGAAAGTGTGCCCACTGTTTCTAACTTGCAAATTCCAAATCTACATGGTGATACATTTGCATTTTTCCCACCGAATAAACTAAAAATTGAAAAATAATAAGAGCAACACCCCAAAATAATGTATAACACTGAAGAAGAACAGGCATTGATGCCAAAAACAAATCCTCTTTTTAGGGTATATTCAAGCAACAGAACACTGTGAAGCTGTTAAAAAAATAATAATAAAACAGCCAGGGTAAACAATGTATGAACCCATTTTTGTAGTCTATATATTTTACAAATATATCATTGAGAAAACAGGAGTTTCAGAAATGAAGAATAGGAGTTATGTGTGTGTTTAAGAATTTTAAGTTTCAAACACAGTTTTCTTTCTAATTGCTTGTAGTATTTACACCTTTTCTCACAAGTTATATGCATTACTTGCACAATAAGGCAATATTATGAGCCAACAAGGAAAACAAGAAAAGTCAGGTCCCATAAAAATTTCTACTTGCACCTGGGTTTGAGAGACGTCACCTCAACCCCTTTGATGGAAGCCCTGAGATGAGAGGCCGTTTTAAGTTTAACGTGGGAGAAGTTCAAGCATCTAGAACTATCTGCGTCTGTTTACTCTGCTGTGAAGCCAGAAGACTGGGTTTGTTTGATGCATAACATCTCCAGTGTATTCACAAACTATGACCTAAATATTAAACACTCATGTAGACAAAATACCAAGAAATTGTTTCATGCAAGACAGAACACTGGATAGACCTGTCTATTTTCACTGGGAAGTCTGGAAATTCAAAACTCCACTCTCAAAATACTGTTCTTTCTCTCCATTTTCCCCTTTACGCTTTCGGGAGGACATTTAAAAAGCCTGCGATTCTTGAAAATCACTAACATCTTGGAAGAGAAGGTTAGCAAGAGGGAAAAGTCCTCTGCTTCTGTGAAATCTGAATTTCTCATTAGGGATTTTAAGTTTATTATTACATTTCTTATTCTCCCCTAGAGAATGGATTTCTAGCTGTGGCTATGGCCATGGAACATTCAGGTGCAAACGAAAACAGTTGTATGAAACGGCTGGGTTTTTGTCCTAGCAAAGACAAAACATTTGGATGATCAGTGGTGTGAGCTGCTGCCAGTGTCTGAATTGAAAGCAGATCAGAGTTTGGAAACAGTGGTTTTTGGTTTTTGTTTTGTTTTTTTTTTTAAATACAAATGTCTATCAATAGGGAAACTGGTTGTTTAAATTACAGTACATTGAAAGATGATTACCAGACAGATGTTAAGACTGAAGTAGATAATTTATATGTGCCAACACTGAAAAGCTTACACACTATTTTTAAGTGGTAACATAGTCATAGACACAAAGTCACTTATATTAAGCGTCTATGTTCTAAATGTGTATATTTTTTAACGTGCACAGGAAATATCTGGAAAGATATGTACTAAACAATTATTAAATGATGGGGGAGGGAGGAAGGGAAGGAGAAAAAGGTACTTTTTATCTTATACAATTCTATGTAGTGAAGGTGGTTATTTTTTAAACTCTGAGCATTTCTGACTCTAAAATCATACTGTGATATAGTTCAGACATACCAAAAGGCATATAGAAAAACACAAATACTGGCCGGGCACAGTAGCTCACACCTGTAATCTCAGTGTTTTGGGAGGCTGAGGTCAGAGGACTGCTTGAGGCCAAGAGTTCCAGACCAGCCTGTGAAACAGAGCAAGACATCCTTTTCTAAAAATTTTCTTCTAAAAAAATTAGCCAAGTGTGTTCGTGTATGCCTTTGGCCCTAGCTACTTGGAATACTGAGGCAGGAGGATTGCTTGAGCCCAGAAGGCCAAGGCTGTGAGGTGAGCTATGATGATGCCACTGTACCCCAGATGGGTGATAAGGCAAGACTCTACCTAGAAAGAAAAAAAAAGGAAAGGAAGGGAAAGAAGGAAGGAAGAGAAAGAAGGAAGGAAAGAAAGGACAGGAAAAGAGAAGAGAGGATATATGTGGAATGAAGTAATGAATACACAGATAAATGAATGAATCATCTTTCACACATTCAAGTGCTATAAAGTTATACTGATGAAGAATTATGCCATAGACAATTGTAAAGCATTTTTTCCTGCTCTGCAAACGCAGATTCCAGAGCACGGGGGGAAAAGGAAGGGAAGGGAAGGGAAAATGGGAAGACAGGAAGAAGGGAAGAAGAGGAAAAGGACGATATTCCTGTAGATATGACCCAGCTTAAGAAATAATTTTAGTGTGGCTAAATCCCCTGGCTGAAACCCTCCTGAGATGTATTCCTCTGCCTCACCTCTACAAGAGACAATATTCTGAATTTTGAGTTTCTTTTTTGTCTATGTATACGTTTTCCAAGTGAACAGCAGAGAGTACGAAAACCCCTGTACATTTTAATTTTTTGAGTAAATTATCCAGAGTCACAATGGCAGAAGCCATTCTTCGTATATAAAGCACCAATTCATTTATTCCCACTGCTTTCTAGTATTCCATTGCACACAAGTGTTCTATTTTCTTATTCTCTCCAATTAGGCTATTACTGAAGTATTTTTATTGCCTCCATCAGATAATGTCATTATTACTTTAAAACAGTCTAAAAATAAGATACTCTTTTGGACAGAAAGAGGCAGGACACAGTTACCATTGAAACTCCTGAGTTTATGGTGAAATCAAAAAGCTAAACTTCATTCAGTCTCAGCTCTTTTTCTCTTCCAAACACTCCCCTTAACCTTGAGAGGAAAGAGCGTTTACTACTACCCCTACTATTAACAACGAGTGATGACATTGGCTGCCATTATTAAATGTTTATAACTGGCCAGAAGCATACCCAGTGCCACATTTCTATGAGATAAGTACTGTTAATTTTGCCAGGTCGTAGATAAAGTAACTGCATTTAGAGAGTAGATAACTAAGCTTGCAGTCCACCAGATTCTAAATGTCGGTGGTGGGATTTCCTTCAAGGTCTGTCTGCCCTCCTGTTGTGTCTTCTGGTGAAACAGTGATAATCCACAGAAGTCCTTCATTATTGCCACGTAATAAGACACCACCCCACGTCTTTGGAAGGTCCTTATTGTGCCCTGCAAGAGGAATGGTCAAGGAATGAGGCTGACTTTGCAGGGTGCCCAACAAGAGTGTTCGTGTTCTGCAGAACTTAGATCAGCCATTGAGAAAAACAGCAGAAAGCTCACCAGCTTTGGCGGAGGCAGGGAAAAAGGAAGTGCCTGGGAAATAAAAGCCTACATTGCAAGGTCAAAACTGAATTTGTACCAAGCATTCTTCATAAAAAAGAAGGAAGAAAAACAATGAGCCTAATGCTTCTCCCACCACCATGTCCCAAATTAAAAGCATCCCTAGGTTGGAGCTGCCACTGGCTTGGCAGAAATGACATATCCAGTTGGAAAATCACCCAACACTGAAATGTTACACAAGTACCAGCCAGCTCAGAAGGCTTGGAAGACAGCAGTTCTGGGATGAAATGGATTCCACTAACACTGTTCCACCTCATCCTTGTCAGGGACTCTCCAGGGGGCTTGGCTTGGTGAGGTCTGGCTAGCAAACACATATTCTCATTCCCTAAACCTTAGACCTTGAAAGACAGAAGCTTCGTCATCACCACTACATTTCTCTTGTCTCCCGATCCTCCCTGCCTTCAGGAGGAAAAGATTCAAGATAGGAGATGGTTTAATGCACATGCTCATCGCAGCTTCCTGCATGATGTAGCAACTTCCCACTCAGCAACCATAAATCTCATACTGCCTTACTCTGCCACCCATCAAAGTCCTTCTCCGTCTGACTGATCTACTTCTCAATTATTCTTTTCTGCCTCCTACTTCTCCATTAGAATCCTCTAGCCACCCAAGCCTCTTTCCTCTTCTTCAGGCATGCCAAGCTTATTCTAACTTTAGAGACTTTGCACATTCTGTTCCCTGTGTTCTTCTCCATACTTCCCTGGCTGTCTTCTTTCCTGTCCCAGTTAAAATGTCACCGCCTTAAACCTTCCCCGAATCTCCAAACTACAGGAGCATCAATCCCCTATTCGCTATTTCATCACCTGGTATATTTCACTTCGCTGCACTTGTTACTCTCAATTCCTTCTTATTTGTTTACCATCTATCTCTCCCACTAAATTTAAGTTCTGAGACAGCAGGGACCTAGATGTCTTGTTTACCCCTGTGTCTCTGGTGCCTGAAATTGTTCTTAGATCCCAGAGAGGTTCTATATAAACATATGTGGAATGAATTAATGAATATACAAATAAAGGAATGAATCATCTTTCAGACATTCAAGTGCTATAAAGTTATACTGATAAAGAATAATGCCATAGATAGTTCTAAAACATTTTTTTCCTGCCCTGAAAATACAGATTTCAAAGCACAAGGGTTTAAATTCTCCTTAGGCTGTTACTACAGTAATTTTTTTCCAAATGATTGATGTGTTAGCCAAGCTGTCATATTGAATATATCTTAATGATGAAATGATTCTTCAGAAACTCTTCCTGTGTGTCACCTATAATGACATATGAAGAAGGTAAACAGGACTGGTTCTTGTGAATGAGATGTCTGCTAATTGGTTCAGCACATAAGTGCACGCTACCACCTCACATGGGTGGTACTGACTGCCTGCGCCCCAATATCATTTGCTTTAGGAGCACTGGAGGTCACTGACATATGCCAGAGCACTTCCTGTCAAGTAAATCTCCATGAATGGAATAGAACAAAGTCAAGAATGATTTAAACTGGTATTTTATTTTATCTAAATAAGTTCATTTAAACTGATATAAAAGGTAATTTCCTGAATAGATTACCTTCATGTAAGATACCATGAAAAAAAAAAAAAAAACAAGTGGAAACTGAAAGCTCTTTAACTTTAAACATGTATGTCGTCCATCTGTTTTGTAGAAATCTTTATAGGGACCTATGGAAATCACTGCTTTTCCAAGCAACCGCATGATGCTTAGGGACATAAAAGGATACTATGTTTATCTTTTGCATGAGGCCAGTCATTCATACAACATGGGTCTAGGCACTGGGTACCTCCTAGGAAACCCAGACACTGGTAGAGAAGTTTTATGTTTCACAAGAGATGACTACTGCTTTTAACAGCTCTGAATTCTACCCATCTCTACTGCAAGGCACATCAGCCAAGATGAACTTAGTTTCTACACTGATGTTTAAACTTTCTGGTTATTTAAGAGTCTAAAACCTGGATTAATTATACTTGTACTTCAGAAAAAAAATTCCTTTGCTGCATGAACCATGAAAACAAAATGCACTGATGATCTTTAAATGACCCAGAAACCAAGATAATTATAGTTGTAATTAATTACATAACATGACGTCCCCTGATAGCTAGCTGGAGGTCTAACCCAGAAAACTCCAAGGTTGGAAAATTTGAATGTAGGGACTTATCACAGACGCAGAGCCATGGTAAGCACTCACCAATTTCTAATCTTTCTCCCAGCATGTCTGACCTCAGGCAAAAATCACTTAACCTGTTCTTATCTCCAATGCTTATCTGTGAAATGGGGATAAAAGTCCTGGATCACCTCAAAGGGGATGCTGTGTTGAGTCATACATTAGCAATGTGAAATAAAATGATTTCACAGGGAATACAGTCGAGAAATTTTAATAAAGCTGAGCTGCTAATAGAATGGGATTAAGAGCCAGTAAGTGCCAATATAATGCCGTTTATCAGAATTTCATCTAAAACAGCTTTCACGGTATCACATCAATATATATATTGACATACCTCATACACATATATGTTCCAAAAATGCAATAATTCCTTGCTTACTAAATATTTGTATTATCTCGTATTGTTTTAGAAAAGTGCCTTAGAAATGTATACCCCCTTGTTTTACAATGCACTTTTTTAGAACAACAAAAAATAAAACCAAAACTCATGTCTGAGTGTCTGGCACAAGATCCCATTCCCTGGCTTGTGGGATGGGGGTTTGGCCCACCAGTGGCTCTAGTTCTTGAATCTACATTTCCCCTTCACTTCGCATTTAAGGCAGGACATGGGCACAAGGTCTTCCCTTTGCAAAGTAGCTCATATCAAATATTACTTGTCCCAAGTAGTACCGACATAAAAATGTTGCTAGTGCCATAATTACAAAGTAGATTTAAATGATTCATTAAAGCATGGAGAGAGAGAGTAGGAGAGGAACCCAGAGAGATCATCCATTTTATTTGTCACCATATTTATTTATAGGCAAGGTGCTCTCAGGACAAACTTTACTAAACCAATAAGGAACACAGAATTGTAACACAGAATGACTTTCAGTTACTGTTTATGCAAGTCCCCTATCCACCTTTTGGGAAGAACTAGGGAATCAAGAAGAGTATAAACCCATTTGTCAAATGCACTCAAGAACAGCTGAGTACACCCAAAACATCTGATGCTTTATAAAAAAAAAAAAAAAAAAAAAACCTCTTGTAACATATGGGAGCCCAATGTAGGTCACTCTTTCCTGGATTGAGACTCTATAGCCACTAATTCGTCTTGATACTCTTACTAGTAAAAAGGGGTTTCTGGATATTCCATTTTAATTTATCCTAAGTAGATATTGCTATAATTATCAGAAATACAAACACATTAGACTGGTATTACCTTGAGACTGATAAGATGGGATAGAAGTAGTTTTGGAATGAGGCTGTCCTGTCTTTGAATACAGACTTTGTCATTTAGTAGTGATTTGGTCATTGAAACGATGTACTTCTCTGATCTTCAGAATCTTTATCATAGGATAGGGATAACGATATTAATCTCCCAACGTTACTGAAAAGATTAAGGAGGATAATGCGAAATGGCTAGCATAATGTCTGAAACATAGCAGAAACCAAAAATGTTCTTTCTCCTCCTTAAACATAGGCCTAACTACTCTAATAAAGCCAGATGGGCATAAACGGAGAATATCTCTACATCTCCTCTCACCAAGATAGATGTTGTACACATTAATTTAAATTACTCCAGGCTCCATTTAAATTTGTAAGTGCTAAGGCCTTTAAATACTAGTGCTGGCAGGTCATGGAAGAGACACTTTCCGGATGGAATGAAAAGCATGCTATCATCAGCTATTTCAAAATACCCAGTTGTTTGAGATAAGGTGGCCAAACCTCACGGCGGTAACTCTAGGTTGCCAAGATATCTTGATGCTGTGAAAACAAAGCCATAAAAAAACTCTTGGGAGCACAAGAAGAGGACCGAGTATGTGTCGAAGACAAGAGAGGGAATGTTTAGGTATTTCTAGAAGATTCCTGCCATTTTTTGTTTTTACTTTTTTTTGTTTTTAGTTTGGACACGACAATCACCCCTTCGTCTCATGCAAATTAATCTTCCTGTCAGGTTAAAAATGTGGAGGTGGGGTTAGGATTGCTAAGAGCCAGGTATATTCCTTGAGTAAAAAGCATTAATATACATATTGGCTTAAGGCTACAGTCTGCTGGATACAGTTACGCCATATCTCGGAACTCAAGCCCTAATGAATTATTCAACTCAGCAGAATAATCCAGCATAACTAGAAATAAGCAGCACACTCATTTGAGGGGAATGTTGTAGGGAGGACAGACAGGAATATTTATTTAGTGTTTATCTGTATTGTGCCAAACACGTTAAGAAGGACATTCCGCCATTCCCCTTACACGGCGAACACACAGAGGCTCAGAAAAAGATAAGAAATGTGATTCCACAGGATGGTAAATGTTTGACCCCATACTGAATCCCCCAAATTCACGCTCCATGCCATTCCCACTATTTCACATCATCTGCAACCCTGGCACTTGCAATAAAGAGCCTATTGGTGGCCCTTTGTTCCACGCCATCAGAGCTGCAGAAAAGCTCGCGTTGTATCTGGGTCTATCTGCCTCTCCGTGTGTGTCTCAGAAAGATACTTTATCTTTCAAGTTTTATGGCTCATATCTGTGACTAAAATATCATTTATGACAATTCCCATCTGCTAAGCTTCAAAAGTGATATAGTTTCATTGCAAAGGGCTGCTACGAGGAGCCTAAGTTATAAGCCAAGATTTGAGTGGAATCAGAATGTACCTAAACTCTCTCTCACGAGAAGCTGAGCATTGAAGAACGTGAACGTGTCCATTTTCTTGAAAAAAGTTGCTCCATGAATGTTTCCAGGCCCCAAAGTGTGGGGCCTGGTGTCTTCCCCAACACCGGTACAAAGAGCTGGTCCCCTGCAACAATCAATTATTGCAACGATCAGCTGCAATAATTGACCATTGCAAATATTGCTGCCGACACAGGTCAGACCCCATTTCTTATTCTGAGCAAAAAAGCAGAAGGCCTGCTTCCTCCGTCATCTCTGACAGTTATAGACTGGCTGTGGACCTTCTTAAAGATTAAGGCTTGCCCGGGCATTCTCTTTTGGCCATCTCCTGTTCACAGTCCAGCATTTATTACAAAGGGACTGGAGATTAACACCATCTATTCTGCCAGGAGAAAATGCACATCACTTAGTGGTCTCACAAAACCGAGACACTGTAGAATGACACAGAGCTGCCCTCCATTTCCCAGCCCAGGATCACTGTGCCTCTTAATAGTACCTGTAGCTTTGCTTCAAGACTGTCTTCATTATAACACGTATTGTGATCTTTATGTTCTAATTTCAAATGTAACACATGTTCCTTAGGTTGGTGCAAAACTAATTGTGGTTTTTGCAATTAAAAGTAATGCCATTTCTATGTTTTTAAACTTCTATAAATTTCAAAACTATAGAAAAGCTTAAAGCCACCTAGAAGCAAAATACTTTTTGTGTATTTGAGTATAATTTCTCTCTCTCTATCTCCTGCTGTTCTCTTTTCCTCCTTCTCTTCCTCCCTCCCTTTCTCCCTCTCTTCTCCTTTTCCCATTGCGGCTTTTTATAGTGATACAAAAATTCTCAGTAAGCCCCCAATAAACATAGTAATAATCCTAATTTATTACGGAAGAATGGAAAAAGAATACCGGGTACACAGGCTGCCCCTCCACCATTCCGTGCACTTAGCAGACATTATGAATTGATTCTGAAACTCCTCTTTCCTGAGTCAGATGCCACCCTTCTCCAGACAGAGCTCCTAACAGCCACTACTAATCAATCAGGGTTGGCAGAAGATGTGACTTCTCTTTCTGTACATGGCCACAGCCTTCAATGAGCTTACACTCTGACTTGTCAACACAGATAAATAAAACAAATAAAGAGGCATAAGGAGAACTTCAAGCAAAATCATATTACAAAGGCAAATATCAGACACCTGGCACAGACTAGGCAGTTGTCTGATCTTAAGCAGGGTGAACACTGTGTCCTTTAGAGCCTGCTAGTACCGATATGATCCCGCTCTCATGGAATCTGAAGTGTGAAGTGGTTACTCATCCTTATGTGAACTCCAGCTCCGAGACCCAAATAGGATGTCTGTGCTGATGGTGAGAAAGCGATGTGAACTGAGTAGCATTATAGATAGTAGGAAGTCAGTTTTGAATCACATCTTTAAAATGTAAGTTATGAGACACCAGCTTTTGAATCCAGCAATCACACTGCTAGGAAATTAACATGGCAGTAAGAAGTAACTAGGGCCCATATATGTGTTTTATTTATATATCTCTATCAGATAACTCAGTATATTCATGTGTAGCATTAATGTATATAATGGAAAAAAAAAGGAATTAAGGGAATGACTTAAATAAGGTATGTCACAGCCACCTAGTGTGGAAAAACTGAAGAAGGCTCCATGGCATATTATCAAGTGAAATAAAGCATGATAAAGTCACACAGGGCATTCAGTCTGATGTGGCTTTTTTTGTCAGTATGTGAAAACAACATATACCTGTATACACATGTATGTATCATATATGTGCATATCTTTTTTTCTTTTTTGGAGATGGAGTTTTGCTCTTGTTGCCTAGGCTGGAATGCAGTGGCGTGATCACGGCTCACTGCAACCTCCGCCCCCTGGGTTCAAGCGATTCTCCTGCTTCAGCATCCTGAGTAGCTGGGATTATAGGCGCCTGCCACCACACCCAGCTAATTTTTGTAGTTTTAGTAGAGACAGGGTTGCACCATGTTGGCCAGGCTGGTCTCAAACTCCTGACCTCAGGTTATCCGCCTGCCTCGGCATCCCAGAGTTCTGGGGTTACAGGCATGATCCACTGCGCCTGGCCATATATGTGCATAGCTATACACAATAGTGCTTTTTTCTCTCCCCTAATGGCCATTGATGCTGATTAGCTTTAGTTAGATCCAAGATTTGGAGATGGACTTCATTTTGCCTCTTCCTCTGCTAGTATCATTCGAATTATCAATCACGGGCATGTACCACTTTAAGCAGAAAAAAAAAAGTGTACTGGTTAATCTCAGTGGTGGGACTGTGGCACATGTGTTTACTTCTTGATTCTTCCTGGGACACATACAACACACAAATGTTACGTTAAAGAAGTAAATTCTGAGCTTCAAGTGATGGGGCCAGGTTGGAAGGGAGAAGGGCAGAAGGAGAGGAAAAACCAGGCCCTGGCGTTTATGAAAACATCAGAAAGGCTTCTGAAAACTTGTGTAAAACTAAAGGCGCTTAGAGGAGAGCAGAACAAAACATAGGCAAGTCAAAAATACAGAGACATCCATCCCAATAAAATACCTGTCCTGCTGAGGCTGCAATTTCCCAAATGGGGCTTTGCTTCTGGGGTCACCATGCATTAGTATTCCACTCACTCTGGCTGCAGTCACCATTTCTCTCCATTTCTTTTTGACCTCAAGCATTTTATGCATAAATGTCAGTGTTCTTTGCAATTAATCATGCCTACCAAAGACTAATTGTGGACAACAGTCCTGCAATTAGCAAAAATGCGTTTCAAATATGCATGAATGTTCAGAAAGCACTCACATTCCAAAACCTCGGGTACCTAAACAGGAAAATTGGCCACTATTTCACAAGTCCCTTTCAAATTCAATATGAACTAGCAAGATAATCAGATCATAGCTGATGGCACCCATGCCTAGGGTCTGCTAATGAGAAAATGGTATCCTGAAATGCATGCTATGAACTCTGCAAGGCAGAATATCTGAAAATATCAAGCATGTCCTTTAAAGGAGTTAAAAAGAGTGGGGAGGAAGCAGTGGGGAAGAAGGGAAAGTGAGGGAGATAGAACTTATCTTAGTTGATAAAAAACAAAGATCACTTTGATTGAAAAATACAGTGATTCCTGGCAGATATAATTGGGTAAGTCAGAATCAGTTACAGGAGTCACATACATCACAATCTACCTCCAAATACCATTACTGTAGTTAGACCCTAGTTACTCATCACCAATAGACCAACCTAGATAACATGTCTGCTTCTTAGTATTTTGTCTTAATGTATACCAAGAAAATAACTTAGAGCAGTGGTTCTCAATCAATGGCAACTTTGCTCCATTCCCCTCCCCAGGGGACAATGGCAGTGTTTGGCTGTCATAATGAGGGAAGGGGTGCTACTGGCATCCACAGGGAGGAGTCCAGGGATGCTGCCAATTGTCCTATGGTACACAGGGAAGCCCTTCAACAACAGAATTTTCTGGCCATAATCAATAGTGCCAAGCTTGAAAATGTCAATAGTCTCAAGGTTCAGAAGCTGACTTAGAGTAATTAAAAAGTACGAATTCTGGGATGAGAAAGCCTATCTCAAGGCTCTGACGCATAACAGCATTACAGCTTCAAGCAAGCCCGTTAACATTTCCAAGCTTCAGTTTCTTCCTCTGTAAAGTGGGGATAAACCTTGCTGCTTTGCGGGCTGGCTGGAAAAAACGTGAGATAATGGAAGTGACAGTACTTGTCCCAGAATTAATGGGAGCTATTATGATCATTGCATTATTATTATTATTTACTTATTTTTCAATCACATGACAAAACAGAAGCACAACAAACTTGTTGGAAAGGTGTGCTATTGCTAATCAGACACCATGGCAAATAACTCCTCCATCCTCCCAGGAATAAACTAGTCTCACTTCAAACAATTGTTACAGTTAGAATCCAATTGACTCCAGACAAAAGTATGGAGATAATCAGCATATTAAAGCCAACACTATAACCATATGTTAATTATGTAAATGATTCATTTTAATCAGCTAGAACCATGTAAAGAGTAACTAGGAATGCAAATGCAGGGAGTTATTAAAAACCTCATTATTATTCATCTTGGTGCCATGCGTGAACGTAGCCATCCAAACAGATGAATTAATAGCGAGAGGAGAGATGAAAGGGCTTGAGGGAGAGTCTGCGGGACACCATCTGTCTGCCTTTGCTTCTTGCTAGGGCCTCCACTTTGCAGAAAAGCTGGATGAAGCATGCAAGAGCAGGCTTTGAGCTTCCTCTGGAAGACCTGGTCAGCCCCCGAGAGCTGCAGGAACATGTGGTTTCTGTTTGTTTGGGTGTGTTAGCTTTTCACTGTTGGGCTGGGGGAAGGTGGCATGGCTTGGAGTCAATCTGCTCTATTAAGTAGACTGTGGGTCCCACCAGACAGGGATCCCCCAATCCATGCCTGAGCTGTGAAAAACCTCCTTCTTCCTTCTTTTCTGTTTTCTCTTTCACCTTCATTACAACTTTTACCACCACCACACTATTTCTTCGCCATCCTCCTGCTCGAGTCAGGAGTATCACCTAGGACTTCTTCCTCGGTTGCAGGTTCATTGTGTTAAAAAGAAGAAAGATTCACCACACTTCTCATTCCATAAAAAATGAATGAAACCTCCTAGATCATTAGAGTGCACTTTCTGTGTTGCTTAATCTGAAGATAACTGTCTGGCTTGCTTTTCTCGCCATTAATTCCCTAAACTGTAGAAGGACATACACTCCAATTTTTTAAAAGTGAATTAAGACTAAGAGTGTTTTGAGATCTCCATGAAAACTTTTTAAGCATATAAAGACTGTGTGAATGATGCTGGTTTTCTGGTAATACGTAATCTTTAAAATATGGGACTTTTTGAGATAAATAGGGAAAGAAAACCCAAAATGGATAGACTATCCAACACTAATTTGAAAATACTTATGGCCTGTCTTCTCTGTTTTTTTTTTTTTTTTTTTTTTTTTTTTTGAGACAGTCTCACTCTGTGGCTCAGGATGGAGTGCAGTGGTAGGATCTCGGCTCACTGCAACCTCTGCCTCCTGGGTTCAAGTGATCCTCCTGCCTCAGCCTCCTGAGCATCTGGGACTACTGGTGTGTGCCACCATGTCCAGCTAATTTCTGGATTTTTAGTAGAGATGGGGTTTCGCCACATTGGCCAGGCGAGTTTCAAGCCCCTAACCTCAGCTGATCCGATCCACCATCCTCGGCTTCCCAAAGTGCTGGGATTACAGGCATAAGACACCATGCCTGGCTCTCTCTTTAGAGTAAAGATTATAAACTGGTGACCCTTAGGCTAATGATGTGTTTGATCACGTGTAGTGTCTCTGTGTGTGTGTGTGTGTGTGTGTGCACGTGCATGTGTGCACGTGCTCATGCACACATATATATGCATATATGTATCATCATAATGAATATCTTTACAGAAATCTGGATTTTTAGTTTCTTTTGAAATATCAGAAAATCTGACAATGCAGAGCCTGTACTATTGCAGAGAAAAAAAAATGACTGCGGCTAAGGAGAAGCTGCCTCCTTTAGATAGAACATATGGGATGGGACATTTGTTCTCTGTTTCTCCACTATTCCCATCGAACTGACTGATGCACATATACAGAATTTTGTGAGCATCAGAGTCTGGAGTTAGAGGCTATGGCAAGCTGATTAGATCTCCATCTCTTCCATTAACTCCAGAATGCATACCTGGATAGATGCTTCATGATGATATAGGCAGAGCGTCACTCCTCTTTCCTAAGAGGCCACATACGCATTTCCGTGGCAAACAACAGAGCCCAAACCAAACACATGCCTAAGGATTTGTCAGGGAATCCATCGAAGAGAGAGGGACCAGAGGAAGACTGCCCAAAGTGACAGATTTACACCTGATTCTGTGCAGCTGTGCTTGTGAAAGGACTTCTTCAGAACCAACGTGATGATGACTACAAACCGAACTGCAGTCTTTATCTCAAAACAGCATCTCTCAAATGCACACATTGTGCTGATTTACAGTCTCGTTTGCAAACAGTAAGATGGGGGCTGGGGCCTCAGCCATTCCCCAGAATGTCATTGCCAATGCCACCCAGTCCAGGAGAGCATCTTTCCCAACTCACTAAATGGGCTCGCCGGCAGCATTTCATGATTCACTGACACCATATTGTCTAAGACCAAAAAGAAAAAAAAAAAAAAAGGTGGGGGGTTGGGGAAAATCAAGCCAGAAAACCCATCTTCAATTCATTTCACACCAGACTTAAAAACACGTCCACCTGACAAAAGTACAATCGATCATTTCAATTCATTTTTAAAAGAGTAAACACGCTCAAAATTAAATGATTTGGGGGGATGAAAAATAAGGACATCCAAAAAGCTCTATGTGCTTTCTTCTTCATATTCTAATTCTTTCATGTGTCTCTGCCTGATGTCTCCTAATGTACTTTCACTGGAATCCCATTTTTGATCTTTAATCCCTTTATGTGTTTTTCTGTGCTTACTCTTGAACGCCTTTGTGGCTGCCATAATTGGGTCTCTGGCACCATTTTAATAGGGCTTAGCACAATGCAGGCTTGACAAATTTCATCTAAGTGGAAAAAAAAAAAAAAAAGAAAGAAAACTATCAATATCATCAGAGAAACTGACCAGAGTTTCAAATACATTGCAACAAATATATCAACTAGGACACAAGCCAACTAAGGCAGCCTCCTAAGGTTGGACCAGGGAGGAATGACAGAAATCATCTCAGGCTGTGCCTCAACAGCCTGTCTGCCCTGGAGGGTTTATCAGTTCACAAGTCTGGAGGCAGAAGGCTGGGCCAGATGATTTTTTTCAAGGCCAATCTTGGTTCAGCCATAAATGTCAGGGCCCAGCTTCCCTGGAAACATGCACAGCCTTCGTTTCCTCTCTAGGTGCCATGCCTTTGTGATTTTCAGCCAGGGTGCTCAACGATCTGGCAATGGCTAAGTGACATTCTCTGACACAGCTCTGCTGGAAACAACGTCGGATTTACAAATGTCCTGGCAATAAGAGAACATGCAATGGCAGCAGACACCAATGGGGTGGCAGCCTGGCTTAAAATCATCCCAGTTTCTCTGGGAAAGGCCTCAATACACATGTTTGAGGGTCAGCTGCCATGTCTGTGCCATGTGACCCAGTTCTGTACCTAGGCTATAGCTAGTTGGCTCAGTGATGAGCCCTGGACCTCCGCCAGGCCAATCAAAACCTTCCCTGAGAGTTTCTGACACAGAGTCTTTCTGTTTTGATATCAGAGGATGAGTCTTCTCACCTATCTTCTATTAGCAGTCATATTTCCCACCATGTGCCACCATTAAGGATAACTATTGGCAGCCGTATTTCCCACCATGTGCAGGAAGCTAGTTTGTAGAAATGAAACTGACACAAAGAAAGGAGACAAAGATGGAGAGTCTTCGGGTATTAATATTTTCCCTGGGTCCCAGCTACCCCGGCTGTAGTCACACAAGAGATACCTGTATCTTCCCTGTTGAGTCATCACTTTGCATCCATTGACTTCAGTTGTGTTTACATCTCTTACTAAAAACAGGGTTTCTCTATCTCTGCACTCTTGATATTTTGGGTGCCATAATTCTGTACTGTGGGAAGTGAAGTGCCTTTACTGTACCCTGCCATCTTACTGTTTGCAAAGACGATGCTGTAAATCAGCACAAAGTTCTGTGCCTCGGCACATGTTTAGCAACCTCCGTGGCTTCTATCCCGTCGATGTCAGCAGCATCACCCCACACAATTGAGACAAGCAAAAATGTCTTCACACATTTCCAAATGTTCCCTGTGGGGAAAAAAAAATCACTTCTTCTTGAGAATCACTGCATTAAAAGAATTTTAATGCAGCAATTCAACATTAATAACCAACAAGGTTCTTTTGTACCACCTGGCTATGGCTATGGTTTGGTGCATGGATTGAGACTATAGAAAAAGGTAAGTCCCCATTTAGATTCTCAGTCTCGGATATACTCTAAATTCTTCCTTGAGACAAAATATCTGGCAAGGTCCTTCACGTATTTATTACCCCGTTGAGTGTATCATCTGTTTCTCTGGTTTCTGGTGACATTTATGTCTCACGAAGATGTTTATGGTTACGAAGAGGAAAAAAAGTCTCTCATGTTCATGATACTGGTCTTGAAACCCTATCCATCATGAGGTTGTATATGTTTTGTACTGGGATGGATAGATGGATAGACAATTGATAGATGATTGAAAGACGACGGACGGATGGACAGATGGATGGATGGATGGACAGATAGATAGATGATTGATTGATTGATAGATAGATAGATAGATTCCCCAAAAGAATCATTCTGATCACTGTAGGTCTCAACAATGTATCAATAGTCAGAGTGCTTGGCATCTAATTGACACATTCAGTAGTATCCAGTACACCTTCCTAACAGCATCTTGATATCCTTTTACAGAAATTGTCTCTTCCTTGTTAGTGAGCAGAACAACAAGTATGTTGCCCTCGCAATGGGAGCTCTAAAGATTTCTTCCGACTTCTTCCAACAGATTACCTTAGAGAGAGAACACAACCAGCAAGTATTCCCTGCCCTGGGACTCCAAATTTTAACCAGAGAGATTTGGTGATAGAAAAAGTGACTAGAGGATGATTCAAATGGAAGAAAAGGCATCCATTCTACAACCAGCCTCTAATGGCTGAATAATTCTCTTCTGGATCCAGGTTTTTTTTTTTTTTCAGTCTTCCTGATTTCATATGAGCTACTCAATATCCTCCCAATAAATGCTCTCCCTTGCCAAAGATAGTCCAAGTAGATTTCTAGTACTTAAAACTCAGCAACCCAACCTGATACTGCTAATAACGGTCAAATGAAATGTTAAACATGCACAAAAAAACGCTAGCATCTCAAGATCTATGAATTAGCACCATAATATAGTCATTTTTTTTCCTATTAAAAAGGACAAATTCAATAACCTACATTTAATTCCGAGGCCCTTTCTCCATTGTAATTGCAAGATAAACAGATCTCATACTTCAAAGGGCTCTGTCTTTCCTGGCAGCCAAGTGCTTAGAAGATGGGAAAGCCGCTAGCCTGGCACATCCCAAGGTACTGATGTAACAGACAAGAGCTCATCAGACGTAAGCTGAGCTGTTGTGGACTCCTAAACCCCAACATTACCAACAGACAGGGAGAGATGGATTCCTAATCTTTAAAATGCTTTGAAAAGATATGAACTTTAATAGGACTTGGGAGTCCCAAAGCTGACTGGTTGTTCTACTTTTCCATCACACCTACAAATACAATCTTGCTTTGTCTTCCTGTTCAAAAATATTTCCCCTCAAATGTCCTCTTTTCCTCACCATAACATACCAGGAAGGCCATATGCCTCTTCCCACTTCTGCTGAAGTGCCAACAATGAAGCCCAGAAGTCAACATGTGCTAACCAGCCCCGTCCCTCCCCCTCCACCCAGATAATAAACATCAAGAAGGCTGAAGGGAGATTCTGGGCACTTATTCTCGGCCCCTGAAACCAAAACACAGCTACTCAAACGTCTATAGAAGAATCATTAAATGCTCCATAAAATGTACTTAGCCGTAAGCAAAAAGGTTTTGTCCTCCAACAAAACAACTTAAATGGAGCCAACAAAAGCGATCCGATGGCTTTAAGTCCCAGTGTGTTTAAAGGTTCTGTGAACTCATGGTGACCTTTCCCCCAGCTGCTCGGCACACTGCCTTAAAAGCCAGGCGACCCATTTTATGCCAGGCACTTTGCCAGGCTGAGAGGCCCACAAGATCCCAGTCTTTATTTATTTATTTTTTTTCCTTTACTAGCTCCAGGGGTGACCTCGGAGGAAGGATTGAGTCTGGCTCAGACACTGTTCTAAGGGCTCCGTGCTAGCCATTTCATTGGCCGCTCATGGCAAGATAATGGAATTGGCTTTATTTTACCCCCTTGGACAGAAGAAGTTATTAAGTCTCACCCATTGCAAGTAACACACAGGTAGTTAGATGGGAGACAGGATTTCTCAGCAGCTTGATAGATTTATTTGGAGGATTTCCCCCCCACCAAGTGTCACAGCGGACAAGGAACCCAGACCCCAGGAAGTCAGGATGGAGGCTGACCGCAATCTGCTGTGCAGTTCTGTCCCTGCCAAAGCCTCTAATAATGAAAATAGCAACTACAGCCCCAGCAGTCACAGCCCAAGAGCAGCAGTAACCACCACCATCGGCGCATCCCATTACGCTCAATGATCTGGGCGCCACGCTGGGTGATTTACAGGCCATCCTGCTTAAGCCTCAGGAGACCTTCCATGTGGGTCTCATCCTATTTTTCATAGATTAGGAAACAAAAGCTCAGAGAGGCTAAGTGACTTGTCCAAGGTCACACACTAGTGCAGAGCTGAGTTAGGAATTGACTCCAGCTACATCTGACTCTCACATCTGGGCTCTTAGCTGGTACATTATAAAATACACATGCTGTCTTCTGACCCGCTGCTAAGCCACTTCTCCGGCAGTGAACACTTGAAATGCACACACACACATATACACACACAAACATATATACACCCATAACATACACCCAAAACATATATACAAGAACATGCATACACTAACATGCACGTACTAATATACACATGAAATATACACACACTAACACACATATGCAAACACAAAAAACATGCACATACTAACAGACACACAAAACACACACTACACACAAAACACATACACAAGAACACCCACACACTAATACACACACTAATATACACACAAAATATACACACAGTAACACACATATGCAAACTAACACAAAAAACATACACATACTAACATACACACAAAACACACACTACACACAAAACATATACACAAGAACAGCCACACACTAATACACACACTAACATACACATACACACAAAACATCCACACACTAACATACACACACTAACACACATATGCAAACTAACATGCACAAAAAATACATATACTAAGACATACACAAAATACACATACACACAATCATACACACACTACCACACATACACAAACACACACACTAGCATACACACAAAACATACTAACACACATACACTAACATACACACAAAACATCCACACACTAACATACACACTAACACACGCAAACACACAAAAAACATACACGTACTAACATATACACAAAACACACTAACACACATACACACAAAACATATACACACAATCATATACACACTAACACACATACACACACCGGTATACACACCAACATACACACGGTTTGCCTCTCAATGCAGCCTTGAGTCTCTCTGTTTTCGCTTACTTTCACCAGCACGCCTCAAGCTTCTTTGAATCCTCACCCTGCCAGGCCGGAACGTGGCTCAGCCATATCCAAGCATCCTTCCCTGCTGTCTCCCACCTGTTTGGTGTGTGTTTGGTTGCTTTAGTTATCCCTATAAGTAGAAACAAGGCCGGGAGCAGCTGCAAAGGAAATATCCTCCTCTGCCACCTGCCACCCTCGGACTCACCTGGTCTAACCTGGATTTATTCCATTTCATGGACTAGGAGGGTGTCAAGCAGGGGACCAGGTAAACCTCAGTCAAGCAAAAGAAACCGTTCTTTCAAGCTTTGGGGAAGTGCTGCGGACTCGTCCTTCGATGCAAAATGGTTTTAATCTTCCCCAAGAGCAAACATCTGCTTAATGCAAAGCTTTCTAAGTCAATTTAGGCCTCCTCTAAGTGCTACCTAGAAGCTCCACTGCTATTACAGGCAGGCCCAGTGAGATGGAACGGCTACAAAATGTGCAATGACACAAACAGGCCTTCAGAGCCCAGAACCCGCACAACACCAAACTGGCTTCACTGAGCAGGTTCATACACAGGTTACGAGCAGAAGCCTGGAAAGAGGGCTGGCAAGTGGAGGAAAGTGGGCACTTTCTGTCCCTGGGCCTGTGGTCTTCAACAGTGACTGAAACAACCCCAGCAGGCAGAGTTTGCAAACATCTACCAAGCCACAAAGCCAGCTTCCTGGTTGGGTTGATTCCTGTTCATTCTTTCTAATCATGGCATACAGAGGTTGAGGACTCGGGTTGCCTTTGGAAGGAAAGAAGGAAAATTCATACCCGGTGGATGAGACTCTCCAAGGATAGGGATACATTCAGGGACTCTAAATAGATACTCGAAGATGTCAAGGTGACCCGGGAAATCTCTGGGAGGCAAGGCTGGAATGTACAAGCCTAATTAACGGCACTGTGTGAAGAAAGAGAAAGTGAAAAGGAGACTTGGCCAACACGGGTAGGAAAAAAGAGATCCCAGTGTGTGGGACATTGGCTGTGTGTCGACAGCATTATCCAGAGAAGATTTACAACAGATCCCAGGGACACAGGCACTCCAAGCAAGGGAGAGGAATTCTGTATCATGGAGAGGGATCATTCCTTTGGCCTTGTTGTGGCCTGCAGGAAACGTCCTTTCAAACAACTCACTTCCCTAGGCACCTGCTTGGTCCTCAGGCAACACATTATCTTCCTGGGCTTTCTGATATCAGGAAGGTTGTAGCTAGGATGGATTATGTGCATTTTTCAAGAATTAGTAAAGGCTTCTCCCATTCTCCCTAATATTCACACATGTGCACACACACATCATACATACAAGCACACTGTAGACCACTTCATTTATTTTAGCCACATATGAAGCAGCAGAGCCACCATTACTCATCTTCTCAGGGTCACTGTTTTCAGTTGACCACAGTTTGACTAACATGTGACACATTTTGACTCTATTCTAAGAATTCTAGGCCACTGGGGAAAATAGGATATTTCTAGATTTATTAAATGTAATTACAACATAATGCCATGCTATATATAGCATGTGACATGTAGAATGCATGTGGTGTATTAAATAATATATACATGAGATAAAGTTCCATCCGTCTGTCTTTTGGTTGAATTCCATTTTCATCATAGGGGGAGGGAATATTTAAGTTGTCTCATCTATAGAAAGACTATATAGTGTAATAAAAAGTGATTTTCCATAGTGGTAATTTAAAAAAAAAATTTTTTTTTAAGACAGAGTCTCGCTCTGTCACCCAGGCTGGAGTGCAGTGGCACAATCTCGGCTCACTGCAAGCTCCACTTCCCAGGTTCATGCCATTCTCCTGCCTCAGCCTCCCCAGCAGCTGGGACTACAGGTGCATGTCTCCACGCCCAGCTAATTTTTTGTATTTTTAGTAGGGACGGGGTTTCACCGTGTTAGCCAGGATGGTCTCCATCTCCTGACCTTGTGATCCGCCTGCCTCAGCCTCCCAAAGTGCTGGGATTATAGGTGTGAGCCACTGCGCCCGGCCCAGAGTGATTAAATTTGAGGTTCAACACAACATCCTTGACATTGCTGATGAGACGTGCTGTAGACAGCAAGGCATTGTGGACAGAGGAAGCAAACAGAGGTTTAACGCAAGAGCCCCAAATCGGGACGCAAGGATGGGTACTTCAGATGATTCACAGCCAAGTGACTAACTCCCACCAACTTACTGCTCCCTTCCTGAGCAACCTTATATATCAAGATCCATAGGGAGTAGTAATAAGCATTTAGTTATTTAATGAAGGCAAATTATTTTGCCATCACACATACACATGCAAACACACACAAACACACACAGAGGCACACACATACACAGACATACATGCAATTCGGTGGCATATAACAGGTGCTTACTATGTGATAAACATTTTACATATGCTATGTAGCTACATGCTACATACAGCTATACACTATTTTACATATCCTGTGATAGTTCATTTCCTTCTCACAATAGTCCCTCTGAGAGGTCAGGGTCAGAAACCAAGGCTCAGATCAGAGAGGTTCTCAGACATGCCAGAGGTCACACAGCATTTGCACAGATGACTTGGAATTAGACTCAAAGCCAGTATGTTTAACTAACCCACAGTTTTCTGTACCTCCTTACATGGTTGTGCTGTAGCTGACAATTCCCAAGTGAGTCAAGGTTGAAGGAAGGTGGAGGCAGCAAAGAACTCAACTAATCTTAGATTTTTTTCATTCCAAAAAGATCATTAATCTAACTTTCTATTAAAAGGAGAAATGTTTTACTTTATGGATCTGAAATTCCAAGTCTTAGAGAGTCAAAGGAAGAATGGTCTCATTGTCTCATGTCTTGTCCTTAGAAAATTAGCTCTCTCTTGCCGTGTAGATAGGTCATCATACACACATATAACCTTCCTTCTCTCTGCTACTTTCTGGGCCTTGTCACATAAACATTGCTATACCACCTACCACCTGTGACTACTTTACTCCTATAAAAAGTACCTAAGAGACTGGGCACAGTGGCTCCCGCCTGTAATCCCAGCACTTTGGGAGGCCGAGGTGGGTGGATCACCTGAAGCCAGGAGTTTGAGACCTGCCTGGCCAACATGGTGAAACCCTGTCTCTACAAAAAATGCACAAATTAGCTGGGCATGATGGCAGACTCCTGTAATTCCAGCTACTAGGGAGGCTGAGGCAAGAGAATTGCTCGAACCCGGGAGGTGGAGGTTGCAGTGAGCTGAGATTGCGCCACTGCACTCTAGCCTGGGCGACAGAGTAACACATCTCAAAAAACAAAAAACAGTCTTAATTTTCCTTGAATAAAACATAGGAGCTACTTAGAGAATTATTTATCATTACTTATTAAACAATTTGCAAATTATTTGCTCTGATGCCACTGTCACCTGCCCCTTTCGGTGGCACGGCCACCCTCTTTGTCACGGTTTATTTGCAGCAGAGGCTGACTTGGTTATGTATTCTTTCAAAGGTTTATCAACCCTCTCAGGACAGTTTCTGCATATCCAATAGGATGATAACAGATACACAATTTATTTTCTGGAGTGAGTTATGAAAGTTAATCAATAAGAAGTGGAAGTCTTGTAAATTACCTATCGAAGATCAGCCTATTCAATGTTCTGCTTCTACAAGGCTTGTTCGAGCTGAGGTCTCAGGCTGCACTATTCATTAGCCCACATACGAGATAATGTGATTCTCAGGCAGATGAACGTAGCCCTCCCTAATAAGACAGACACTGTAAAAAGTAAAAAACAGCAACTCCTTCTCTCAGAGAAGAAAAAAATTAAAGAGGAACCAAAACTAGACTGAGGAAACATCTTCCATGAATGGAAAAGAAGCCTTAGAGAAGAGTAGCAAAGTAAAGAAGGGGAGAAGCAGCAATGGTGGACTTTTCAAAAATTATTTAAAATAAAGAGTTAAAGCACCTCTTGGTCATAGGAAGCACCTCCAATGGCCTGCTCTCCTCTGAGCCCGGCCAGGGCAAGAAAAGCGACATTGCAACCAAGACTGAATAAAAGTCCTGTGCAAGAGACTGAAAATGGCTCAGAAACAAGGCTCGGTTCAGAGTCCAGGAACATGGGTGAAACGCACATGTAGGGCTCAAAACGTATGCAGCAGAACAAGGTGAGTAAGTAGGAAAAGAGGTGGAGGCAGGTGGATTTCATTTCTTCAAACAGCAGCAAGCAGGAGATTTGTAGGGCAAAAAGGTGAGGCCAAAGAAAGTGGAAAAATCCTGGATGGTTCCCCTGCAATGCATCCACCTCACCACCACTCTCCTCTCCGTTAGGCTCAATCAATGCTTCTGATTCATTGGCATCTTTTGTTTTCATCATCAGTTTCTCTAAAAATATTTTTGTAGTGAAAAATGGGAGTATCATGATGATAACCACGAACCTTCTTACCCATAGGACTGATATCCATCCAAGAGATTTTTTTTTTCCGTTTCTCCTGCCGACTCTACTCAGGATGATTTCAAAACGGCATGTATGCATGCAGAATTCAAAATGCTTGTGTTCCTACATGCTAGCCCCAACACCTTGAGCACACAGTTTCTTCTCCCATCTCTGGTCATGACACGACTGGACCAAACTCGTTTACCTTGATGCAGAATGTTCCAAGGCAGATAGGTCCCTGGATTCCTGAGCCTAAAAGCTTTCTGCTGGTGTGAAATTGCCAAGCACAGAGGGGCCCTCAGCATTCACACACAGAAGAGAAACTAGAGGCAACAAGACTTGGTCTCGATCTTCTGTCCCCTGCATCAACCTTGCTAGAGGTTCTCACCATGCTTTGGTTATAAGCTGTGACCCAGATACTGAAGGCAAAAGATTATGCATTGTTCTAAGTCCACTAAACCTAGCTCCAAACCCTTCCTTCCATCACTGGAAAAGGCACTGCAGAATCCACGTGAGTGTCCCTGTTTTAAGAAAACTGTTAACACTTCTTTAATGCATTTGTCTTATTTGAAAAGCAAAGTATTCATACACTTCAGAACTACAAACGCCCTTAACGTAAAGCTTACCGAATACACCAAATTGTGCTGCTGCCCTGCTTAAAACTTTCCAGCAGCTTCTCATGGCACCTCTATAAAAGTCCAAACTCATTATCATGCTGTGCAGGGCCCTGCCTCAACTGGCCCCCCACCTACCACCTGACATCATTTCCTGCCAGGCTCCTCCTTCATCACAAGGCCCTGGCCATCCTGGCTTCTTTTGAACACTCTCCAATCACTTTCTTCTCAGTGGGATGCTCCTTCTTGCATTCAGTTCTTTTCTTTAGCGTACATGCTCAGAGAGGCCTTACCTGACTATCCTCTCTGTGATGGGCCCTCTGTGTCTTGGGGCATCCCTCTTATTTCAGTCTTTTATTTCTTAGATCTATAACGATGATGCCTGTGTGGGCCTCCATCCTGCCCATTAGAATCTAAGCCCGGCAAAACAGGGTCCTTGGCTCACTATTCAGTGCTATATTCTCAGTGCCTAGAACTCTGCCTAGCATTGAATCAATGCCTCATAGTTATGTGACAAATAAAGGATTGGATGAACATATTGACCTTATAAATGATAACAATGCATCAACCAATGCATTGGAGCACCAGGCCTTGGAGACATGCAGCCCCATTAGAGAGAACTCGTTGGACCTTGATTCTTCATTTTTCAAACCAATAAGGTACAGTGCATGAGCCGTATTTACCCAAGTAAATACCCTCTCTCAGTGAAAGAAAATATGCTTTTTGGCCTTGACCTCATTTTGCCTCCAGCAGAATGCCTTTGGCTGTCAGCAGCTAGAAGCCTGAGCAGAGCAGGTGGAGGGAGCTGCAAATGACCCTGAAGGTTGAAAGGAAAAGAAATCATCACCCAACAGATTGGCAAAAACTTAAAAGATTGATGATGTCCAGTTTGAGCACAGATGCAAGGAAACTGGTCCATCATACCTTTTTTTTGTGTAAGAATTGGCAAAGCCGTTTGCTGAAGGGCAAATAAGTTGTTGTATTACTGTTTATAGAATTGTATGCCATCACAATATAGAATGACAGAGTGGACCTGTACAGACTGACATGGGGAGATGGCCAAAACATGCTGTTAGATAAATAAAAGCAATGTGCAAAACTATGTGGGTGGTGAGATCCCACTTGCTTAACATACATGCATGGTGTCCGTGTACACATACCTATGCATGTAATTACATAGGAAAAGTATGGGAGGGTTTCAGACTCACACTCCAAACCATTAGCAGGTGTTGCCTCTGGGTGGGAGGTAGAACAGGAGAAGGGGGGCAGTAAGCAGACCCACAAACTTCACTCTGCTTTCTGACTTATTTCTTGAAATTGTCCTGGGAAAACACAGTCATGGCATTACAACGTTAAAAGTAAAATTTCCCAGAGACCATGACAGAGGGACTCTGAATTGCTGGCTGAGACCTGGGATGGAATTTGTGGAAAAAGTGGAGGTTAAAAGGATGAGGAGCACAAAGCCAACTGATGTGGATTCAAATCCAGGTCTCCCAATGCCCCGGGACTTGAGCAAGTGACATCTCTGATGCTCAGTTTTCTCACATTCAAAGCTTGGGTGATAGCAGTAGCTACCTGCTAGAGTTTGGTGAGGATTAACTAAGACCTTATGCATTAAATGCTTAGCACACTGTCTGGTACAGGGCAAGTACAAATGTTAACTATTAATTTTTATTATTATAATCATTATTTGTCATGTTTCAGCATTCATATGTGCTGAAATGAGGGAAAGGAGAGCAAAGAGACCACAACACAGCAATACAGTTAATTTAACCTTTTAGCGTAGAGTTGTCCAATAGAACTTATGGCGATAAAATAAATGTTCTATATCACACTGTCCAGTACAACCAACACAAACCACATGTAGCTCTTGGGCACTGAAAATGTCAATGGCACAGTTTTGAAGGCTATTTAATTTTAATTAAATTTAAGTAGAGACACATGACTAGTGGCCGTCATATTTATTGCACAGCACATTTCCAGAGACTGCTATCTTCCCCAGCTAAAATATCCCCATTCTCTCCTGATAATCATTGCTAACAAAAATTGGCACCAGTAATAGTGCTTAAAATTGAATGAAATCCTAAGCATTTCACATCATTGGTGGCATTTGAAAGGCTGAATTTAGAAGGTTTTAGGAAGTAGTTTTTTTTCCAAGCTCATTCAGTTTTTCTGGCTGCTTGAAGGACAGTCTCAGCTGGTGCTAGGCCATGTTTAACAACACCTTTCTAATACTTTCCAACTTCTGTTTTATTTCCTGAGAGAAAACAGGCCTCGGACACAGCAAACACCTTCAACAAACACAGGTAATAGAAAGAATTTGATGACATTGCTTTGTTTTCAACATATTTTTTGAAATAAAAATTCATATTCCACAAAATTCACACTTCAAAATAAACAATTCGGGCCAGGCATGGTGGCTTACACCTGTAATCACAGCCGTCTGAGAGGCCAAGGCGGGCAGATCACCTGAGATCAGGAGTTCAAGACCAGTCTGGTCAAAGTGGTGAAACCCTGTCTGTACTAAAACTATAAAAATTAGCTGGGCATGGTGGCAGATCCTGTAATCCCAGATACTCAGGAGGCTGAGGCAGGGGCATCGCTTGAACCTGGGAGATAGAGATGGCAGTGAGCCAAGATCATGCCACTGCACTCCAGCCTGGGTGACAGAGCGAGAGTCTGTCGCAAAAAAAAAAAATAATAAAGTAAAATATATAATTCAGTGTTATTGAACATATTCACAAACTGTACAACTATCACTATTATGTATCAAAGTGGTGATAGTTGTACAATTCTAGAACATTCCAGATAATTCCAGAACATTTTCATCACGTTAAAAAGGAAATCCATATCCTTAAAAGGATCACTTCCCATACCCTCTCCCCTCAGCCCTTAGCAATCATTAATCTACTTTACACTACTATAGGTTTGCTTATGCTGAACATTTCATATAAATAGAATCATACAATATGTAGTCCTTTGTGTCTGACTTCA
>NW_012106575.1:418461-423814 GCF_000951045.1 Mandrillus leucophaeus
CAGAGACCATGACAGAGGGACTCTGAATTGCTGGCTGAGACCTGGGATGGAATTTGTGGAAAAAGTGGAGGTTAAAAGGATGAGGAGCACAAAGCCAACTGATGTGGATTCAAATCCAGGTCTCCCAATGCCCCGGGACTTGAGCAAGTGACATCTCTGATGCTCAGTTTTCTCACATTCAAAGCTTGGGTGATAGCAGTAGCTACCTGCTAGAGTTTGGTGAGGATTAACTAAGACCTTATGCATTAAATGCTTAGCACACTGTCTAGTACAGGGCAAGTACAAATGTTAACTATTAATTTTTATTATTATAATCATTATTTGTCATGTTTCAGCATTCATATGTGCTGAAATGAGGGAAAGGAGAGCAAAGAGACCACAACACAGCAATACAGTTAATTTAACCTTTTAGCGTAGAGTTGTCCAATAGAACTTATGGCAATAAAATAAATGTTCTATATCACACTGTCCAGTACAACCAACACAAACCACATGTAGCTCTTGGGCACTGAAAATGTCAATGGCACAGTTTTGAAGGCTATTTAATTTTAATTAAATTTAAGTAGAGACACATGACTAGTGGCCGTCATATTTATTGCACAGCACATTTCCAGAGACTGCTATCTTCCCCAGCTAAAATATCCCCATTCTCTCCTGATAATCATTGCTAACAAAAATTGGCACCAGTAATAGTGCTTAAAATTGAATGAAATCCTAAGCATTTCACATCATTGGTGGCATTTGAAAGGCTGAATTTAGAAGGTTTTAGGAAGTAGTTTTTTTTCCAAGCTCATTCAGTTTTTCTGGCTGCTTGAAGGACAGTCTCAGCTGGTGCTAGGCCATGTTTAACAACACCTTTCTAATACTTTCCAACTTCTGTTTTATTTCCTGAGAGAAAACAGGCCTCGGACACAGCAAACACCTTCAACAAACACAGGTAATAGAAAGAATTTGATGACATTGCTTTGTTTTCAACATATTTTTTGAAATAAAAATTCATATTCCACAAAATTCACACTTCAAAATAAACAATTCGGGCCAGGCATGGTGGCTTACACCTGTAATCACAGCCGTCTGAGAGGCCAAGGCGGGCAGATCACCTGAGATCAGGAGTTCAAGACCAGTCTGGTCAAAGTGGTGAAACCCTGTCTGTACTAAAACTATAAAAATTAGCTGGGCATGGTGGCAGATCCTGTAATCCCAGATACTCAGGAGGCTGAGGCAGGGGCATCGCTTGAACCTCGGAGATAGAGATGGCAGTGAGCCAAGATCATGCCACTGCACTCCAGCCTGGGTGACAGAGCGAGAGTCTGTCGCAAAAAAAAAAAATAATAAAGTAAAATATATAATTCAGTGTTATTGAACATATTCACAAACTGTACAACTATCACTATTATGTATCAAAGTGGTGATAGTTGTACAATTCTAGAACATTCCAGATAATTCCAGAACATTTTCATCACGTTAAAAAGGAAATCCATATCCTTAAAAGGATCACTTCCCATACCCTCTCCCCTCAGCCCTTAGCAATCATTAATCTACTTTACACTACTATAGGTTTGCTTATGCTGAACATTTCATATAAATAGAATCATACAATATGTAGTCCTTTGTGTCTGACTTCACTCATTTAGTATAATATTCTCAAGGTTCATCCACACTATGACATGTAATACATCATTTCACTTTATAGCTGAACATATCCCATTGTATGCTATACCACCTTGTGTTCATCCATTTCTTAGATGATGGACATTTAGCCTGTTTCCATGCTTTGCTTATTATGAATAATGCTATTATAAACACTGGTACACACGTTTTTGTGCAGACATATGTTTTTAATTATCTTGAACATATACCTAGGAGCCGAATTGCTGGGTCATAATAACTCTGTGTAAATTTTTAATAAAAATACTAAACTATTTTTTCTAACTAGCTGCAAAATTTTACATTCCTGCCAGCAACGTATGTGAATTCCAATTTCTCCACATCTTTGCTGACACTTCTTGCTATCTATCTTTTTTATTATAGCCATTCTAGTTAGGGTCATCAATGCATTTGTAATAGATACCATTTATTTATGGCTAGTGATGGCGAATGTCCAGTTAAATTAGAGATGAAAAGTGTGGTTTTGTGAACCAATTTAGGCTATAAAAATTGAATCAATTCAAAGAAAATATTAACTATAGTAGTGGTGCTAAAAGCTTTAGGTAACTGGTCAAAGGTACGGCTTTGGGGTTCCATTATGTAACCTATGCACAAACCTGTAACCTGAAGCCCTATGGAAAAGTGGTGTGGGCTGGGTGCAGTGGCTCATACTTGTAGTCCCAGCACTTTGGGAGGTCAAGACAAGCAGATCACTGGAGCCTAGCAGTTCAAGACCAGCCTAGGCAACATGGTGAAATCCCATCTCCACAAAAAATACAGCTGGTCATGGTGGCATGCTCCTATAGACCCAGTTACTTGGGAGGCTGAGGTGGGAGGATCACCTGAACCTGAGAGGTAGAAGCTGCAGTGAGCTGTGATCGCATCACTGCACTCCAGCTTTGGGGACAGAATGAGACTCTGTCTCAAAATAATAGTAATAATAATAATTTGCTCATTAATACACAGAGGCTAAGGGGCAGATCCAGGACAAGAGGGCATTCTTTAGAATCCCTGCACCAGGATTTCTAGAATTGCACGGGAAATATAGCAAGTTTCTGCAGGCAAGGCCAGGATGACTCTCTTCCTGGAGAATGGCTGCAAAGGGTTTGGACACAAAAGGCCTTAGAGCAACAGGACTGACCAAATAGCAGTGATGGGCAGCCCGAAGTAAGCGTTTAGTGGTGGCGGATTCTCATCCATTCCACATCTTCAGGTGACATTCACCTGAGTAAGGGAATGGCTACGCATTCCCAGAACAGCACACTACTCTGTCCAAGATGGGGAAATGCAACTTCTGGGAATAGGATATAGAGCCTCAATTCTCTTCTACTTGGTCATCAGGCCCAGAGTGGAAGGACAGGGCCAGTTGTTTGTGCCCTGTTTAAAGACGTGCAAAGATTTAGGTTACACTGCACTGCAGTATCCAGTTCACCTCTTGGGAAAGGCTGAAAAATGTTTTCCACCCCAAAGCTGCAAAGCTGCCATGCTGTGAAGCCACGGCTGTTTCTGGAGCAGAGATCCTTAAGTATGTTTCTGCCATGGGGTGCTTTGACAAGTCAGTGGAAATGATACACCCCGCAATTGCAAGACCATATGCCTACAGCATGACATATAATTTACGGGGAAATTCTCAGCCACCCCAAGTCAAGAACTGTGCCCACAAATCACTCTGCAGGAGCCCCTCCTTCCTTTTCAGCTCCAAAGAATGGCATCAAAGTCCCTCGTGCGGGTCACTGTGGGCTTTTCCTGGGGTTGGAAACTCCTTGGCAGCAGATCAGAAAGACAGCTGCTGACAGCTGAAAATTTCCTGCCTGGGCCTGAAGATTGAGAGGCAGAATGTGTTTCCATGGTACTCCCAGAAACAGGTGGCCCCTAAACTCTGGAAAAGCACATTCCTTGTACCACAGTAAGTCAGCTGCTCCCTGTGGACATGGGTATTTAGGGCATGAGAGAGTAAAGTACCAGGTGTCTCTAAGACAAACCCAGGAAGCGAAGAAAAGAGAAGAAGTGAGCTAATGGATGAAAAATTTCAAGACAATACAGGATGTGAGCTCAGGGGCAGAGTATCACGATCCACCTCACCATCATTAACGGTTTCTTCCGTCTTACATGATTTTCTTCATAGCACTCGCTTTCATCTGTAATTAATCAGTTATATACATTATGGTAGTTTTTCTTTGTTTTGTCTCTTTTCCCTACAAGAGCATAAATTCCACTAAAGAAAGCATCATAGCTGACTTCATTACGTTCCTAATGTCTGCCATTGCACCTTCATGTAGTGGTGATTAATACATGTCTGAAGAATTACCAAAGGAATGAACTAACCAGTCAATGCGTAATAACCTTTCTACTACCCTTTGACATAGAAAAGTTTCTAT
Source organism: Mandrillus leucophaeus (assembly GCF_000951045.1). Taxonomy (NCBI): domain Eukaryota; kingdom Metazoa; phylum Chordata; class Mammalia; order Primates; family Cercopithecidae; genus Mandrillus; species Mandrillus leucophaeus. Next base: position 422,487 of record NW_012106575.1, read on the forward strand.
TTTATGTACGAACGAACTGAGACTCAGTGAGGTAAAAGAACTTGTTCAAGATCACAGCTAACAGTGAGTGAGGCAGGCTCTGGAACCTCGGCCCATCTGAATCCAAACTCCCAAGTTGTCCCCTGTTGTTATAACTTGCAAAAGTGAGAGATTCAGTCCCCAGGGGCCTTCTCTACTTCTGCTAAAATAAAATAAAAGGAAAATCAGCCAGCCCAAAAACAGAACTGTCCTGTGATGGAAAACCTAGTCCATGGCACATGGCGCACCAGATGTTGCTTATAGTTTTGATAAAGCAAGACTTAATAAAGCACCCAAGACTGATCCTCCATGCTCAGGGAGGTTTGCATGTAACCCCTTTGGATGCATTTTTGGGTCATTAACAATTAAACACACATGTTGCACTCCCCTGAAGCCACACAAGATACCAGACCCTCAGGCACAGGCACAGACACACTTCTACACTACCCGGTCCTCTACCTCTCATTCCATAAACATTGTGATTTTTCTGTTACCCCACATCCCTGAAACTCACCCTCCTTTTTAGGGCAGAATTCTCCAGTCAATGAAGCTCAAAGAAATGGCAGCATGAAACATGGATATTCACTAGCCAATCGTGGATAACATGGTACTGGTTGTCTTCACCAGTACCATGCACACTAGCTGTCCTCTCTGTTTCCCATCTTGTCCCACTAAAGATTATTTGTCCATCCTCCACCCATTTTCCAGAGGAATCTTTTAACATGATACAATCAGATCATAGTGTTCTCCTACTTGAAATTCTGCAGGGGTTTGCCATTGCTCTTAGATCAAAATCTAAACTCCCTGCAATGCCCTACAAGGTGGAATGGGACCTGGCTACTGACTGCACACCTGACTGTGTTTTTCATCTTCCCCCTTTACCCACTATGTCCCGGCCATACTGACCATCCGGTAATTTCGCAGACATATCCATTTCATTCCATCTCAGGACTTTTGATTATTTCCTCCCCTTAGAACTCTTTCCCAGGACTGTACACAGCTGGCTCCTACTTGTCAATCAGATCTGAGCTCTAATTCCTCTTTCAACTATCTAAAATAACCCTTTCAGTCACTACCATGTAACTTTTTTTTTTTTTTTTTGAAGATGGAAGTTGGATCTGTCACCCAGGCTGGAGTACAGTGGCCTGATCGCGGCTCACTGCAACCTCCATCTCCCAAGTTCAAGTGATTGTCCCATCTCAGTCACCCAAGGAAATGGGACTACAGGTATGCAGCATCATGCCAGCTAATTTTTGTACGTTTCAGTAGAAACGGGGTTTCACCATGTTGCCCAGGCTGGTCTCGAACTC
>NW_012106575.1:425164-439070 GCF_000951045.1 Mandrillus leucophaeus
GCCTCTTGTGTAATTCTCTAATTCATGGGATTATTTGGCTATTTTCTCTTCTTTGTCCCTGTCTTCTTTTCCCAACTGACTTAAGTAATGTCATTTTTTTGGTCATCTATTTACTTAGGATATCATATACTACCTTGTCATGGCAGAAGGAAAGCGATAAGAGCAAAGGGGCATGAGGAGAGGACATGGAATATGCTTTTTGTTTAAGATACCACCTTAGTCTTTAAGAACCTAACAGAAAATAGTCATAAGGTTAAAAAAAAAAGTCACTGATTTTATTTTAAAAGGTGTTGCTATTAAAAACCCGACTGCTTGCAAGTTTTACAAATCTTTGTGAATAAAATGAGAGTAGATGAAAATTATTTAAGGAAGAAAATATATGTACCACAAAGACATCCAGGATACATACAGAATGGTTTGTAGTAGTCATTTTTGGGTAGTGGATTGTGGTTTATGTGTCTATGTGGTATATGCATATACCTCTGTATGTTTGTTTGTGCTTTTGGTTTCTGAAAACTTAGGTTTACCCCACATTAATTTTACGGTAAGAAAAGTAAGCAACAATGTTTTTAAACAGTTTGGCAAAGTGAATTTTCTGTTAAACAGAAGTCAAAGGAGGCAACGAGCTTCAATCAAAAACCAAATCAACTGGTTGCTCGTTAAGACCGGTGCCAAGGTGGGCCTTGCTTTCTACAAACAGAGAGCTCTGCATGAAAGGCACTAGTGTGACTGAGGGTCAGTCACAGGATGGGGTGCACTGAAGGCTATCAATATACCCTGCAAGACACCTATCTCAGCATGGCTAACAGCTCACAACCATCTACATTTCCGCAATACTTTGAATGGGCTCCAAATACATGGGGGACTGGGACATAGTTCACTGATGTGAAGACTGAGACACACAATAGGTTGGGTCCATCAGATCCTAGCTGAGAATGCGACAGCTGAATGAAGACTTGCAGAGGCTGATGGTCCCTGTAGCTGAGTCACCGTGGTGCGGCAGCCTAGAGCGCGGTTTTCCAACCTCAGCATGATGGATAATTCTGGATCATGCTGGATAATTCCAGGTGTCCTCTTGATATGGTTTGGTTGTGTGCTCACCCAAGTCTCATCTTGAATTGTAACTCCCACAAGTCCCACGTGTCATGGGAGGAACCTGGTGGGAAATGTTTGAATTTGGGGGGCGGGTCTTTTCTGTGCTGTTCTCATAATAATGAACAAGTCTCATGAAACCTGATGATTTAAAAAACAAGAGTTTCCCTGCACAAGCTCTCTTTGCCTGCTGTCATCCATGTAAAACACGTCTTTTACCTTCTGCCATGATTGTGAGGGCTCCCCAGCCACCTGGAACTGTAAGTCCAATAAGCCTCTCTCATTTGCAAATTGCTCGGTCTCAGCTATGTCTTCCTCAGCAACGTGAAAAGAGATTAATGCACCTATGCATCGTAGGATGACAGCAGCAACCACCATCCACTTACGACAACCACAACCTGTGTCCAGATATTGCGAAATGTCCTTACAAGCCAAAAATCACCCCTGGTTGAGAACCACTCACCTCCAAAAAAAAGTCCACAAATTCTGCCTGCTGAGATCCCTAGGCCAGCCCTACCTCTTGTACTTTCCTTGGCTTGACTTTTTTCTTTTTCTTTTGAGTCCAAGAGTTTCTGTGCATTCAACTGTTCATGCACTACACCTCAAAATATAGTAAACATATAAACGTCGCCCCTCTCATTTTTTTAAAGGTAGCCAGGATTGAGTTCTGTTCCTTCAGCCAAAGGGATCTCAACAAAAACACACATTCAAGAATCATCTTTGGTTTCTTGAGACTCAAAATGGTGGAGATCCTCAACCCACACGATCTTATGGGTCTCATGAACCTTATGGGTCTTCAGTAAACCCACAGGAAACCCAACAGTTGTCAATCAGAGATAAGAGATAAGTTGACATCAACTTGTCTCTGATGTCAGGGCAGATCTGAACACAAAGGCTTGAATGAAGCAATGCCCCTGGGCCACACTGGACACACACACCATGATGTGTCAGCAACAAGATGTCTATAGAGTAAACCAGGATGGCAGAGGAGCATTCTACCCAGGAAGGTAGTGGCTTGGTAACATCTGTGCTTGGGAGTTTAGAATCAATGCTAACACGGGAGGAAGACGGGAAACCAGAAAGCAGAGACATCATCAAACGCGTGTCTTGTCTATTCCCAGGAAGGAACTGTACAAAATGCTCCTTAATGAAGCTCTGACTTGCTAGAACCAAATACCAAAGAAAATACACATGCAAACAGCGTCTCTAACCCAAACCCCACAACTGTTTGGACAGATAAGAATCCCATATGCTCTGCACTATCCTTAGTAATGAAAGGCTTTTTATCCATCCCCAGACGGCTCCATCACCAGCAGCAAGTGGAGGCTCTGGTCCCTTACAGTGTAGACAGGGACAGGACTCGGCGGCTGATGACTGGCGTTCTGTATGATGGGTGAACACATCCAACATCTGCTGGGCGCCCACACAAATCTTAGGCCCTCTGGCAAGCCGTGCCAAGTCCCTCTGCTAAGTCACAGTGGGAACTGTCTGCCAAAACACCAGGTGTGAAACAAAACCCAGCTCATTAGAATCCTTAAGCCCCCACCCGAATTCATGGAAAATGCTACAGGCAAATACAGGGCTGCCCGAACAGCCTTATTAAGATGGTCATCGGACGGTCCATGTCAATTTCACATGTTCTGTCAAAACCTCCCCGAGAGCAGGCACCTCCGTGTTTACACTGCTCGCCAGAACAAATGCAGAGCTGGAGAGGGAGAAATAACACACCACCACAGTAACAATAGAAGACATCGCTTGCAAGCTGTCTGCGGCCCCGGGAGTAACTGACATGTTTGACAGAGAATGTGTGTTGGTAACGTTGCTTGATTTGTGTTTAAACGGAAAACAGAAAGTGTATTTCCAGGTTTCAACACTGATAACCAAAAAAAAAAAAAAAAAAGTCTTGTAAATAGAACCACAAGACCCAGTCCCAGCAGTGCCCTTCCTCGGGCTTTGTCACCACACAACCCCCGGGCTTGATCTTCTCCACGCGAAGCCAGGCTTCCACGGGGAACAAGGCCTCCTGACAGCCTGCTGTGAGGTAGTGGGGGAAAAACGGATCAGAAATGACAGCGGCACAATATCACGTTAGCCTTCTGCTCAGAGTAGGTTGTGCGGGCAAGAGACATGGCCATTCCCCCATGGAGGATGGGGAGACAACAGACACCAAAGCTTTGCAGAATTGTGTGATCTGTGGGAGGAGAGGCTCTGGAGCCAGGTGCCTGGCTGGTCTGCCCTTCCCTAGCCCTAAGAACAAGGGCAAATTGTTCCACTTTGCTGAGCCTCAGCTTCCTTTTAAAATAAGCCTGGCCAGGATGTTTCAAGGTGTTAGATATTGTTTAGGAAAAAATCCCCAATGGACTAACTTGTCGTAGTATCAATGGTAGAAACATTAATTATCATTTATATCATATATAATCATTACTATGTAACTATTATTATGCAGTATTACATAATGATATATGTCATATAATCATTATATATAATTATCCTGTAACTATATGGCATTTTGCAATTATATATTTATATATTCATAACTATGTATTACATAAAATATATATTATTGCATATATTATTGAAATATATATTGCATTATATCTTATGTATAATGCATAATATAATAAAAAATAATCATGTAACAATTATTATTCCTATCAGTTTTGTTAAGCCCTGACTACATTGGATTTACTATTATAAGTACTTAGGGAGTATTAATTCATTTGATCCTCAGAAATGACTCTGATATTATCCCTGTCCTACAGATGAGTACAGCAAAGCTTGAATTTAGACACTTTTAACGTGGGCCATTTTACCAAAGAGAAAACGGCAGTTCAGAGTGGCTTAGGAATTTAAAAAAAAAAAAAAAGGCAAAGCTGAGATTCTAACCCAGGGAACCTGGCTCAAGGGCTCACACTCTTAGCCAATAGACAGTATGGGCTTCCCTGTACAGAAAACACACAAGATTTCTACCATTATATAATTGCATTGGTGTTGGTTGTGGTGGTATTGCAGTATGCTTGGAAACAAACTTGCAAATACGTTTATTGAGGACTTTCTATGTGCCAGGTGCTATGTTATGGACTTTACATGATTTGCTTCCTTTAACAACCACCCAAAGAGGGTGACTACTGCCCAGAAGGGAAAAACTGTGCCAAGGTCACACAGGTAGCAAACGGCGTCCAAGGTCACAGAGGTGGAGCCCTCAATGGTTACAGCAGATGAACCAGGCAGTCTGCTCCAGAGCCTACACCCTACACCATACCACCTCCTGTCTGCCTGTTTTTCCCTCCCTAAGATATATTACTTCAATTAGATACGACAGGTGAAACCCCTCACACACAGCCTGATATATAGTAAATGCCTAAAAACAGCAGCTGCTGTTGTTATTATAACAAAATCTGAAAAGCCCCAGTTGGCATTTTCTTCCAAGAAAATGATGGAAGTATGAATTTATGCTGCTGTCTGCTCAGAGGGCAGCTCCTCTAGCCCTTTTAAACCTCAACAAAGCCCTTGTACTGTTCATCAATACCAGCTCCCAAATCCTGCTGCTGGTCAGACTCTCATCCCTCTGATCCCGCCCACCGTCACTCTGATGCAGACGTTCTGGAGCCCCACGCTCCAACCCTTGCTTGGACGCCGATCCATAGCGGCTTTGGGGGAATGCCTGGATGCAGCGGGACCTTGATGTCACTCAGAGCTTCAATTTCCCCCCGAAGGCTTCCCATAAGCTGCCCAGTGTCAGCTGGTACTCACACATCCTCTCTGCCACCGGGCACTGACAGATGGGAGCTATTCTTATTATTTAACATTTATTAAGCGCCCACAGTGTGCCAGGAGCTGCATGGAACAGGGGTGTGGGTGGTCCTAAAGAGTCTGTCCCCAGAAGGCTATGGCCACATGGAAGGGGGGGGACAGGCCTCTCTTCCCCCTACAAAGCCCACCCTCCCCCTCCTGCAACCCAGCTCCAGTTCCAGTCCCAGTATGTTCTGGACAAAGATTTGGGCAAGGATTCAACATGATCGAAACCGATGAACGCTCCTTCATGTGTGTCTTGTAATTCACTTCTGACTCTACTGAGAATGGCATGGCCCCCCGATGCAACCTCTGAGGACAGAGACTGGGACTTAGTCATTCCAACTATGCAGCCTATTGGCTTAGGGAGTGGGGAGACGATGGTGCTTTTATACCACCATGTGGCAAGAGGATGGTGGTTTCACACCACCCAGAGCCACAGGCCAAGATGTCAAACTCCATGGTGGCATCCCTCCCTCTCTTTCACCATCTCCCCAATTGTATCTCTACACTGTCCACCCAGGCCAAACACATGTGTCTTTGCTCACCAGGAATCTCCACCAAGAGTGGGAGCAGAGAAATGTAAGCATTCTCCTCTGTCAACCTAGAGCATCTCGATTTATCAAAATGAACATTCAATAACTCCAGAAATCATGAACAAACCAAGACAGCACTCCTGGCAATCAGTTGTGGGGTTTGTACAATGAGCTGATTGTCAAATCGATGGCTCCCTTCTGCAGTGGATGTGACCATCCCCGCGGACAGGTTGAAACCACAGGCGCTCAGAGAGCTGAAGCCCCGCATCACACAGGAGCCAGGATGCCAACTTAGATGGGTCTGAGTAGGAAGTCTAGCCCTAGGCATTATGTCTTGCTGCCCTAATGACACCATGACTACACTGCAAAGGCCTTGTGAGTAGAGTGTACTTGGTATTACTCTGATTTTACAGATGAGGAAGTGGAGGTTCAGAGAGGTCAAGCAACTTACCCAGAGTCACTCAGAGAAAGTAATGGCCAGACTCAGGTTTCCTTGTTACAAACCCTGTCCTTTTCAAACTGAACTGTGCTGCCTCAGGAAATAAGAAGAAATCGCACTTCAGAGACCAGTTCCTGAGAACAATGTGGAATGCACAAGTGAACCCCCTCCTCACTGCAATTCTCCCCTCCTCTAGGTGCCAATGCAGATTAAAGAGAAGAAGAGAAGGAAAGGTCAAGTGCCACCTTCTCCCACAGCAGTGGGTGTGTTGAACTCCATTACTTTACTCTAAGTTGGATGCAAGGTGGGAAGGGGGCTGGGGGCAGGAGCTCCTGCTGTCATCTTCCCACCTCAAAAAGAAAGAAAGAAACAAACAAAAACCATTGTTCTCTGAAATGTACCAGGAACTCCGTCATTTGGAGAATCTCTCTGTAGGAAGCCATCTTCTTTGGACTGTGCATAAACCTGTCTGGAGTGTCAGACCACGGACAGCAGTAAAGACGTCATATTGAGTCGGTCAGTAGGGTGGAGACTCAAGAGTTCTACCTTCAAACAGTTGTGCTAACCTCTGATTCTACTGTGAACGGCATGGCCCCCTACGCAACCTCTGAGGACAGAGACTGGGACTTGATCATCCCAATACCTCCAGAGCTTACAAGAGAACAGTCAGGAAACTTATGATCGATAAATCATTATCTTAATAAATGAATGAGTTTCATGGAGCCTTTGCCTCCTAGTTTTATAAGGCTGAAGAGCTCAATCTAGACAGTGACCATTGCTGAGTCTAATGGTCTCAGTTGCCCAGAGGAAAAGACCTTCAGAGTACTGAGTTCAATGTTTCTGGGCATCTCTTAGGGCTCAGCAGTGAATCAAGTGAGCATGCTGGCTCCTTGCAAGCTGGTGGGATGTGTGTGTGAGAGGTCTATCTTTAGACAGGGGAAAAACATAAATAGGGGTGAGTATCTCCATCATAAATCACCCAGGAAAAGCACTTACCCAAAACAACCTTTAAAAGACAGGGAGGGGACTCTGCTCCACCATCAAAAGCTCAGATTGCCGAACACCAAAGCAGCAGCAGAGAGTGTGAAATCCGTAGGTCTTCCAACCCTCCCTGCCCTGTGCCAACGTATTATAAAAAGCATAGTTGCTGATATAGCATGCCTTTAAAATGATCAAAATGACAGATGGCTGCTGTAGCAAGACACCCTTTTTATAGGACTGATATTAATCACAAGAGATTGACAGTGTCCCCTTAATCTCTTAATTTTAAAAAGCACCTTTGTATAAAACGGAACGGGACAGGTCGCTAGCATCTCCAAGTGCTTCGGAGTGATGGGAGGTCTACCTCATGCCAAAGTTAATAACTGGAAGGCTCTGTTTGCTCTTTTTAATGTATTTATTTATGCATCACTGATGTAAAGAGAAGTGGTGTGGCTGCATGGATCATGAATCTGAGAAACACCATCTTGCATTGATTATTGTGTTGTTCGATGTCTTGGCTGGACTGTCTTCACTTCTCTAGGTTGTGACTTACTAGTCTGTAAAAAGAGTGGGAATATCCCAAATACACATGAGTAGAAGACACGACCGCAATTAGTGCAAGTGAGGAGACATCAGGTAAAACAGCCATCCCTGCCTTTGGCAAATCTGATCCTGAATGGAGAAGCCAAGTGAAGTGGAAGGCAATAAAACTACCTTGGAAATATGATCAATGGCAACAAGTGATCAAGATAATTAAAATCGGAAACCCACCACTTGCTCCCCAGGGGATGGTGTGTGCAACATTTGGGGGAGAAAGCACAGGTTTGAATGTCTGCAACAGCCTTAACTATAATTGTTGTTCATAACAAGAACCTAGATTTTGCTTATCCACCAACACATTTTGGTAACAGGTCCCTGATCTGGCCTCCACTCACAGTCTATGCAGCTTCCTTGGGGCTGATCCTGCCCTCTGGCTCTCAAGTGGGCAACAAGAGCTGAGATGATTGGTTTGGAGATGGGCATGGACTACAAGATCAGCCAATGAGACTGCAATCTGGAATTCTTGCTGGAATTGTTGGGAAGAGAAATTGTAAAAGGAGATGAGATGTAGGCTTGGAGTTGCCAAGAACCATCTTTCCACCACTTGGACATGGAGTGCTTATGAATGAAGCTCAAGTAGAGATAACCACTGTGGAGAGATGGAGAGCGACAGCCCTTGAGTTGACAGAGTCCCTGAATTCAATAGTGCTTGAAGCTGGAGCTAGATGCTCTTTTTCCCCCTCTAACCAATAAGACTTAGAATTTTCTTCCTTGCAGACAAAATAATCCTTAACAAATACCTCTGGCTGGGCGCAGTGGCTCACACCTGTAATCCCAGCACTTTGGGAGACTGAGGTGGGCAGATCACCTGAGGTCAGGAGTTCAAGACCAGCCTGGCCAACATGGTGAAACCACGTCTCTACTAAGAATACAAAAATAAGCTGGGTGTGGTGGCACATGCCCGTGGTCCCAGCTACTTAGGAGGCTGAGGCAGGAGAATCACTTGAACTTGGGAGGTGGAGGTGTAGTGAGCTGAGATCATGCCACTGCACTCCAGCCTGGGCTACAGAGCAAGATTCCATCACAAAATAATAATAATTCCTCCCTCCTTCTCTCTCCTTCTCCCTCCAGAATAATATAGAATAAACATACTTTATATGTGAGCTTCTCCCATGTGTTAGAATATGAACTTCCTGTTGGAAGAGATCTAGCATGTTTTCTATTCTGCCATATCACCTAGTCCTACTTCACAGTCTGGCACAGAGTAGGTGCTCAGTAGATAATTGCTGAATAAAGACATGACGAATCACAGTGAAAACTCACAGTGACTTTGCAAGCTAGGCCATCCTGCTTTCATTTTGCTGCCGAGAAAACTGAGGCTTGGTGAGGTTAATTGACAAGCCTAAGGCCATAGGCTTAGTAAATGCCAGAGCCAATATATCAACCTGGACCTGTTTGACTCCAAATTCTCTTTGCCACCTCCCTGACTCTTTAATTTAGTCCGCTGTTGACATGGCCTCTTTGGCAGTACAGAAAAGTCCACTTAGTGACTAAGATGGAGCAGCCTCAGAGTAAATGACGCCACCAGCATTTCTATCAGGTGTGCATGCTGATGTCTTTCCCAATCAACAGACATTCCAAACATGGAGATAACATCGCAGGGCAGCAATATCGAGACCTGAAATGCCAGCCACAGAACCAAACAAGCTGTTGTTTTTCAAGTTCAACCAGAAACTTATTCAAATTACTTGTAAGTTCTCCATAGATTTCTTTATCTTTCTATAAGGATGGTCACTCTCTGTCCATTGTTAAGGCCGATGCTTCTATGATTTGCATTGTTACTACATATATGTATGTAGATGTCTCATAAAATACATGTGCTGGTTTCTGCTTCGAAATACAGTGTGTGTGGCTGAGACCAGGAGTTTGAGATCAGGTTGGCCAACATAATGAGACATCATGTCTACAAAAGAATTTTTTTTAATAAAACAGAGAGTCGTAGTGGTACAGGTATGTAGTTCCAGCTACTCAGGAGGCTGAGGATTACTTGAGCCCAGAGTGAGACCCTGTCGCTAAAAAAATAAAAATAAAAATATGGAGTGTAGGGTTTGCTTGAACCATTGTTATCCACATCAGAGAGGCATACATTGGCATTTTTCTGCCAGTGCCTAGCTACAGAGAGTTTAGGCTGGAAACCACTCAGCCTTCTGAGAGTTTACCATCTCAGACAGAAAAGATGGCATAGAAATGGCAAATGATAATGCCATTCTTGGGTGGGGTCGGAGAGAGCATTAGGGAAAACAGTTAATACACACTGGGCTTAATACATAGGTGATGGGTTAATAGGTGCAGCAAACCACCATGGCACTCCTTTACCTATGTAACAAACCTGCACACCCTGCACATGTACCCTGGAACTTACAAAAATAAAATAACACTTTTTTGAAAAAAAAAAAGAAATGGTAAATGATGCGCAAACCCAGAAAATTAAACATTCACCAGCCCTAAGCTGGGCATGGTGGCTCATGCCTGTACTCTAGGAGGCCAAGGCGGGCAGATCACAAGGTCAAGAGTTCGAGACCAGCCTGACCAACATGGTGAAACCCTGTCTGTACTAAAAATATAACAATTAGCCGGGTGTGGTGGTGCGTGCCTGTAATCCCAGCTACTCGGGAGGCTGAGGCAGGGGATTCGCTTGAACCTGGGAGGTGGAAGTTGCAGTGAGCTGAGATCGCACCCCTGCACTCCAGCCTGACAGAGACTCTGTCTCAAAACAAACAAATGAACAAACCAAAAAACCTTCTCTTGCCTGAGTCATGGATGGTATAAATGAAGCCCATTCCTTTATGGGCTTACAGAGACACCGTGCTTAGGAGTTCCATTCCTGAGATTCCTCCCAGCTCCTTTTGACCTATGTTCTTTCACTCTTGAGACCTATGTTTAAACACCGTCACATCCCACAGTGCCAGTGAATTGGAAAAGACGCCAAGGCTCTATCTCAGTATCACAAGCCAACTCCATGAATTCACCCAAGGTCTCTGCTCTACTAAACAAGTCTTATTATTATTATTTTGTCCTGTGAATGCCTACTAATGCTTCACAGCCCAACTCAAATAGCACTTCCCTCCCTTTGAAACCACCCTCTTCCAGACTCTAAGAGGCACTGAGTTACTTCCTTTCCTGTGTTTTCATATGTGCCCCTGCCTGAATGCCTCAACCTAGAGGGTGGGTTGCTGGATAAAAGACCCGGGTTCAACAAATCTGGTCCAAATCCCCGCTATACCGCTGGCATTCTTTGTGACCTTGGGCTATTTACCTTTCTCTAAGTGTAGGTTTTAGGTTTTCCATAGGCAAAGGGGAATTATAAGGCATGACGGTAATTTCTCACCTAAGACCCTTTGGAGTCACCAGCATTTTGAAAATCAGATTTCTGGGGCTTTTGCAGAAAGGTATTTCAGTGGAAACACTGATTATGTAAAGCCCTCAGCGGGGTCTAGGACAACACCCTGAAATCAAACACATAAATATTCCCACAGCAAAATACATGAATATTTACATTAGCTGGGATAAAGAAAGTCTATAAATAGCTACACATCATTTCAGGTCAAGTTTCTGTTCCTAAAAGAGCTTTGGAGCCAAACTTCGAAAAGAAATTGCTTTTCAGAGCTTTTTGGAATTTAGAATTACAGATATAGGAAAGTGGACAGATACTGCTCTATTGCATCAAATTTACTATAAAAATAAATTGAGACACTAAATCGAAGTGTTTAGCACAGAGTCTGGCACACAACAATATTGTGTTCAATAATCATTACCTATCATTTCCTCCCGCTGGCTTTATTATAGTCTTATAGTTGGGGTTTATCTACTAGTTCTTCCACTAGATTGTGAACCCACAGTTCAGTGGCTACGACTGTCACTTTTGTTATAGGCTGAGTAGGCAGTGAATAGAAAACTGAATGAACAAATTCATGATGAGGTGAATATGGCTCTGTTTACACCATCAACCCTCCAGGAAAATAATCTGCTGACTCATCATCTGTCAGACCTGGATGAGATGGGAATGATTTGCCCAATAGTGAAAGTGATTTGGCCATGTGTGGTCCAAGGGCATATCTATGAGGTAGATACCTAGATTGAGGTGTGAGGGTCTGTACTTGCAGCCCAGAGCCAAGGTCACATTAGACCCAAACACTAACCAAATACAAAACTGTTGTTTTGATTATGTCATTTGGCCACCATTCATGGCTTGGGTTAGACCTCTCAGTAGCTTCTGGACTCAAGGCTGACTTGGGCGAGTGATTGAGGCTCCTGTGTTACCAGGTCAGACAACTCACTGATCATTCAAGGTATCACTAGAAATTAGAAATAAGTAGTGTTGAGTAGTACATTGGTTCTTCTTATCCACAGATGTCAACATAGGGATCTCTATCAAGTGGAAAGCAGTCAATATTTGTAAAATGCACTTGGAAATGCTACTCTTATCCTTTCCTCTCTGCTTTTTCTACACATGAAACAGTCCAGACAGGTTCAGCTGAATTCTCCATAGTCATTCTGTCATTCTCTACATGGCTAGAGGGAAAAACTCTCTATTTGGCTATACACAACAAGTTTAGGCATAAAATGATGGGTTCAGGAGATCCAATATGGTAAAGATTCTGATTTTCCCACAGGAGGAAGGGTAGGGTGGATGATAGCTAGCAAACCTACTGCTTGGAACAAAAGATCCTGTATGAGTAACTTCCCTAAAACTATCAGTAAATACCTCCACTCACTGCCTTTGCAGGATTAGGTCGACACCCTCTTAAAGGATGGCACAGCAAATGACTGGTAAATCACTTGCTTTTTTTTTCTTCTTTATCTGAGTCAACTAAAAAGGGCAATGCTGGTCTGAATTTTCAAAATGGCACTTGAAAGTATTATGAAAAGGGAGCACTTCTGTCACAAAATCATTTCCAACTCTTGAGGTTGGAAAGACCTTGAAAAGTAATCTCCAACTATAATACAACAGTCCTTCCAAGCGGACACTATGGGCTCTGTTTCAACATCTCCAGGCACAGAGAAATTACTCCCAGTGATGGAGTACACATGCTTTATTTTGGCTCGTTTTAACATCTTGCCAGCGACACATTAAGGTGGTGGTAGAACCTTAATTCCCTAGAGGAAATACCTTGCCTCCTGAGTGAGGAAGAAACCCATAAGGTCAAGAAACTGGTGAGCAAGTGGCATCCGCGGCAATGCAGGACAGCTGGCAACAGAAACATCGGCTCAGAGCTGAGCATGTGTGAGAGATACAGTTTTTTCTCCCTTTGCACTGCCCTTTCTCCCCCTTGCAAATATTACTGCACTGGGGTGATTTTAGTTTCTTGATGCCAAAGGCTAAATAACACGGGCTATCTCAGCAAACCCTGAGTAAAGCTAGTTTTTCTCTGTGTGTTAGCTTTCCAGTGCATTCCACAGCAGTGAGAAAGGAAGGAGATAACGTGTATCATAGCAGCTGGTCTAGAGGCTCTTCACTAAACTGCTCTCCTAACTTATGGGTAACTAGTTAACAGAGGTGTCGCTTGGAAAAACAAAGTATGATCAGGCTAAGATTTGCAAGTAAAATCACTTGTTCTTTCCAAAAATAACTGGCTATGTTTCTCAAACGCTCTGCAAAGGAGGAAGAAATAGGGCCTCCCCAATTTCTCAGCTGGCCCTTGCATCTTCTCATCTATCACTGGGGTAATACGTCCAGAGTGGCATTTCGTAATGACAGCAACATTCCAGCAAATCGATAGTTATTTAATTCCCAACAAGCTCTCGAGTCCATTAAACCTGATTACATTCACCCATTTCAGTGGGTGCCGTTATTTTTCCTACACCGGCACTTAATCTATAACAGGAACTTATGAGAACTTTCAAAAGCAATTTCAGCATCAATCAGCATAGAGTGAAGGCCAGGATTTGCTTGTAATTATTTATCAAACGGGGCGGCAGAGGGTCTGACAAAACTCCAACAGCCGACCTTCACCCCATGTTTCCAGTAGCAGCAAGAGGCCTGTTACTTTCTAAGCTGCCACTGAGCCCTACTTGAGAAATGGCAACCTTATCACACCGGCCTGTGTATACCAGGAAAGATGCAACAAGTTCCATGCTGCAAAGGACCATTCTCCAGGTGATCCATTTGTTTATAACATGTAATCCAGAGAAAAGCTTTCAAACAGAGGAACGGCCATAAATCCAGAAAGAGAGAATGTGCTGTTGTTACTTGGAATCACCCCCAAATGACTCTAATCACCCAGGTTCGTACAGTTAACAAAAGGTAACAACAACGTTCAGAAAAGGTAAGGGGAAAAGAGACCAGGATCCTTCCCAGAAATTGTAATTAATAAACTAGGGTATCAGAATTTTTAGCTACGAGGGGCTGGAGGGGACAGAGGGAGGCACAAGAGTAAAAGTGAAAGGGCATACCTAAATATATTTTGTTTTCCTTTTCTGTACAGCGTATTTTGCAAAGGGATGATTATACTCAAAAAACTAATTA
>NW_012106575.1:439120-441630 GCF_000951045.1 Mandrillus leucophaeus
GCTATGTTTCTCAAACGCTCTGCAAAGGAGGAAGAAATAGGGCCTCCCCAATTTCTCAGCTGGCCCTTGCATCTTCTCATCTATCACTGGGGTAATACGTCCAGAGTGGCATTTCGTAATGACAGCAACATTCCAGCAAATCGATAGTTATTTAATTCCCAACAAGCTCTCGAGTCCATTAAACCTGATTACATTCACCCATTTCAGTGGGTGCCGTTATTTTTCCTACACCGGCACTTAATCTATAACAGGAACTTATGAGAACTTTCAAAAGCAATTTCAGCATCAATCAGCATAGAGTGAAGGCCAGGATTTGCTTGTAATTATTTATCAAACGGGGCGGCAGAGGGTCTGACAAAACTCCAACAGCCGACCTTCACCCCATGTTTCCAGTAGCAGCAAGAGGCCTGTTACTTTCTAAGCTGCCACTGAGCCCTACTTGAGAAATGGCAACCTTATCACACCGGCCTGTGTATACCAGGAAAGATGCAACAAGTTCCATGCTGCAAAGGACCATTCTCCAGGTGATCCATTTGTTTATAACATGTAATCCAGAGAAAAGCTTTCAAACAGAGGAACGGCCATAAATCCAGAAAGAGAGAATGTGCTGTTGTTACTTGGAATCACCCCCAAATGACTCTAATCACCCAGGTTTGTACAGTTAACAAAAGGTAACAACAACGTTCAGAAAAGGTAAGGGGAAAAGAGACCAGGATCCTTCCCAGAAATTGTAATTAATAAACTAGGGTATCAGAATTTTTAGCTACGAGGGGCTGGAGGGGACAGAGGGAGGCACAAGAGTAAAAGTGAAAGGGCATACCTAAATATATTTTGTTTTCCTTTTCTGTACAGCGTATTTTGCAAAGGGATGATTATACTCAAAAAACTAATTATAACAACAAAAAGCCTCCTTGGGTTTCTATGATCTGTGGGTTCTATCGCTAGTAGATGTTAACTTTCAGCTTATACCCAGAACTTCAGACATATATCCAGAAGCCAATACCTGCTTGCAAAGAAAACTTTCTGATGAGGGGGGAAGAAAAGGTCCCAAATTTCTTACTGGCAGATTAATCCTCTCTGCACAGAATTAAAAGCCTTCAAAGTAAAACCAGCACACATTTCAACCCTCCACTTTCTTGCCATCATTAAGATGTAAACACCTGGCAAGGGATTCCTAGAATAATCTCTGAGCTTCATAAATTACCCATCAATAGAGTGTTCCTTCTTGCCTCAGTGCCACCACTCAAATTCAGGTGGGGAGAGCCTTCTCTGAAAATAGACACTCCGTGTGGAGGCGTCCTATGAATTAATGCATATTTCATGCTCCTTTCATTTCCTGGGTTAAAGCTCTTAACTGAGTCACCTCATGATAAGTTACTTTGCCTCATGATCTGCTCTGGGAGACTGAGTCCCTCAGAAAGCTGAGAAGGAGAGCAAATCCTTTGCCCCGTGGTCAACCTCCTGAAGCTAAGGCATGAATGTTAAACAGCAGTCAGATCAATACAAGCAAATATAGCTCAACTACACCATTTATTCAGCCATGAGAGATGTCGATAGCTAGATTAGGGTGATCCATCTTTTTGATTTCCTACTGTCTTCTCACTGACTACGCGAGGGCTTTTTCCTGTATTAAAAGTGTTTGCTTTCTCAACCATAAAAATTCCAATTATTACTCTGAGCACTCTGGAGTTAAGTTGCTGGCTGGCAGAGGCCTTGAATTACCTGAATCAGTCCAGGGAGGTAAGGAGCTGCCGGTACAATCATAGGCACGCCATAGGGATGCAGGAGAACTCCTTGAGACGCCAACATGCTTTACGTAGAGTTATTATTCCCTCTGAAGCTCAACACATCAATGGCGAGTTAGGGGGAAATCTATAGACCCAACTTCTTCCGAACTACAAAGCTGGGAGCCGAATCGCTTCTGTCAGGAGCCAAGCACTCATCAACGCCGCCGGGAGAGGAAAGAAAGAAAATCCGCATCAGCAACTCTTAATGTGAAAGTTTTCTTCCCAGACGACGAAGAGACACAGCAGCTGCAAAGTTGAAGCTACCAAAATGGAAGGCGCTATTTTGGGAACAGCTTGCCTAACATGACTAACCAAATACTCTTCATTAATTTAGTTCTCAGAGAGAGAGAGAGAGAGAGAGAGAGAGAGAGACCAAGAGATCAAGAGACCAACAGACCAAGTGACAGAGGGAACCAGGCTACGAGATACAAGCTCATCCCACTGAATTTGGCCAAAAGAGCAAGGGATGGGGTCTACTGAGATTTTTACCAGAAAAATAAACTGAGAAATGTAAATTGATGTCATTATCGCCTCCCGGTTAAAATTCAAATCCAGTAGGTTAATGCGGGCAACGTTTGGTACTGATAGAAAGAAAAATAAGAAATCATTCAGTCTAGTTTTCCTCCCTCTCCTCTCTCTGATTTCAATTTTAAAGAGGCAATTTGTAAATAATACAATAAAACTACCAGCTTATATTTGCACAATGTGTGCTATGCAGAGAGA
>NW_012106575.1:441680-536908 GCF_000951045.1 Mandrillus leucophaeus
TCCGCATCAGCAACTCTTAATGTGAAAGTTTTCTTCCCAGACGACGAAGAGACACAGCAGCTGCAAAGTTGAAGCTACCAAAATGGAAGGCGCTATTTTGGGAACAGCTTGCCTAACATGACTAACCAAATACTCTTCATTAATTTAGTTCTCAGAGAGAGAGAGAGAGAGAGAGAGAGAGAGAGACCAAGAGATCAAGAGACCAACAGACCAAGTGACAGAGGGAACCAGGCTACGAGATACAAGCTCATCCCACTGAATTTGGCCAAAAGAGCAAGGGATGGGGTCTACTGAGATTTTTACCAGAAAAATAAACTGAGAAATGTAAATTGATGTCATTATCGCCTCCCGGTTAAAATTCAAATCCAGTAGGTTAATGCGGGCAACGTTTGGTACTGATAGAAAGAAAAATAAGAAATCATTCAGTCTAGTTTTCCTCCCTCTCCTCTCTCTGATTTCAATTTTAAAGAGGCAATTTGTAAATAATACAATAAAACTACCAGCTTATATTTGCACAATGTGTGCTATGCAGAGAGACGGAATTAAATTATTTACACATGTTATGTAATTTCATTCTCACAACAAGTCTCTGAAGTCAGTACTACTATCAGTCCCATATAACAAATGGGAAACCGGGCTCATACTAGTTAAACGGTTTGCTCATGTTCACATAGCTTGTAGAGGGCAGTGCTAAGCTACACACACATTCCAGAGCCCAATTCCTAACCACAACACTATTTTCATCGCCGTATTTCAGTCTGTAATAACATTTCCTATGCCTTTTATTTTGTATTTTTAAAGACATTATTTTGAGCTTTCAACTGTGATATATTAATATGCAATACATTAACAAGAGATGTCTTCTTGTTCCAGAGTTTCAAGGCATAGCTAACAAGCACCATAACTATGGATAAAAAATACATTCAAGCACAGATTTGAAATCTTTCTGGTGTTTGAAAATACCCAAGCAGTCATTTGGGATATGTTACATGGTAGCAGATAAATTTCTAGGGGATGACATGAACTGGAATTATGCTGACTTGGGCGTCCCATTCACTAGCTGTGTGATCTTGAACTAGTTACTTAGCCTCTCTGAACCCTGTTCACTCATTTGGAAAACTGAGATAATAATAGTCCCTACTTCAAAAGGCTGTGTTATCATTAAACGAAGTCCTAGCACCACATCATGATGTGTGCTGTACCGGTGGCTATTAGCCATTCTTACCATGTATTTCCTGTTCTCCTGATGATTGGTATAGACACATCTTTGGTTTCAGATTGAAAGCTTTGACATGAGATTGAAGGCTCAGGTAACATTCAAATTGTCACTCTTCTAATCTTCATATTAGGAAGTCATGTGGGTGTGTGTAGTTCCACAATTTTGAAAGCAATAGCATGAAGTTCTGATGAAGTGAATCCACTTAAATAATGCCCAAGTCCCAGGGATCACTGAAAATCACCTTCAAAACCAAATATTCACTTGCCACTTTCCACCTCTCACTCTAAATGGGACACTCGATATAGATTTTGCTGAAACTGGGAGAGAGCTTCAAACACCGCCAAACATATCCAACTATTGGCGTTTTGTAAATCCAAATGTCAATTCCTCCACTTTCACATAGCCAAGGTGTTTTTACACTACACTAATTTTAGTTGCTTGATTTAGCTGCATAATTACATTTCTAGATAACGACAGCAGACAGGGTTTGGCAGAGAATTCAATTATTTAAGGCTGAATTTTGGCCATCTTGACAAGGTTTCTCTGTAATTGATTCCCATGCATCAAAGTGGCCACGTTGTACAATTCAGAAAGCTCCATAACAGCTGTGCACTGACCCCTCTTACTCAACAGCCCGATACTGTTTCTAACTTTAGCTTTTGACGGCTACTTTCAACACCACATTTCTGAGAAGTTACCGGGGAGGACAGAAGCATCGCTGTGAGACGGACGTGTCTCTCCCGTCCGCTTTCCTTTAGCAATCAACGGGAGGGGAGAGCTCTTAGTTACTTAGGTAAGGCCTGCGTCAGACCAAATTGTCTCTTTAGTGTTATGAAATAGAAAGACCACTGGACCAGGAGGCAGGAGACTTAATTCTATCATTTAGGCCAGAAATTTGCACATTTACACTCTTAGTTTCCTGAGCATAGAAGAGAGGTAACTGTATCCACTTACTCTTAATCAAGAATGCTTCAATAAGCAAACTTGAGGAGGAGGTAGCTGGAAACTGCAGAGACAATAGTGATCCACTGTATTTATGTAACTTACTTTCTCTCTCTCTCTCTCTCCACACACACACACACACACATACACACACACAGCTCTCCATATTCTCGGGTCCCACATCCAGAGATTTTACCAACCTCAGATGTAAAACATAAAAGAAAAAACCACCAGCGCACCTGCACTGAACATATACAGACTGTTTGTTTTTGTCATTATTTCCTAAACAATAGAGTATAACAACGATTTACACAGCGTTTACATTGTATTAGGCTTCATAAGTAATCCAAAGATGATTTAATATGTATATGGGAAGATGTGTTTAGGTTATATGCAAATCCTAGGCCATTTTATATCAGGGACTGAGCATCTGCAGATTTTGGTATCTGAGGGGAGGTCCTGGAACGAATCTACCACCATATCGAGGGATGACCGTATATATAAAATGGCATTTCCGGCCATGACAAATTGGCTATATGATGCTGGTCACATCAGATTATACTATAATGTTATACTTCACTGTACCTTTTCTATGTTTAGATACAATCACCTACAGTATTTAGTACAGTAACATGCTGTGCACGGAGTAATAGGCTACACCATATAACCTAGACATGGAAGAGGTTATATCATCTAAGTTTGTGTAAGTATGGCTCTGTGATATTTGCACAATGACAAGATTGCCTGACACGTTTCTCAGAACGCACCCAACGCCAATCGTTAAGGGACATGTGATTGTGTGTATGTATGTTTATAAATATTAAAGAATCTGCTGATTTTAGTAGGCTAGAAATAACAGCTATATTACATACAGGATAGAGATATATAGTTATAGCCTGTGTCAGGGATATTATCTGTTTTCTTCTTAAGAACGCTGTGAGACAATAAACTTTTGCTGTTCCTGAGTAATAAATATCTTCCTTCTCTTGTGTGAAAATAAGGGCTGTCCCTCCCACCTCCAGTCGCGATCACCATTACTCATACATTCTCTGATTCTGATTTTATACGTATATATTATTGTCCTGTATGGTTACGGTACTTATGTTTTTGAAGTTGTACTGACTGCCCATCCTTGTTCAAAACCTTCCACTAATCATAAAGCATGTAAATAAATAACAACTACTAAACAAAACCTCTTTTTCTTAACACAGGTTCTGTTTTCCCAAATGGGAAGCACGTAGTATTACCGAGCTGTGTTTCTTCCTTCTTGGAGCCTCCTCTAGGTCGACACTACGGTGTGTGTCTTTCCACTCCCCAGTGGCAGCGCACATGGTTCATGGCAAACGTGTGGCTACTCAACATCTATTGTGTGGTATTAAGCTCATGGTGTAATGTAGGAACTTTATTTATTTAATTATTTATTTATTTTTATTTTTATTTTTTTGTTGAGACGGAGTCTTGCTCTGTCCCCCAGGCTGCAGTGCAGTGGCGTGATCTCAGCTCACTGCAAGCTCTGCCTCCCGGATTCACACCATTCTCCTGCCTCAGCCTCCCGAGTAGCTGGGACTACAGGCACCCGCCACCTCGCCCGGCTAGTTTTTTGTATTTTTTAGTAGAGACGGGGTTTCACTGCGTTAGCCAGGATGGTCTCGATCTCCTGACCTCGTGATCCTCCCGTCTCGCCTCCCAAAGTGCTGGGATTACAGGCTTGAGCTACCGCGCCCGGCCTAAACTTTAAATAGTAGAAGAAATAGCAAGGTGAAAGGAGAAGGGGGCAGTTCTGGTAGTGGCTAAGAAACAGGCAGATCGTCAAAACATACTGAAGTCAAATGAAGAGCAGTGTATGGCCCTCTGCTCTGCCCATCACGGGCAGGGAATGGTAAATGGTTTTCTGTAAACACTCAGATAATAAATATTTTAGGTGTTGTAGAACTTATGATCTCCGTTGCAACTGCTCAGAATTCTGCTGCTGTAGCGTGAAAAAGCATCCATTGACAATACGCCAATGAACGATTGTGACCATGTTCCTCTAATACTGTATTTATTAAATTCCTATCATTTTCACAGGTCACAAAATATTGTTCTTTAAAAAAAATTCTTTTTCCAGCCAGTTATAAGTGTAAACACCATTCTTACCTCGAAGATTATACAAAAACAGGCAAAGGTCCAGGTTGCGCTCACAGCCCATGGTTTGCTAACCCTTAATCTAGGGTATGTATTTTATCCAAGCAGTCAGACTTCAAGACAATGGCAAATACACACCCCTTTGCTGTTCCTTTCTGCTTCCCCACTATCATCTTCTCTCTCCTAATGCTTCCTTGGTGCCTGTTCTGCTCATTTTCCCTGTGCCAGAGATTTCCATCAAGGATTTTGCTTTTTCTTAGCCAGGCTTTGATAGTTCAATCTCATCCCTCCACCTAAAAAAAAAAAAAAAAAAAAAAAAAAAAAATTCTTCCATCTATCTCCACCTTCCATGATGACATTCCCTTCTTAGGTATTAACTCCTCCTTTCCTATTCTAGATAAAGGCATTTTGGCTCTGGCTGTCAGATGGCTGTCAGATACTGCATCTCCCCTCCCAGATCTCAAACTCCTGACCTCATGATCCACCCGCCTCAGCCTCCCAAAGTGCTGGGATTACAGGCATGAGCCACTGCGCCCAGCCCCTCCCTTCCCAGATCTTAAGAGCTAACATAAGCTGGGCATAGTGATGCACACCTGAGTCTCTGTTACTCTGGAGTCTGAGGCAGGAGGATCACTTCAGCACAGGAGTTTGAGACCAGACTAACAAAGACAGCTAATGTGAGTGACTGGCCCTTCTGAGTGGTAGCCACTCAAAGTTTAGACATCAATGAAATAGAAGGAAGAAACAGAAGTGTTGGCTGTGACTGGAAGATGAGAGACAGCGGGTATCTAGAAAAGACCAATTCCTGCCTCATGGATTCTGTTGGTCAACAGAGCAAACTGCAGCCTCAGGGACCAAGTCCAGTCCATCGAAGGGGATGATGATGATCATGATAATGATTTGTCTGCACAGTGTAAAAAAAAAAGGTAATATTGTTTAATGGGGGCATCTCATGTAAAATCTGGATTTACATCATCTCTTGAAAGACTGGATGATCTAGGCATGTTGAGCCACATTTCTTTGTACCAATAATCACATCTGTGAAAAAGATGCCTCTCCCACAGGTCAGGAGCTCACTGTAGGATCAACTCTACCATTCTTTGCTTTCTAAAAAGCTATCTAAAAAGAAGCTGTCAGTTGCCATTTGTTGACTATCAAAATAGAACAAAACAAAATGCATAAAACAGAGTGTTTCCCTGATCCTATCATCACATTTCTTATCTTTTGGATATTGACAATGTTTATTTCAAAATACAGATTTGTGCAGATTATGTAATTACTCACACAATCACTCACTTTGTTTCCAGACAAAAGTGGGTAATGGAAAATTTCCTACAGTGTCTGAGGCCCTTCATGATATTCCTCACTTTACCCTGTCCAAATTCATCCTCGGATACAAATTGTCCTTTTTTCTAAAAATCACTCTTTTCTTCAAACCACACTAGCAAATTGTCTTTGCCAAACACCTCTGTGAATCCACTTTTCCATTTAAACGTGCCTGCTATGCAGAAATACCCTTCCTTCCTCTCTTCCTTTCTTCCTTTTAGATCAACCTTGCTGGCCTAAGTCAAATGTTCCATGACACTTTCTCCAAAGCTGTCCCTGGTACCCCAGACAGAACTAACTGCATCATCACCTTTGTCCAAAAGTCTTTTCACATTACACTTAGTTGAGGGACTGTCTACACCATATCACGACTCCTTTAATGGTAATCCCACTTTGGAGAAGGCAGATTGGCTCAAATAAGGAAGTATGTCATTTCTTCTTGCTCACCCAATGACTAAAATGGCCACTAGGCAAATGAAGTTTTCCCAAATCCTTCCAGAAATGACTGACTGAAAAAGTGTGAGGAAGGTGGAGGGGCTGCCAGAGGCCCCAGATAACTGAGAGCTACCTATGTTTTGAAGGTCATCACAAGTGGCCTGAGAGCATCACAATAGTAGAAAAAGCCTGCGTTTCGAAGTTGGAGAGGCTAGGTTTGGATCTAGGCTCTGTCATCCTTTTATGTGTCTGATTAAGGACAATATACTCATCCCTGATTCCTACTCCCTTCAGGGCTAAGATGGTACAACACCTGTGCCCTCTCACAAATGTATTACAACAGTGAAATGACATGCTGAAGGTGGGTGTTCCTGGTGCTTGGAAGGCATCCAGAAAGTGCTAGTTTATTTTTACTTCATTCTTCAGAATGTTTTTAATGTACCCATGCAAAATTGTTTTTTAATCTCTCTACTCGTCATGGCAGCTCTGTCTGTCTTCAGTGCCCCAGCAACACCCCATACAGATGTTGCTGTTCGAGCTTCCATTCTATTATCCCCCCCAGTAAAACTGCTTATGTCTACATCCCATTCTTCAACAAGCAGCCATATGCCAGGTCTTCCCAGCACTACCTCCTGCCCCAATCCCAGCACTCATGATCTATGGGGCTGGGATGCTAAAACATCAGCAGTGATTTGCCCTGGGATGGTAAAGACCTAGCTGGCATTCTCACACAGGTGTGCTTCCATTCTATCTCCTCCACCACCTCCTCAATCACTTTGTTTTCCTGCCATTCACACAGGACTGGGCACAGGGTAGACGCTCAATAAGTATTTGAGAATGACCTGTCATCTGTGGAATGAGACAGAGGCTCAGGGAGGCCAAGTGACTTGTCCAAGGTTAAACAACAGAATGTGTGCCTGGTCAGTTACCAAGAGTCTGGTTTCCCTACATGCCTGTAATACCTGCTGAGTCATCAAGAGTGATGACACTAAGGTATCAGCTTGAACCAGAATTGAGAAATGACCCTCACTACTGGACATGCATTCAAACTCCATCCAGCGTAGGTGAGAAGAGAGCATGGAAGAGCATTACCTAGCACGCACCACAAGAAAAATTCCCTGAGATGCTACATAATATTTAGAATACCAAGGACTAACAAATGAATTCCCAGTGAAGGAGCGGATGGGCTCCAAGAGGGTTGTCAGTGTGGCACCAAGTCACAACTGCATCAAATTATTAAGATGGGAATATAGGAAAAGCTTCCATAGACTGTGGACAGGATATACTGGACCAGATTACAACTGCCCCCATTGGAAATCTCAGTGGAGGACTAACCTAGCCAAAAGAGACATCCGGAGAAGAGAAGTCACATCTCCCCATTTAGAGAATGCTTTCAGTTAGTGTATGTAAATGAGCTGTTACACGGGAAGTTCTTATGAGAATGACAAGTGTGTACTAAGCACATGTTATTCTTGTGGCATGACAATTCTGTCATTTCCTGGCACTTACCATGCCTGGCTCCCTTGTTGCAAGCACCACAGCATAGTAGTTAAGAGCTCACACTAAACCACACAGACCACAGTAAAAGCCCAGTTCCTACCAGTTATCAGCTGTGTGTTCCCGTGCACATTACTTAACCTCTCTGTGCCTCAGATTTATTATCTGTGAAATAAGAATATCGTGAGTAGCCATAACACACAGAGTGATTCAGAGATTTAAATAAGTAAATATACTGCAGTGTTTAGCTCTGGGGCTCATAGGAAACACTCAGTAAATGACTGTTGATAGTTGTCATAGTGACAACAGAATTAGCAGCTGGTTGGAGGATCAAGCCAGGGATATCAAAACTCTTCCTCCCTTCAATCGCTAATTGTCTAAATGAAATAGTGCTAACCAATGCAACATGTGAAGTGCCTTCTTTTTTAAGAGCTTACCTCCTTCTATGTTCCAAACAAAAAATTAAGACCCAGGAATTAACGAAGGATAGGTATATGACTTGTGTACAGGGAAAATGGAATTTTTGAAACCAAAACACTAAATAGGATATCAAGTTCAATTCATGGTTTTTAGGGATGTTGAAGATCGTACCTTTAAATCAGAAGTAACTTAAAGAATCCAGGACCCTGGGTTACTCTAAACAGCAGTACTGACCACATCTCTAAAAATGGTTACGGAGATGCACAAAGAAAATTCCAGTAGGTCTTGTAAGTGAGGAGCCTGCTGATAATCGTTACAAACTTGAACCCCCAGTGGTTCAGGCAGCACCATGCTTCTCTTGGTTCATTAAGCGCTTCCTGACCTGATTCTCCTCTGAAAGCCAGACTGACTGGCTGAATGAGCAAATCTAAGAATATCAACCCCGCACATTATCTCTGCTGAGATCAACAATGCTTCAGGAACCGACCTCTGACCTGTCTGGGGATGAATGGCAACTGGGTTTGAGAATTTGTTGACCTTGCTTGAGGCAAACAAATACTCCCTGAGGCTTCTCAGAAACCGGGAGGATGCAGCTACTCTGCTAGACTTTTCTTTGTGCCCTCGCTACATCTTCTGCCTTCTGTGCTCCAGATCCCTACAGGAGCTGGACACAGAGGCCATTCCAAATAGCACAGGTCTCCAGGACTGGTAAACGAGCGTTTTTTGTACTAATTCCATGCAGTTGCTGAATTGGCTGAACCACCTGAACTTTCTGGGTATCATTTTCTCTTTAGAAACTAAGTGTGCTGGACTGGCATCTTGCAAGGCATGCTGTGCGTGGATAGAAGGCTCATCAGATGCCTCATTGTTAAAGGGACACCATGGTCAAATGAGTTGGAGCAATTCAGCTTGCCCTGTCTTCTTGGGAATTCCTGATGACTATTATCATATGAAAGCACCCGAGAAGTCCTGTAAAGAAGAAAACAAAACAAAACAAAACAAAAAACTGCTGGACCTTGTTCGATCCAGACTTTCCAAAACTAATTTGATGACCAACACACCATCCATCCATCCATCCATCCACCCACTCATCACCCACCCACCCATCTACCCACCCATCCACTCACCATTCATTTTACTATCTACTGCATTATCTGGTTTTTGAGAATTATGTATCAGCCCGGTGCTAGTCTCTCGGCTTCTTCTCTTCTTCATTCCTTCCTCCTACTTCTTCATCTTCTTCATCATCACTATCAGAGTCACTACCACTTATTCAGTGCTTGCTATGTGCCAGACACAGTACTCATTTCATTGTATCTGTTATCTCAGTTTATCCTCTCTTCATTCCTATGAAGTAGAGTCCATTCCATTTAGTAGATTAGTAACAAGAACACTGAGACCATGAGAGGAGAGGTGAATTGGCCAAGGCCGTAGAGTTAGTCAAACACAGAGCTATACCCATGAACTAAGAGGCCAAAAAACTACAAAACTCCCTTGTGCTAGATACTATGAGAAGGTTTTATTTTTATTTTTATTTTTATTTTTTTTAATGTGATATGGATTAATACACTCTGAGAAATGGTGGCCTGGGTTTTTAGAAAATTATTTTATTTATTTATTGAGACAGGGTCTCACTCTGTCACCCAGGCTGGAAGGCAGTGGCATGATTATACCTCACTGCAGCCTCCGACTCCTGGGCTCAAGCAATCCTCCTGCCTCAGACTCCCGAATAGCTGGAACTACAGGTGCATACCACCACGTCTGGCAATATTTTAAAATTTTTTTCAGAGACAGGGGTCTTGCTATGTTGCCCAGGCTGATCTTGAATTCCTGGGCTCAAGCGATCCTCCCACTTCAGTCTCCCAAAGTGCTGGGATTACAGGCATGAGCCAAGTGCCTGGTCTTAGCTTGGACATTTTAACTCAAGCTGAGTGGTTTCTTCATCTCCTTTACTCTCCACCCCTCAGTCAATCTCAATCACGCTAACAGCCATTAGAGGTAAAGGAATGTAAACCCAAAGAGCAGAGAGAGGAGGAGAAGACTTTGAGGCTGGAGAAGAGCTGACCTACACCACCCTCCACTGAGTCATCAGGAAGTGGAGAAATGCGTCCCAAGCAAGAGAAAGTCTGAGGCACATGGAAGTGGGCTAATCACTAGGGAACACCAGGAAAGAGTAACCACTGGAGGAGAAAACAAATGGGGAGGGGAACGCAGGAGGAGGACAGATAAAGCGATTATTAGGTTGCCCTTTCTTTGTGAAGCTGAGGCATCATCTCCACCTCGAGAGCTGATTTCTCCTTGGTTTTTTTTCCCAAATCAATACCTCTTCTAGTGATGAAGCTGTGGTTCCTCATTTCTGATGCTTGGACCACTCTTAATTGTGCCCTCATCCCAGAAAACTGCACGTAACTCCCCAAATATTCCCCATCATTGTAGGAAGTTGATGGGTCTTGTGAAATTCACCAAAGGACTCTGGAGGAGCCTCTGACTCTCCATCAGGTTTTCAACTAGGTAGCCAAGATGTGCTGTACTTTTTACTAAGGACAGGCATGGGTAAAGTCGAAATCCCTTAAGACGGGTTCATATTTACAGCTCGGATGGCTGTTCTCACGTGAAATCATGTTGACGTGTTTACCAGCACTGTGACTTTGATGATATGAACCTGCCAGTCAGCACTCACCACAGCTTGGCAGGGGGCAGGTTTTCAAGGTGGCAACAAGGTCAGACAACATGGGCAGGTGCTAAGGCACCCCATACTGTAAAAGCAAGTCTGTGCTTAAGAACTGCAAAACACGTCTTTCATTGCCTTGCCCAATAACTAGCAGTCATCTCAGAACAGGAGATGGTTTCCCTCTGCTGAAGCTTTTCTCTCCAGCTTCAGACCAGGAAAAAAAAAAAAAAAATTATCAGACCAATGAACGGGTATTAGTCATCACTGAGAACCCACCAAACACAGCACTGGGGGAGAAAAGGAGGTAGCAGATAAACCTGTGTTTTCAGAGACTACACAGCCTAGTTTTGCAGACAAGACAGAGATGTGAGGGACCCAGAACCAAGCTGTACCAAGCTGTGCAGCTGAACCTCTCATCGGAGAGGACTAGCCAAGGGGCTGTCTGCTGCAAGACGGTTTCTCTGCGATGTCATGGCTGGGCAGCTGGAGGCAACAGAGAGCCTCTGACAGGTGGGATTTTCAACTTCCCAGATTAGCAGTGTCCTTGTGGGACACCCTGGGGACATCAAAAGAGGAACCACCCTGAGTGACCTCATTTCCTTTCTGGCTCTTACATGACAATCTATTTTAAAATATTTTAAAATAAACTATATATGCCATTTATTATTTCCCAAACATCTTCCAACCCCTTTGTGTATTAACTCACTTAATCTTCACAACTATCCTATCAGGTAAGTCCTATGACTATCCTCATATTACTGTGAGGAAAACGAGACACGGAGTGGTTAAGTAACTTGCCCAAAATCACACAGCTTGTGAAGGGTGAATCTGGTGTCATTCATAATCCCATGTTATGCTGCCTTTCCATGTATTTCACATTTTTTTTTTTTTTTGTAAATATTTTTCTCCGGGCCAGGCATAGTGACTTACGCCTATAGTTCCAGCACTTTGGGAGGCCGAGGCGGGTGGATCACCTGAAGTCAGGGGTTCAAGAACAACCTGGCCGACATGGTGAAACCCCATCTCTATAAAAAATACAAAAAATTAGCCGGGCATGGTGGCACACACCTGTAATCCCAGCTACTTGAGAGGCTGAGGCAGGACAATCGCTTTAACCCAGGAGCCAGAGGTTGCAGTGAGATGAGATCGCACCATTGCACTCCAGCCTGAGCAACAAGAGTGAAACACCATCTCACCATCTCAAAAAACAAACAAACAATATGTGTATGTGTGTGTGTGTATATATATATATACACACACACACACATATATATATATATTTCTCTGGTCTCCAGTTTGCTAATAAAAAGTACTTATTTTTATCATAATAGCAATGTATCATATTGGCCAGGAACTCAGCTATTGAAGCCTTAACAAGTTTGGGTCCAAATTTGGGCTCTGAAAATCTCTGGCTGTTTTTCCCTGGGCAAGTTACTTAACCTTTCTGAACCTCAATTAATTCCCTTATAAATCTGGGGCAGTAATACTCCCCTGACGGGGTTGTTGTGGGGTTGCTCTAAGTAATATAACAACATACTTAAAATATTCCTTGGGCTTGCCTCCATTTGTAAGGGTATGAGCGCTATTCATGGTGTTTCTTATGATCACATCTGTTTATATCTCAGTTAGAATGCTGAGCGTTTAAACGATGATTCACTTACTACTGATTGACCTTCAGTTATCCCAGTTTCATGAATCAATACATCCCCATTTTCACTTAAGTTTGAATTGGGTGTCTGCCCATTAAAACTAAAAGATTATAGACTAGTACAAAAGTGGTTGTAAGATTAGTGCATACAGCACTAATCACAACAGCAAAGACATGGAATCAACACAAATGCCCATCAAAGATAGACTGGATAAAGAAAATGTGGTACATACACACCATGGAATACTATGCAGCCATAAAAAAGGATGAGATCATGTCTTTTGCAGGGACATGGATGGAGGTGGAAGCCATTATCCTGAGGAAACTAACACAAGAACAGAAAACCAGACACTGCATGTTCTCACTCATAAATGGGAGCTAAACAATGAGAATGCATGGACACAGGGAGGGAAACAACAAACACTGGGGCCTGTGGGGGGTGGTGGGGGAAAGGAGAGCGTCAGGATAAACAGCTGATGCACATGGGGCTTAATACCTAGGTGACGGGTTGATAGGTGCAGAAAACCACCATGGCACACATTTACTTGTGTAATAAACCTGCACATCCTGCACACGTATCCTGGAACTTACAATAAAATTAATTTAAGAAAAGATAACTGTCAAAAAAAATAGATTAATGCATCCATGTACATACCCTTGCATAAAAGGCAGTCCTAGAAGATATGTTCTGCTTAATTTTTTAACAAACCCTTTCCGAGGTCTTGCTATGTGCCAAACACAATTCTAAGCACCTCCAAGACTTTGACTCATCCAGTCTTTTAACAAGTCCATGGTACTGGTACTCATAATAGCCCCATTCTACAAATGAGGATATTAGAACTCAGAGGCCGTACATCATTCGTGGCAACTTGAGTGGGGAGGGTCTGAAGTCAAAGCCACCCCTGCCTGATCCCAAATCCTACTTCCTTTCCTCTGCCTGCTTCACATGACCAAGGATGTTGATGTAATTGCTAAGTAAGGAATCCTGGAAATCTACTAAGGAGCTGGTACCGACACTCAGGTGCCCACATTCTAAATCTCGCCTTGATGCTGAAATCTCTTCTGAAGCCCAGGAAAAGCATGGTGGGTGGTGAACAAGAATTCCAAAATATCCTTCCAGAGAAATCCCACTGCTGCAGAGCCATGCCAAACAGATTGTACAGTCTCCAAACTATATTCAGACCCAGACATACAAACACTGACCTGAAATCAACCTACCACCCTCCACGTCTTCTTTTTAAATAATGTTTGGCAGACAAGAGTTGTTTGCCTCTTCTACAAATGCTTGTAAACTTATTGAGCTGGTTAGGCACTAATTTTTCTACACACCCACCTATCATAGGTCTGGACTCAACATGTCAGCATTCCATTAAATATTTACCACATTCATTTACATCTCCCCCAACAATATTGAATAGAGCTCAACATGGAAATTCACAGACTCCAGGGTGGCCATTTGTTTTTAGGATTACTGCACAGACCTCACTTCCTTGGAGATTCCCTGGCTGGCCTCAAAGATGAATGCTTCTTTTAGGACCAAAATAGAACAAAGGGACAAAAGGGAACTGAAGGATTTAAAATTAGGATTAAAAAAAAAGAAAGAAAGAAGAAAAAAATTGGCACTGGAGTTGGTCTGCCTTAACCATCTAAAACTTACCAATGATGCCCAACTTTTAGTGTGGTTCATCCCATATGTTCCCATGCTCCCACGGAGACCTAACATTTGCAGGCACTATTTATCATTCTGGCTAGTGGTGTGCTCATCTGCCTACCTCGCTAAGCAGCCTTCGTTGTTATTTTTATAATTACTGGGAGTCTTTTTCATGTTGCACTCTGCCAGAACTCCGGCTCACCACACACCTGTTCTACGCAGAACGCATGGAGAGACGGGGGGGTGGGTCTGGCGGTGGAGAGAAGGCAAAGACAGCCTTTTCAGCCTGCTATAAAAAGCAAAATCAAGAATAAAGCTGAAGTCCAGCAGCCACTAGGTACCTTTTTGTTAAAAGCTGTATTCTGCACTGACACTTTCTTTAAAAAACATTCTCTATGTCGGTTTAAGAGTTTGTTTCTAAGAACAAACGCTGTTCTGATTTTAACGAACATTAAATAATTTAGTCTTCATAATGACTGGCAATGAGTATCGTCATTCCCATCTCACAGATGAGACAATGAAAACACAGAAAGGCTAAATAATTTGCCCAAGGGTGCACAGGTGGCAAGTGGTAGACTTGAACCAAATCTGAATCCAGGTACTTACGTGTGAAACTATTCTACCATGTTGCAACTAACCAGAATCGCTCTCATCACCAAACATCGTCGTCACCACCACCACCACCACCACCACTGCAACTACCACCATCAGCACTGTCACTACCACCAGAGCCACCAGCACCACCATCACTACCACCATTACTATCACCAACACTATCACCCACCATCACTGCCATCACCACTATCCCAACTCCCATCACCATGGCCATCACCACCACCACTACTGTCAATATCACTATCACCATCACCACCATGACCACCATCTCTACCATTATCACCATTATCACCACTTCATCACCATCAGCACCGTCACTATCACCAACAGTACCGCCATCACCTTCATCACCACTACCACCACCACCACCATTTCCACAGCATCACCATCAGCATCATCACTACCATCACCACCACAGTCACCACCACTCTCACCACTATCACCTTCACCATCACCATCAGCAGCATCAAAAGTAGAAGTAGCTATTGAGCTCCTTCCGTTTGCTGGGTACTATACTGGGGTGCTATACAAACTAGCTCATGCCATGCTCCTAACAATGCTACGTTTTCGTGGTCTTGCTGTAACCTCTATTTCATAAATGGAGAAATCAAACTTCAGAGAAGTCGAGAAACATGCCCACAGAGCTAGTCGGAGGCCCATAAGATTTGTAATTTATTTCAGACTCAAAGTCAGTTCTGCTTCACATTCACCTGAATGCATTTCACTTCTGTTCTCCCGCAGCTGGAGGCAGCGGGTGGAGGTACTGCTCACCGGACATTTCATAAAACTGGCTCCCCACTTCTCGACCGCTGTATTAGAAGTGGGATGCTAGAGATCACCTTGCCAAGCTGGTGAATGACTTTGTCTTTGGTGACTGCTACCAACTAATATATGAGATCAGTTGCTTGGTGATGGTGATGGTGCTAAAGGCGAGGGGGATAGTGGTGGTGATAATAGCAATGGATTGGTGACAGTGGTGATAGTGGTGGTGATGGTAGAGCTCAAATGGAGATTCTGAGCTCTGGGAGCTTTGGCCGAAGATATGCTGAAACCAGCCTGTCACTCTCTTCCATGAAGCCATATACCACCCAGGTCAGTGCCACCTGACTTCACCAAAGCCTGCTGAAGTCTGACTTCAGGGAGTTGCATTTCTTCTCTTCTGGCTGAACATCAGCTTTGAATATGAATCTCAGGCTTGATTTTCAAAATATTTTACTCCTGGCTGTTTCTTTTCTGTCCACTCCTACTCCAAGCGACCATCAGCTTGCACCAGCATTATCACAGTGGCTTCCTACTTAACACCCCCGTCCTCAGCTTTCAATCTTGTCTCTCTCTATTCTGAGCAGAAAAGCCAAACCGGCTTTGTGAAAGGCTAAATATGGTCATTTGATTCCTGCCTAAACCCTCTTATTGTGCGTGCCTATGTGTGTGTGTGTGTGTGTGTCTGTTTGTGTTTTCGTTCTTCTTCATTCCTCTCGGGGAAAAAAATCGAACCCTATGTCAAGATTTCCAAAACCCAGTGGTCTCTGGCCCTTCTCTGTCTCTTTACCCCTCTCTCACTGGCTCTCTGGTCCCTTTGTTTTTCCAGCATCTTGAGGACACCTAGGCGTGCAACAGGCACTACACACACTCAGTGCCTTAGTGTGAATCCTGTCTTCCACCCTGACCCCACCCCTTTGCCCACCTCCCACTCCATCTCAGCTTTGATGTCACTTCTTCAGAAAAAGCTTCCCTCATCCCTGAATCCAACTCCTACTCTTTTCCTTCAGAGCATTTATCACACCTGGCAAGGCACAGTTATGTGATGATCACTTGCTCACGGCCTGTCTCTCTCCCACAGACCTGTAACCTCTATGAAGAAAAGCACACTTGCTTTCCTTGTCTGTGTCCCTTCAATGACCAACCCAATCTCTGAGACAGAGCAGAGGCTAAATAAGGATGTGTTGCATGAATGAGCGTGTAAATTAATTATTAACCATTGACTTAAGTGAAAGAATGAGGTTTGAGGTGACCTAATCATTCTCGGCCTCACGTGTCTTGCAACAGATGACCAGCTATGTCTTTTGTAAACAGATCATGCAGTGTTAGGAAGATTATACAAACGGTTAAAAACATAGCATTTCTCTTCTCCGATAGTACCATATAACTCTCACAAGTCTGCTATGTGTAAGCAGATAGTTGTCTTATGTAATATAGTAACTGCTGCCTTGAATTAAAGACATCATTATTTTGGAAAGTTGATCTTTCTCTGATACACAAAGTGAAGGATCCATCCCTCATATAAACACATAATCTTCTTGGCATGCTGCATGATTAAAGAGGAAATGTGATTTTATTTTTTTGGAAACTGATATTTCTCACAAAGCCAGGAAGAACTATCAGAATAAAGGGATGTTTGTTTGGGTGAATCACCAGCTTTGCACAAATCCCAAGTGCTAATTGCATAATGGGTCTTTACAAAATGCCGTAATATGGGTTCGGCTGGTTTCTTCTGTTTGGAGTTTGAAAAATAGATTGTTTAGTAACCCATCAAAGATATATGTAAACCAAGTAAACAATAGAGCAGATGTTGACTGCTGTCTTGTGCCATGTAGACATAATTAAAAACAATGAGACACTCATGGATTCAAATGATAGAGAACAAACACAAATACAAAAATCAGTACAATATAAATGTAAACTGCATTTGCTGGACACCTGCTTTCCAAGTCCAAAATGCTGTATCATATTTCCCATGATGAAAAATGTGTTTAATGTTCTTTATTTACATATATACACACACACACACACACACACACACATATACACTGTGTTCTCCACTTTTCAGGAAGCCTGTAAAAGGCAATCTTCCACAATGAATATTTGCTTCAATTTCATCACTACTGACAAGCATACTGGACAGTTAAAAAATGTTATAAGCATAAATGTTAATAAGAACCAGATAGCTAAAACTTTCACATTTATAAAACAAATTCAAGCCCCAGTTTGGGTGGGGGTAGGGTAGAGATGGGCTTTAATCATTTGTCTTTGCATTTATTCCTTCATGTATTCATTTAAGAATTCGACTAAATTGATATTTATTTCCTAAAAGCTTTACGTATCTTTCTTTTTTAA
The DNA here is from genome assembly GCF_000951045.1 of Mandrillus leucophaeus. Taxonomy (NCBI): domain Eukaryota; kingdom Metazoa; phylum Chordata; class Mammalia; order Primates; family Cercopithecidae; genus Mandrillus; species Mandrillus leucophaeus. The sequence goes on from NW_012106575.1 coordinate 459,343, forward strand.
CTCAAGAGCATTTCCTAAAATCAAGATTTCATCATAGACAAAAAGATTACTGTTGACTAGAATATTTAAAGTATCATTCTAATTTTCTAAATATTCTGTTTTACCCCCTCAAACTCCTACTCTGTCTTCTGTTGGTTTTCAGTTCTCAGTTCTATAGGGAAAGAAATATCACCACACACAAAATGAAACGCACGATATAATTAAGAAAACAAGTGCAAATGCAATCCATTAAAAAAAAAAAAAAGAAAGAAAGAAATAGAGCTTTTCTCTGCTGGTATCTTGAAAGACAGATTGAGGGCTCCAAATAAAATATATGATGATATGATGTGTTTTCTTCCAATTAGGAAAAATAAATAAATAAAAGCTGAGGTTAAAATGAGAGCTTTCTATGGCTTACTCAAGAGAAGAAACTTTCCTACATCCACAATTCCCAATCCAGAAAATAAATGTCCTCGATAACGTGCAAAACGAAGCAGCATTCTTTTTCAGTGAATAATTGAAAAAGAATCATTTTTAAAAGCTTCAAAAACCCCATTGTTTAAAGATCACATCAAGCTCCTGTTGACTTGTCGTGAACGAATGGTGATTCGGCTTACAGTCAACTCGCCCTCTCCCTTGCCTGTTGTTTTTGGTGATATAGAAGGATGGCGGATTCTAATGTGATCTGCATCTCTTTATGCTAATAAAAGAGTGTCAGCCCATTTTCGCAGACAACACCATAAAGCATAAACACCAAATGGGAAACAAATAGGGCCGTGATGCCACTGTGAAACAAACCAATCAACCCTGAAACACCTAAGATAGATCACATCCCGTTCTTCATTCATTCTTTATAGAAAGGCAATGAAAATGTCTCTAAGTGAATCTGATTAAACACACGCACATACACAACCGCGCAGAGGCACACACCATCTCAGAGCTCAGGAAGGTTGTAAAGCACTAAATTCTTTTGATTGATGAAGCAGCTTTCACTGCACTGAGCAAAACAGCATGGCAAGGCAGGACCCCACTCCCTGAAATTCCTTTATGAACACGACCAGGCCCCGCAAGTGAACAAAAGCAGTGGTGCGGGATGTATAAATCATTAATACGGTGCCAGGCAGTGACTGCGTTTCCTCTGTTAGTTGGAGAGCTCCTCAGTACAACAGGGATTTGGGGATTGGAATTGGCTGCGAAGAAATACACTCCATCATTCTCAGAGCCGATGATTCTCACAGCCTCGTTCTTTCCTCTCTCCCTCCTCCTCCCCAAGTCCAACAGCCTCATGGTTTGTTGCAATTCATTAGACAAAACCATAATGACTTAAAAAACAAAATCGGGAAGAGCTTCAAAGTTGACAGGTCGCCTGAACTCTTTCCCCTTTTGACAAGTCCTGCCTGTAAAGGCAAAGAGAAGGACCACTCCATTAATTGGAACTATTCTTCCATTGCAGGAGCCTGGCAGAGGTCTCTCTGTAAATCACACAGAACCAGCCTGGCTGGCACAGTGAGGGGGAGGATATAGGGATGGTGCAGAATAGTGGTTCTAAGTGTCGGTTCTGGGGCGAAAGTGTCTGGTTTTAAATATCAGCTCTCCCACCTAAGCCTTGGATTCTGCATCTAAAAATGAAGCCATTAATTTCAACTCCCTGGAGGCTTTTTGTGGGGGATTAAATGCGATAATCCATGTAAAAGTGCTTAGTCGTGTGCTTGTCACAAAGCACTCCATAAAAGTTATTGATTATTTCATTATTTTAATTATTTTATTATTATGATCATCATGGTGGAAGAAGGCTGGCTTCTCTGGTTACCTAAATGGTCTTACAAGCCGCCCCTCCTAAGAGCCTCATTTTTTGAATGGAACCAAAAAGAGCCTTAAAAAAAAAGAAAAGAAAAGAAAAGAAAAGAAAAAAAGAAAGATGAAAAAGAATAAAGGAAAAAAGAGTCTTCAGGAATCCTGAGTCACGTATTCTAAATGGAGACCCCCAGTGGAAGGTTCTGCCATTGCACCCTGAAGAAAAGAGAATTTCTCCACTCAACCCCTTCCCGTGTTCACTGCTCACTGCAAACCCTTAGGGGGGAAAAGGAAGAAAGAAAGAGAGCAAACAAACAAACAAAAAAAATCGCATAGTTTTACGCAGAATATTTGGTTGAGAGAATCTGTCAGCGAGTTTAAGCAGAGACAATAGATAGATCCAAAGCAAAGCCACTTTCAGGAGGCGCTGTTATGTTTTCAGAAATTCCAGGAGTGGCCCGGATGAAGAGTGATGTGGAACTAGGAGTCCCACACCTCTTTCTTTTGCTTCAGAAGGAAACGCAGCAGTGGGGAACACGCTGCCTCTCATAGAACAGATCCAGGGCCTGAAAATGCACACGTCAGCTTTCCCGGTCCGTCCTGAAACTGGGGCACCCTCCCAGACATCAATGCCAAGCACCCAGGCAGCACGGGGCCCCCAGAGAGCCCCGCCAGACTCTCCCAGACTCTCCCGGGTGACAATCTACACTGTAGCAGGGCCCCACCGTATTAAAGCTTATGGGAATAAACTTCAATGTGTGCCCAAGTCTCTGGCATCACAGAATAATGACATTCTGAATGGAAATAAATGAAGGCCCTGCAGTGTGATTCTGTCAGCTTTTGAAAGTAAATAACTTCGCTACTGACAAGAGCAAGACAATTTTTATTTTCCCTCCTCCTGCCACTGAGCATTAATTGAGCTGTGTAGCCATATTACAATCCAGTGACACAAGCAGGACTGACAGCTCGCTGGAGGAAGAAAGAGAAGAGCCCCCACACAGGGTAGTGGAATCAAGAAGCTCCAGAGTGACACCCAAGTCCCTTGTGTCTGTGTCCTTGGCAGGCCGTGGATGCGTTAATCATGTTAATTTCAGAGAAATGGAAAACAGAAGTTTATGTCCAGCTTTAATAAGCAAATCCTACATTTCTTTAACACATTCCTTCCTTCATTTCTTTGTTGTTGTTGTTGTTTTTGAGACAGAGTTTCACTCTTGTCGCCCAGGCTGGAGTGCAATGGCGCAACCTCGGCTCACTGCAACGTCTGCTTCCTGGGTTCAAGTGATTCTCCTGCCTCAGCCTCCCAAGTAGCTGGGATTACAGGTGTGCACCACCATGCCCAGATAATTTTTGTATTTTTAGTAGAGACAGGGTTTTGCCATGTAGGCCAGATGGTCTCGAACTCCTGACCTCAGGTGATCCGCCTGCCTCTGCCTCCTGAAGTGCTGGGATTACAGGAATGAGCCACTGCACCCGGCCCTTCCTTCATCTCTTTAACAAACATCTATAGGCTGTTCACTGCATCCCAGGCACTGAGCTAAGTGTTCCCATTTGTATCTTACTTAATCTCACAAAGAACAGTATGAAATGGTTATTCTAATCCCTGTTTTTCTGAAGGAGCAATTAAGGCCCCAAATCAAAAAAAAAGAAGAAAAAAAGTGACTTGCTCAATTCAGCTGGATCACCTAATTGAATAACAGAGTTGGGATTAAGCCTTCAGCTCATGATTTCTGTCCTACATACAACTTCAGAAACATTGGGGTTTTTTTTCTTTTCTTTTTTTAAGAAAAACTATACTTTGGGGGAAGCGGACACCAGCTGGCTCTAAATAGATCCGGGTTTTTCACCTGAATTTTGTCAGACACTTGAGACGGACAGCTGGCTACTGCAGTGTGTAAACCTCACTGTTCCTTCCGGGTTTAGGGACCAATATTGGTCTTACCTTTCCAAAAGAGCAGGGCTTGCCCCATGCTGGATTCAGGCAGAGCAAGAGGAAGCCAATCTACCGAAGGGAAAAACTGGGGATATTTGTTGTTTTTGATAAGGGGAAACTGGTCATTGAGGTGAATCCTGAGCAAACATCAAATGCCAAAAAAAGAAAAGGCTAATCAAGACTAAACCTTTTATGCATTTACTCATCAGGCCTGGGAAATCAGAGTCACTTAAATCCTACAGCTGCCTGTACTTTTTTCTACGGCTGCAAAAGGGGAGAAAAAATATTCATTGCATCCCTGGGAACACACACTAACTTTCTGAATGCTTTCCACTCCAGTTCCACTTCCTAATTTTGATTCTGTTTAAACACACATAAAGAAAAGGATCAAAACAAGGTAAGACTGCTTTTCAGCTAGAGCTGGGCTGAGGGCTAAGGACCACAGCAGCTTCCCAGTCCCAGGCCTATCATCTCAAAGCCCTCCTTGGGATGTAGACACTGAATGTATGGCTATTTTCCTTGATTGTTCACTACTGGCTGATGATCTGGCAGAGGGAATAAAGAAGCAGCACAAAGAACTTAACTCTAGTCTTGCCCCTTGCAAATTGGGTCAAGGTAGGGGAATGAGTAATTCCAGACCAGACATGGCAGAGGATTCCCAGGCGATCCAGCAAGTCAAGCGGAAGTGTTCCAAAGTGTTGTACTGCATGCACGGTTCACAAAATGGCACAGAGATGAACAACATAACAGACTATCTATGAGGACAGGGGCCTTTGCTTTGCTCCCTAGGAGAGTCTAGAAGTACAGCTGGAGTTCCATAAACCTAACAGGAGTTCCATCAACATGGAATGGGTGGATGGACGGGTGAATGAATATACATACACTTCCACGTATGATGGGAAAGTGATCACACGTGTGATTCAGTGACTATGTTTTATTTGTTTTGGGCACATCTATGTTTAACACATAAGTTAATTTTTTAAAATATTAAGTAGATATCAACTCTGGTAATGGGTAGATTGGCAGAACTTAAGAAGCGGTGCCTGAATGTCTGAAGTTTGAGAAATACCAAATCACGATAATTATTTCCATGTTAATAAGCATGCCCTTTGATGAAGTTTTGATAAAACATACCAACAGGACTCTGGGTGCTCCACAGTTAACGTCAGTTTTTACAGTTTTGATCAACCTTTTCTCTCTACTTCCTCCCTGCCCAAACCTGGTTCCAAATCCTGGCTCTTTTTCAGCCGGGATCAATCAATCAGGGCTATAGCATGACAGGAAGATCAGAAACAGCAGTGAAAAGCCTCTTTACCCAAACCCTCTCAGGAGCCAGGACGTTCCAACCACACAAGCTCTTTCCTAATTGTATGCCAGACTCAGGAACTGAATTTCAGGATCCTTCAGGGAGAACCCTGGCCAGCCGTGTCTCCCAGCAGAGACGGCCTGTGGGTCCATTGTTCATTTCTCTAGCTCGCCTGTATTCAGCATGGTTAAAGGGCCGGGGCCAGGGCTCTCTTGAGCCATTGTGCCTGAGAGTTGACCCTATCGGACACAGCCGCCCTCAATAGGGCCTGGTGAGGCAAGCTGCATCATGCCAAAAGCCACGGGCCAAAGCTCAGCCCGGCAGAGTTCTCTTGGGCAGCACCCGGAAATAGGAAACTTTATTGATGAATTGAACTTTCTTTGCTTTTCTTAATCGAATTAAACAGCACACTGGGACACCTCTCCCCGTCCATTAAAAAGGTCTCTGCAGATGGGGCAATTACGCCCACACTTGTCAGCTCTGCTTCATTCGCGGGATGACATGTCCTGCTCATCACCCAGCCCCCTTAGGCACAGAGGCAGCAACCTGATTTTGTTTACAATGCTGCAATTTATTTCTCTTCCACAGGACTATTATTTGCCTGACAAACTACACTGTTTTTACCCGGCCAATATGAATAAACAAGCATTATGTTTCCTCTTGGGGCAGAGAACCTGGTTAAATGAATCAGAAAACCCTAAAAAAGATTGTCTACCCTCAGTCCATCAGCTACTGGAGAATTACTCAAGGGTCAGCTGTAAGGAAAACAGATGGCAGGTGAGCACTAATAACACGGACTTTCTCCAGCTGGGCAAAGGCAGGAGCGGCCAGTTGCATGTTCTGACACAGAAACTGCCTCGAAATGGCAGGCAGAGCAGGCAAATGGCACAAGGCTTTGGTCTGTGGATGAACAGATGCTTACAATTTTCACAAGTGATTGCTGGATTAAGTAATTTTAAAGCAGAGGCAGCCCACGTGGCCCTGCAGTCCGTGTCCACAACACGAGGCCCTCCATAGGTTCCCCAAAGTGGAGAAGCACAGATGACCCCCAACTCACCTGAAATGTGGGCCTTACCTGGCTGATAACAGCCTAAAATTTCATACCTTCTCTTAATTGGAAAAGATCAGAGAAACGAGAAAGATTGGTTAACCAATTTATGACATAAGACATCTCACTAGAAAGAGACCAAGGAACCTTTCTTCTTTCAGGGAGCCACCTGGGCCTGAAAATGTGCTCATCCCAGCCACTTAAATTCCTTTAAACAATTCAGACATGAAGCTAATCTATCCTAATTCTTTTCTGCGTTATTGACACTATTGACTACCCCCAGTCCACAGCACTATCTAATAAATCAACATGGGATTAAGCCAAAAAGAAAGAATGTGATAAAATGCCATTTGTCCATTTGTCCCCCTATAAATCATCAGATGGAGTAACACAAGGTAAGTAACTGCAATGAGAATTGAACTTTTCTACACAGCCATAATTGTTATGACCTACCTAATGTTTCCAAAATTTATAACCGTGGCTGGTGCATGGGGCCACCCTCCCCATTTCCTGCAGCCTTCGTGTGAGAGCCCATCTTCCCCAGGTTATTCTCTGCACAGAGAATCACTTTCTAATTAAAGACAGAAAGCGTTGATATGCAGGTTTCAGTTCAATTGCTTTCGATCTGAAGATGTCCACAGTGAGCAATGGCTTCATTTACTGGGAATTACCCTTTGTACAAACCACTTCACTACTTAAAACAAACCACATGGATCATCATTAAGTGGGAAAAATTACCAATCTTCGAATATTGACAGTGGCATGGCCCACTTTAGAGGCTCTCTTCTCCCCCCTCTAATGTGGATTTTAAGCATTTGACTTATTTTTAAATTTAGGCTGATAAAAAGGTTCTCAGTGAATAGGGTTTGACGGATGAGAAGCTTTCTTAGAACAGTACTGAGAGACGCTGATGGTGGTGTAAGAACAGACAAAATTAAGTTAATACGTTACTGATCCTCTTTCAGGGCATTAAACTCAATGCAAAAAAACCCAGCTCTGGGTGGAATCTGACATGCAGTTGGCATCAGAAGACAAATCTCATCATCCATCCTGTCTGTTGCCTCACCATACCTTACCACGAGATGGGTGCTATGAGGTTTGCCCTCTATTACTTAGAATGGAAATAAATCATCTCTAGATATCTGTGTCCTGTGTATATATGCATGTGTATGTGTGGCTGTTTTCTATTCTTCTCTATCAGGAAAACAAAATAGGTTCTCTTTTGACCTAGCTTGTTGCAAACCCCCCTAATGTGATATTGTATTCAGAATTATTCCTCAAAGCAAGAATGGTTCCATGAGTACTTACTTCGGAACGTGGAAGATTTTGTATTGGGGATACGTAAGTTCGAAGTTCAGCTTCAAGAAGATTCACTGTCAAAGAAGACACAGCAATGAAGCCACTGCAGTGTATCAAGTAAGGAGATTGAGGCAGGGACTTTCCCTGGACAGCAAGATTGAAGCCAGTTGCTCCAAGGATTACTTGTCCGTTCCATCTGAAAGTAGTTGACAACCACAAAATATATGCTGTATGCTAGGGGTGTGTGTGTGTGTGTGTGTATGTGTATGTGTGTATGTATACACATTTATCTGTTCCTATGTGAGTACATCACTGGGTCTGATATCTAGATGCCAAAAGGACTATTTAGCATTATTCCACCTTGCAGTTCTAAACTGTAGTAACATCTCAGATGTGGAGAAAAAGAGAGGAGCAGGAGAAAATAAAAGAAATCGTAGCTGTAAGAAAACACTTATCTAGATAAAAGTTACTGCAACATATAAATAAGTGAAACAGGATAAGTCAAATAATGTAAACATCAAAGTTGCCTCTTCATCGGCCTAAATAAATAAATTATTCGTGGCAAAAGTGATATGTTGTCACTTACACTTGGCCATTCAGAGTAGACTCTGATGCTGAGGCACCCCAATTGATTTTTGTTTTTATGAGTTGTCTTATGGATAAATCCAGGAGAATTTAGGAGGAAAGGTTGGATGTTCATGCTGAGACAAAGAAAGCATTTGATGAAGTCATTTTCCTTAGCTATTGGATAAGGAATAATCATATGAAACTGCATTCCAGAAAAATATACTTCAGGGAAGACTCGATGGCCACTGATCAGAGTTTGTGGATTTATAAAACAGAATGATAAATGCCCCAAAATAAGATCAATGTGGGTTGATTACTATCTTATGTGATTGGTGACCTCAATGACAAAGACTTCTGAATTATGTTTACTACTAAACGATTATAACATAAAATTGTTTTCAGTGAAGGTGTTACTTATAAATGTTGCCTGACTCATCCACTTGATCAATTTACTTTGAGATCAAAGATTAGCCTTCTGTTCACCAAAATTAGCTAGAGATCCAATAATAGCTACAGATTAAAGGCAGATAAAAAATATAGTACTGATGTCTGGGTACAAGATACATAAATCATATTGATAAGTAGTATGTTGAGATTAGAGTGAACTATTTCACACTCTTAATCAGCTGATTGTCTGGATTGCTAAATAAAATAAGTGACGTGCGACTTTTAAACAAACTACCATGACAGTAATGGTCAGGAGAGATGACTCCAGGTATACCATTTCCACCCTAGCGGTGAGCTTCCAGGAAGGGCAAGAAAACCTAATTCTGAATGAGACAGGCAAAAATAAATGACTGCCTTTATTATACTTCAGGCATTCAGTGAAGCTCAGAGAAAATACACACACACACACACACACACACACACCATTCCCACATTATGTCATAGTATCACATTATAAACACTTTCACAGATAGCATTGCAAGTCCTTTCAGGGGAGGGGGAGATGCATTCCAAAGCACATTTCAAAATCCACCCTCCATCTATATGGAACCACGATGCTGATTTAGTTACTTCTAAATATTTGTTGTGCCTGCCAATGTTTCCTTCAAGCCTCCCCTTTCCAGAGCAGGGGTGTTTTTCCTCGTGGGAGAGACTGCCTGGAAGATGCTGAGAACCTTTGTGTTTGTCTTATATGTTTGTTCTTCTCATGGCAAGAATAACCTCTCACTCAAAGTCACTATCTTCTTTCCTAAGTTGTGCCCAAATAAGCAAGTCAATTTAATAATCTAGAAAGCAGAAACATAAATGTGTTTTTGAAAAATGCACCAACACCACCACACAAAGGAACAGAGAACACTGGGTACCTTTAGCCTTCTACTTGTTAGGTAAATGATATTCAAATTGATTAATAAATAACATGAAAAAACTAAATGTAAAAGGCAAAAGATCAACTCATAGTAATAATTTGATAAATCCAGCTGAGGCTTAGCATCTATAGAAATGCTCATTAGAATTTTCTTCTGGTGGAAATAACTGGTATAAAACGCACACACACACACACACATTTACACACACACCCACAGCAAAGGCACAGAAATTGTAGAAGATGAAGCATATAATACGTTATCAATACTCTCTGGGGAAACGTTTCCTGGCATGATTTACTCAATGATCAATGTAATAAAATAATATTTAAAAGAACAAATTTGTTCCCAAGATTTTTTAAAGACTGTTCTCAAAAAGACTTGCAACAGAAAATACGCCTAAGAAATATTTTCTGGAGGCAACCAACTTGATAGAAAAGCACCCAAATGTTCAAAACAGAATCCTGACATTTTATAAAAACATTTCCTTTAACACAGGTTGAAATTGAGGGTCTTGGGGAAGAGGGCCACTCTCAACTCTTGCAAAGGAAGTTCTGTTCACACATTCATGTTAACAAATGGTACTCTTGAAGTGAGTCCATGGAAAAACAGATAAAATGAGTATAATCACTGTAAACTCTTCATAGAATAGGATGGAGATCCTGGGAGGGGAAAAGGATTTTCATCTGCATGACAAAACCCCTTCTAACCCTTCAGTTCACATCCACAGCCCCTGCCCAATGACAGAGAGCTGGCCTGTCACCCTACAAGGGCAGTGTTGAGCTATTTCCCAAGCACAGGAACCAACTCAGGAAGCAATCCTTCCAATAAAGAAAGAATGACAGAGCAGAGAGGGTCCCAGGGCAACATTCTGAGAAACAGAGTAAGGTGTCAAAAGACTGAAATGTGTACAACGAATGGAAAATAGAGCAAACACAGACTCCCTCAGCAAGACCACTAAGAAGAAGTGAAAGGGAGAAAAAAAACCCACAAAAAATAAATAAATAAATAAAAAATATAAAAATACACACCCTTACACATGCCAACAAAGACAACATCCTAAACAGCTCACCTTCATCACAGCATTGCTAGCGAGTTTGAAGGCAATCTGGGGCTGACACACTCCAGAAATTCAAATGCTCCGATCCCATGCGGACCGAATATAGCACGACACAAACTTAGGAAAACACACACACACACACACACACACACACCACCACCACCATCACCACACACACCACACTTCTGCTTTCCACTCCCTATTAAATCAGCGGAATTAACACTACAGACACCGGAATGCCTCCACAAAGATTCAAACTCTTAGCATCAAAGGGGTCTTAGACTCAGATCACCACGAAAGGCACTGACACAAGGAAGATGGTAGCAAGGAAAAGGCAGTTTTCCATTTCAAACTCCGGGTACCCAGGCTGGGCATCAGGCGGTTTTAAAGTATTCAGACAGGTGCAGAAACATCTCAGCGCGAGGTGCCCGGGCTCCACAGAGAGTGGGAGGCTTCTATCCACCCTTTCCATCACAACGCGGGAGCCCCCTCCTCAGAACCCCCATAAGGCATCGAAGCGCAGCCCAGGACGCACGGGGACCCATCTGGCCGAGCCCGGGGAAAGCAGCCACGGAGGGCAGACGCGCGCCTTACCTGCTGTAAGTACATAAAAGTCAAGGCACACGAAAGCTGGGGACACATGCCCACGTTGGGGAGCGCCACGCAGGTGGCCCCCGTCAGAGGATGCTGCATCATGTCTCTCTGGCGCCCGCCGAGCCCGAGTGGGGACGCTCGCATGCAATCACGTTGCTGTCTGCCTGGGCGCTACAATTTTTTTTTTTTCTTTTTAATTTTGCTGGTTATCTAAGTCAACGACTGGTGGCTCGCGCTGTCTCTCTCTCTCTCTCACTCTCTCTCTCTCCTCTCTCTCTCTCTCTCTCTCTTCCTCCCTCCCCCCACCGCACCCCGCCGGTCCCTCCTCCCTGGCTCTCCCTGCCTGGGGATGTGCTAGATCCCGGCGTTCCTCTGCCTCCAACTAAAACACTTGCGGGGACCTGGAAACTAGTTGGTTCCCTTCGCGCGGTCGTCTGGCTTTTCTGGGTTGTTGGGCCTGCTTATTGATCCCCTGGAAAGTGGAAGGGGCCCCCTACCCCATGCCCCTGTGAAGGTGACACGAGAACGGGCAGAGGGAACTTCTCTGGAAGGTGCAGGGGGTGCGCTGCCCGCCCGAGGAGGCTGAATGGGAGAGGGGCAAGGATAGCGCGAGGGAAGGAGGGGAGGGAGGTGAGGAAGGGGTGGGACGGAGGTACGGGGGAGGGGGGAGAGACAGAGAGAGAGAGAGAGAGAGAGAGAGAGAGACAGAGAGAGAGGTTTTGACTCACACTGAAGCTCACTCCGTTGGTCCTGATGCTGTCTGTCTCCTCATTTGTCAAATGGGTCCAGGGGAAAGATTTTTTTTTTTTTCCTTTTTTTCCTTCCCTCCCCTTAGCCTTTTTTTAAAAAAATCATTTATTATTTTTTGTTTAAAAAAAAAAAAAGACTCACCAAAATTTAAATTGGGTCTGCTAAAACCCTCCGCCGGTGAGCAGGCAAACGAGCGCCCCGCGTGCCCGGCATCAGGCGAGCTGGACAATTAGCGCGATGGCCCAGCTGGGACCTACAGCGGTAGATGTTGGTGGCGGTGCGTTTGCCCGATTCCTTGCCAAATAAACACAGAAAAGGGATTTCCCCTCCTCAGGAGGTGGAGTGCTGAGACGTTAGGGGCTGGGAGCAGGAGGGAGCTCGGGCTGAGGGAGGGGAGACGGTTTCTGCACCCCCCGGCAGCGCACTGAGGCGCCGATGCACCCCCAGGCGTTTGGGGCGCAGCTTTCGCTCTGTGCCTCGCCTTGGTTGGGCAGGCAGCCCCGAGCACAGCGAACCAGCCCCTGAGCTGTTCAATGAGAGCAACCGCCCAGGCTGGCGTGGAAATCAAGCCTGTTGGACTAACGTGCCAGCTCGGGGCGACTAGAAGGGGGCTTCTCCCAGCCCAGAACACCCGCTCCTCTCAAATTATAAATGCACAGGGTAGGGAAGTCCGTGTCTGATAAGAGATTACTCCGTCGGCTGCAGGGAGCAAATTACAATGGTTTATTTATTTATTTTTTATTCTTGCCTGTCCAGCCCTCCTTGGTCAAATTAACATTCTGCTCTTGCAAGCGGGTCTCCCCTCCCCTTTATTTTATGAAGTAATAATTATTCATTAGTAGATTTCGTTAGTCTTTATGCAATAAAATAGGATGTGATCTGCAAATCAAAAGAAAATATTAAGACTAACTCGTCCTTGGTCTTCACAGAAAAAAAAAAAAAAAGCACATTCTTGGCAGCAATAAAATCGTGATCAGGAATAGTAGCCATATTTTTTTAATATAGATTTTGACCCAATGATTGGATTTTCTTTTTTTTGTTTTCAGACCAAGGGATCAGCTGTCTGAACAGCATCTTTTTGGATTGCTGGGTTTCCCAAAAGAAACCTTTCTGACATCTTCTCACTGACCTACAGGACGGAGCCCTACCTGGGAGGGGATGGGGGTTCTCTCACAAAAGAATATTTGGGGCAGAACGCTGGAACTGGCCACCAGGGACATCCCAAATGTCCCCTCCTCCTCAGGGCTCACCCCGACATCCTCAGCCAAATGAAGGCTCTGAACCCAGCCATCAGTTCACAAGGCACAACTCACTTCGCAGGCTAATCAAAATGCTTTCTGAAGAAAAGAAAACTAATTATCCCACGGCTCTATTTTTTGTTGTCGTTCTGTTTGAAATAACTATGAAGTCTTCACTCTGCCTAACACTAGGCCCCAACCCGCTGTTTCTTTCTACTTTTCATCTTGCAGAACCAGTGCCTCCAACCATTCTGGGGCTCACACATCCCATCAATTTAGCAGGGACACAGTAGCATCTTTAACCCCTTAGCCCTACGCAGAAGTTCATTCAGGGGATTGGGAGAGTAGAGGCTGCTATTCTGTACTGCTTTTATTAGGGGGTGCTGGCAGTGGTTAGTTTGAAAAACGTTTGCTGTATGTTGCATCAGAAGTCACATTCATGGCACAAGCTTTGATTAACAAATACAAGAATTCCCTCTTTTATTCTCTCACTTCCTACCTGCCTTTATTTATTTTTGCAATTCACAAAACTAAAGAGGAAGTCACTCCACAGAGCACAAATGGAGTAAAAGACCAACCATTCTGCCTTTCCAATCCTCACTCTCCCTTTCCCATTCTTTACTGTTGCCTCAAGCAATCTGCTGTACTGACGGATTCGCACTGCTTTCCTTTATTTATTTTTTTCTCTTGCTGGCATTGGAAAAGCCTGTAAATACCCCAAGAAGAGGAGAGAATTTTTTCCTTCAGCTCATTTTCATAAGAAACATGATAAATAATACATGGCACTTTAATAAGACTTTATCTGAATGGTTTAATGAAAAACAAATACATTATGTAAAGACCCAATAACTGATTTTGGCTGCACTGAGACAATACAGATTTTCCGGTCCGTTTTCTCCCCAAAGTTGGAACCCCTCAGTGGTGATTAGATCCCCACAGATCCATCTTGCAATAACGGCTCAGACTTTCCCTCCAACTTAGGTTTTCGCAGTCAGACACACTGAACATCTGCAAAGCACAACAATGAGAACCAGACCTAAATCCATGTCAGAATTATTTGGAGTCAGGCTCTGTTCTCTGGATAACTAAGCCTGAACATCCCTCCACCAGTGCATGCAAACACAATCAAACACGGGGACAAGTCCCCTCGCCATAAACTATATTAAGGAGCCCAGAGGAACACTTTCCCGTTGATAACATCAGTGCTCCTTAATCAGGAATAGGGCATCCAATGACCCCAGATCAAATGATAGCATCATATCCACAACCATTGCTCACTTGAAGACAAAACTTTGCCAGTCTTTTAAGCAGCATCTGGGGGTAGCGAATTTGAATTCCATCTCAACAGAGACTGAGAAAGAGTCATATCAAGTCCACTAGCTCTGGCATGATTCTCCAACATCAATAAATGGGAGAAATGGGGAAAGAAAACACTTTTATCTCTCTACAAAAAAATGTCTGACCATTCAACATCACGTGGGTTCATATTCATTCAAGGGCCACCCTGCCTGCATTTCAGCTACAAGGACCCTTAATGGAATGGTTATACATACCCCACAGGAAGCTGAAAAAGCACAGGAAGATTGGCAATGAATAATGTCATCTTCAAATGAAACTTCCTTAGGCAGAAGGCAACTACCCAAGTTTTGACTCATAAAATAATATTGTAACTTTTTCTTCCCCCAAATTTGCCAGCAGTTTAAAAGAAGAATGGAAATCATTTTTTTCTTGTTTTCATAACTATTTATTATAACTTCCCAAGGGTGTTAAAATAGCAGACATTCCAGTTAAAAAAAAAATACTTTCTATAAGAGTTGCCATACCTCAGAGCAAGAAAAACTCCAGTTAGAAAGAAAGACTTGAACTTCAGTGTAATCATCTATACTGGGGTTATCTCAGTGGCAACGCCAAGGTGCGACTTAGAAATATTTTACTTTCACGTGCAAATTTAATGTGGGCGACGACATAGTCTCCATCTTCATTCAAGCGAGCATGGAAGTATCTTTAGAAAACTTTATTATTTATCTCTATCAAAAGCACTTTGATTCACTGACTTGTTCGAACACCTGAATCGTATTTAGTTAGTGCTGATCTCATTCCAGGCACTGTTCTAGCCCCCAGGTCTGTATCAGTGGGGCCAGACAAACAAAGGTCCCTGACATCAGACACTTTACATTCTAGTGGCTGGAGGAGGGGCAGCAGAAAGTAAATAATACAGATAAGAAATAAGTACAGTACAAAAGATGGTGGTGAGTGCTGCGGGAAGCATAATAGACAAGATCAAGATCTGGGAATTAGGGAAACCAGGGTAAGGCAGATGGCAGGGAAATCTACCTAAAAAGCACACTTGCTCTGAAAAATGCAGTTTCAGCTTCAAGAAAGCCCCCTTGCAGCCCGCTTCTTCCAATCTTATTGCCTAAGCCTCAGATTTGTTTAATATGGATGGTCCCCGACTTGCGATGAGGTCACATCTGGATAAATCCATGGTAAGGTGAAAATATCCTATGTCGAAAAGATACTTTCCACTTGTGATATTTCCAACTTACAATGGGTTTATCAGGACATAGCCCCATTGTAAATTGAGGAGCATGTCTACATGAATTCTGGAGTTCTCATGGGTCAATCCACTAGGGGTAGCAGTGAGAAGTTTGGCACTTCTAACGTAGACATTAAGCTAGCCTGTTGGCCTCTTGAATGAGGTCTCAGCCCCTGATGGTCCCTCTGAGCTGTATTTTGCAGAAGTTCCATTTCTCAGACACAGTTTCTCTAGGCAAAAGCATGATCACTCCACGACACTGAATCAGAGGACCCAGGATTTTGGCAGTGCTCAAATGAGCACAGTGCTCCTTTTTCAGAGTAAAGGGCTGCGTCCCAGGCAGAACCAATTCCAACCATTCAGCAGCAATAGCTTTGCATGTAATGACAGGATCGAGATTAGAGCCTGCTTCTGTGTAAAGGACCCTCAGACTCCTCTAGCTTTCTAGCCTGGGTGTGGGTTGTCAGTGAGTCCAGGACTAAAAATAAACCACGCTTGCAAGAGCAGAAACACAAGTGCAGGCAATACCCAGTTCACAACTACCTCCCACTACAAATGCGCTTTTCAAAATTACATTGGTGGTTTAGAACAGTTTACGGCCATCTTTTGCCTAAAAGACTGACATCAGTTAACAAATGAAATCAAACAATTAAATGAATAAAATGCCCACCAATAATACATAGATTTGACATCACTGTGGAGAAATGGGTAACCTCAAACACAGATGGTGGGAGTCAAAACTGGTACAGTCCTGCAGATGGTATTAATATTTTGGTGCTCACTACCAAAATCTAAAATATGCACATCTTTCAAAGTAACTATTCTAATTCTAGATATCTGTCCTGCTGAAATATTTGAGCTAGACACATGATACATAAACCAGGATATTCACTCCAGCATTGCTTGTAAAAAGCAAATACAGTTGCCCCCTGAACAACACAGATTTGAACCGTACAGGACCACATATGCACAAATTCTCTGCCACGTGAGAGACCCAGAGACAGCAAGACCAACCCCTCCTCTTCCTCGTCCTCCTCAGCCTACCTCATGTAAAATGAGAAGGATGAAGACATTTATGATGATCCACTTCTGCTTAATCAGTAGTAAATATGTTTTCTGTTCCTTATTATTTTTCCTTTTTTTTTTTTTTTTGAGACAGAGTCTCGCTCTGTTGGCCAGGCTGGAGTGCAGTGGCACAATCTCGGCTCACTGCAATCTCTGCTTCCCAGGCTCAAGCAATTCTCCTGCCTCAGCCACCTGAGTAGCTGGGATTACAGGCGTGTGCCACCACGCCTGGCTAATGTTTGTATTTTTAGTAGAGACAGGGTTTCACCATGTTGACCAGGCTGGTCTCAAACTCCTGACCTCAAGTAATCAGCCCACCTCGCCATCCCAAAGTGCTGGGATTACAGGCATGAGCCACTGCGCCTGGCCTTCCTTACGATTTTCTTAATATTTTCTTTACCCTAGCTTACATTATTGTAGGAATATATATATAATGCATATAACCCACAAAATATGTTTTAATTCACTGTTTGCTTTGAGTCAATAGTGGGCTAATCATAGTTTTGGGGGAATCAAAAGTTATACACAAATTTTCGGCTGGGCATGTTGGCTTACACCTGTAATCCCAGCAGTTTGGGAGGCCAAGCCGGGTGGATCACTTAAAGTCAGGAGTTCAAGAGGAGACTGGCCAAGATGGTGAAACCCCGTCTTGGAACAAACATACAAAAATTAGCCCTCAGGCATAGTGGCAGGCACCTGTAGTCCCAGCTACTTGGGAGGCTGAGGCATGAGAATCACTGGAACCCAGGAGGCGGAGGTTACAGTAGGCTGAGATCACGCCACCGTGCTCCAGCCTGGGCAACAGAGTGAGTCTGTCTCCAAAAAAAAAAAAAAAAAGTTATACACAAATTTTCTGCTTTGTGGGGGGTTGATGACTCTAACCCCCATGTTGTCGAAGGGTCAACTGTAATAAAGAGCAATAGAGGAAATAGGGGATAAAACAAGGTATAGCACATGCATGCAATGCACCAGTTAAAAAGAATGAGGGGCATCTGTGTGCTTTTCCTTGGAAAAATCTCTAAGAAAGATCTCTAAGAAGCTGCAGCATATATATAATAAAATTTCACATGTGAAAAATCAAACCAAAACAAACAGCAAAACTCCACAGTTCTTTAAAAATATGTGTGTGCATGCATATAGACATCCACATATGCATATGTATGTGCATAAATAGGCATACATGCAATCATGTGAAGTGCACGCAAAAGGGCCCGGAAAGGTATAAGTCAATCCAATAAATGCTTTTAGATCTAGGGTAATAGAGGAGGGGCGATTGGGGGGTTTCAATTTTTATTCTGTACAGATTTATGTTGCTTGGATTTTCACAATAAGAATGTGTCTGTGTATTACTTTTATAATAAAATGAAACAATTATATTATTATCATTGCTACTACAAGTACTACTATGATTGTTGTTATTATAAATACCCCAGGCTACATGTTCCTAAAGAATAATTTTTTTAATGGTGGTAACTTTCCCTGGCTAGTACATGAAAACCTGCTTAAAGCCACTACTGAGTTGCAATATTCTAGATAATTAAGATCCACAACCAAAAAGAGAATGGACACAGCTACACAGCACCTTAGCGTCCATACAGGATTTCAGTAACCCAGAATCTCGTATCCATTTACAGCATAACTTCTCAGGTACAATGATTTCTGCTTATCTCATCACAAATAAAAATAAAAATACCCAGATCCTCGTCCTACCCCTTCCTCAGGTGCCAAGACTGCTTAGAAACTGACTGCCAGGTTGGAAACCTGCATATGTTTCTGGAGAAGACAAGGGATGCAACTGATTTGCAAAAACCCAGGTATGTCTGATTCTCAACTACCCATCTCACAGGGTGGGGTAGTTTGTCTTTACACCAAGTCTCAAACGTAAAGCAGGAAGTTGTGGAAAATGAGTTTGTCCTTTTTTGCTCCTATAAGCCATGGCCCAAACTGCCTTCCCTCTTCCCTGCAGGCACAATGAGGAGGCAGCTCAGGAGGCACAGACAGTGTCTTCTCCCTTGACCCTTGAGCCTTGTCTCTCCTCCTGTCGTCTCACTGGCTACTGACTATAGCTCCCCTGGAGCGCAAGGTTGGAAAATGGGATGTTTCAACACAGTTCTTCCCCCAACATGGGGTTCTGCTATATGCCACTCAGCAGGATGTCTGCATTTACCTCTACACATAGCTCACATTTTTTGAGGGTGAACAGAAACACAGGACTCAGGGGCAGAGGGAAGGGACACAAGGCTAGGCTCTTCTTTACTCCTGCATTCCTGCAAGCAGAGGAACAGAACTGCCGCAAATCAGCTCGTAGGAAACACCATGAATGTCTAAAGCTGTTGTAGATTCCAGTCTGCACGCCAAAGAAAGGCCCAAAGAGTCCCAGGACTCTGAAAATGGTTGCATGGCCCACATCCATGGCCAGGGGCAGGCTAGGGAGCCTATTCATTGCAGCAAAAGCAGCCGTATGCCCATCTTGCAGTTGTTCTGCATCTTCAGAAACACACAAACTGGTTTAAATTCAAGCTCTGCTACTTGCAAGCTATTGTGAGCATGAGCATGTGAGCTAATCATTCTGAGTCTTAGTTTTTTTTCATCTGTAAAATGGGGTCAATGGTAGCACCCTTAGAGAACTACAATGATTCTCAGACTTCTTGTCCCCTAGCCCTCAAATACATGGACAGTTCTAAGAAAAGTTTAAAAATGGTAAAGAGATTGCATGAAAATTAACAGCTTTTAAATTTCTTGCCAAGGTAGTACATTAATACATACACACATAAACTCATATACGCTGTCTACTATCATTAGCATTTAATAAAAGAAACAGCATTTTATACCAAAACGCAAAAAAAAAAAAAAAAAAAGACATAATCTGAAAATAAAGGACAGTCCTTCAAATTGATTAAATTTAGGTCTATTAAAATTTTCACTAAATTGCCCTTAATTTTCTCATTTAGCTGCAGTCTGTTGAAAATGTCATTACAGAATCCAATGAGTCCGTGGATCTGCATTTGGGAACCACCGAGATAATGAATGTAAAGTGCTTCTTAGCATAGGCACTGGTACACCAAGTATCAACAATACTTATTAGCTATCACAAGGAGACTAAAAAACAATTAATAGTTACTCTTTAGGCTTGAATAACTATTCTTTTTACCCCCACAGGTGCACTGCAGCAAAACAAACCAAATACCCTTCCCATTTCTGAGTTCCCTGAACCACAGAGCAGCATGCCTTTCACTTAGGAGAGGCTTAATAAAGGTCAAATGAATTGAATTTGTTGGATCACCAGAGTTTATTCTTGTTCCTCAATGACTCAGCCCTGCTCGTTCAAGGCCACCTGAAAGATGGAGTTGTGATGGGGTATTTGGGAACTCTTTCTGGTTCATATGAGGGTATGCCTCAAACACAAACAGTAAGACTCCAAAAGGTGTACTCCCCTGAGTACACCTACAGTGAGGAGTACACCTTTTGGAGTCTTGCTACTTGGTGTGAAGACCTAGCTCTGGATCATACCTTTGCAGCTGCTATTATATGTCTATTGACATATAAGTTCTTAAAACCTCAGTTTCATTCTCTCTAAGGAGAATAATGATACTTTTCCTTCCTAAATTGTTGAAAGATAAAATCATGTAATATATACAAGTCATAAAAATGGTGCCCATTATCTAGCAACCACTCAATATATAGCAACTATTATTATGAGGTATTTTTATTTTCAGCCCCTGACCAGTTGATGAAACCACCATTCCTCTTCCTTTGCAAAAAAATTACACAAACAAGACCAACAAAGTCAATACATTTATGGAAGGACTAACTTCAGATACAATTTTCTTTTTGAAAAGTTTTTTTAAATGACATGGCACTATATGAAAATGTATAGACATCATAGACATCGCCTTTCTGCCCTGGTCTTCTGAGTACACAATTTATTTAACCTTGCTAATGAATCAAATGAATGCAAGCTTGCACATTAGCCCTTGTCAACTAAATTCTTCACCAACTGTATCTCACACAATATCAGGTCAAGTCCTTCACTATTTTGTGAAGACTGACAAGGGTAATACATGTTAGAAAATTACTTCTGGCCAGATGGTAATTAATTTTTTTCTGATCTTCACAAAATCCTGCAAGGTAGGTGATTTTTATAGTTCCAGTTTACATAAGAAGAAACTGAGGGAAGAAGTATATATCTTATCCTTCTAATAAGAGATGGAAAACAGGATTTTCAGGTCTATTGAACAAAATGAGAAAGTATCCTTTTAAATCATGTTACACAAACAGCAGTAGAGATGCTGCTTACAAAGTCACCATTGTCATCATCATCATCATCATCATCATATTCATCATTTTTTACAGTATCTAAACCTAGCAAGCACTTCTGTGAAGAACTACTCTATGCCAATTTATGTTCAAGCTTTCATTTTCCAGAAATATATCACTGACCCCAGTCACCTAATTTTATCATACGAATTTTTCCTAGCTTTCTTGTCCTTACTCAATTACAGCAAGGGTAAGTCCCACCCTATCCACAGCTTACCCTAAGCTTTTCAAAAGAAATGATTCTGCTTCAGTCTTTTTTTTCTTGCCAATGCTTTCCTATCATCATTCCTGGAAAAAGTGACAAGTTATGGAGACAATGTTCTATCAGAGCAGCCAACTGACATATGTCAAAAGAGACCCGAGACACACTAGGCAGAACCCCAAATTAAAAGGTATACAGAGCAAGCAAATAACTTCAGTTTCTACAGCAGCTTTCCTGAAACAATCAATTCCAGGAGGTGATGCAAAGAGAAGGTGCAGCGTTTGGCGCTTGAGAGGGTGGGAGTCTGTTTCCAGTGCACAGGACTGAATGTAAGTGCGTGGGACAAGGGAGGGTAGGCGGCAGAGACAAAAACAGCTAAGTGGTGATTTCTCCTAATGAACAAGTGGGTGGGAAGGTCTACTTTGGGAACCCTCCACCCCACCCACTCTCTGTGTTTCGACTTCTGGATGAAACTCAAGCAAATCTGAAGGCAAACAAAGCCTGCAGAAGATTCTATTTTTCCTCTTTCATGAGCTTGGCTGCAAGGTTCTTTGACCCCAGAAATGCTCAGAAATTTTATCTTTAAAGTAAAAGATGAGTTGTCATTAAGCATTTCTTACTAGAAGTGACTTCACCTCTAACACCTCCAGTTCTGAATTAATCCACCTTGACCTCTACCTTCCCAAGGTCCCGTCCTGGAACACAGGTCAAAGACACCCCAGGAATTCTTAGTCCCTGGCATCATTGAATACCCTCAAAGTCTGATGATTGTTGTAGGTGAGCTAGGAAGGATGTAAGGAATCATACAAAACTAGGTTTATCTGCAAAACTTACAAGGTTACATTGGGGATGTATCGGGTATTGGGTAGAAAAGCTTCCTGGCTCTCAAAATCTCACCTCGGCAAACAGACAGTCTCTAGGATTCCAAGTCTTAGTCCCCAAATTGTAATTCACAATTACAGGCAGTTCATATTCTCACAATCTTATCAGGCCTGAGAGTCCAGGTTCTTATATTCCCTGTCTCTGGGTTCCATTACAAAAACCCATACCTGAAACTAATTAACCGATTCTGCAAAACATCCACTAAATGATGCATGTATGAGTAAACATGAAGATGGTGGCAGAGAGAATGAAAGATGTGATTCTCATTTCAAAAACACAGATAAGGATCTGTAGAGTCATCGTTCACTATCCATGGGTGATTGGTTCTGGAACCTTCCAAGGATACCAAAATCTGCAGATGTTTAGTATTTGCTTGTAACCTACACATATCCTACCGTATACTTTAAATCATCTCTAGTTTTACTAATACAATGCAATTCCATGTTAATAGTTGTTTCAATGCATTCTTTAGGGAATAATGACAAGGAAAAAAATGTTTGCACATGTTTAGCACAGACACAATTTTTTTCTGAATATTTTTTATCTGCAGTTGGCTGAATCTATGGATGCAGAACCCTAGGACATGGAGGGTCAACTGTATGTATCACATCCTTGAAAATTACATTTGGCTATTCTAGTGCCCTCGACTTTGGTTACTCTCTTGGTTCCAGACTTTCTCTGCCTTACTTCCTTTTCCTCTTCCCTTTTTTCTTTTTGAGAGCCAGAGAACAAATTCTCATCCTCACTCCTTCATTCTCTGTTTCCCTCTCCTTAAAAGCTTGGCAACAGTTGTTTCTGTGTCTTTGAGGGGATCATCTCTCATTCAGCTTTGCATCAAACCATCTTCCCAAACCAAACCTGTACTCTCCATTAGAAGACCTATTGTGCTCACCGATGAAAATATAGCATTTCCTTCACCTGGTGTCAGATAAAATAATTCAAGACTATTTCAGTAGAGTGGCATGTAAGAAAAAGATTATATACATCCGTGGCTGGACTTTCTTATGCACATGTATTGCAGCGTTCTCACATGCCTCACAGACAAAAAAATCTTGCTTGACATGACTCTGTGGCTCATTAGGTGTCTTACCTCCTATACGCTAATCGTCATCACCTTGCACAACCCACTTCTGATATATATATATAATATATATTATATATATCAGGATTATTATATATGTTATATGTTATATATAACATATACAACATAGACAACATGTAATATATAATATATAATACATATAACATACACAACATATAACATATATCATATATACTATGTAATACATTATATAGCCGATATATTATATATAACATATATAATATAAAATATACAATGTATAAAAACATATATAATATATATGTAACACATATAATATATAACATGTGTTTTATATATATAATATATATACACATACATAGTAATATAGTAATATAGTAATGGCTATGATACTCTTCACACACTTGTGAAGGATGTGCAGTAGTGATTGAAAGCCATTGCATCAGACTCTCTGCAGAATCCAGACAAATCATTATCGCATCCCCAGCCTTGACCTCTGCTCACAGGCTGCATGTCAGAAATCATCATGAACTTCAGACAGCCTCCTGCATGTCTCAGTGCCAAGGTCCTATCCTTGCTGCTATTTTAACCTTCCCCCAAACAAATGCATCTGCACATGCTGCTCTTCCTCTATTGACTTACCTGTTTGTTAATGGAAGCACCTCCCTTCCATTTACTTAACCTTGAAAGCTCAACATTTGCCCTTCACATCTTCCTTTGCTGCTCTGAAGAGTCAATTGGTTCCCAAATTATATCATTTTTAACTCTTCCATCTCCCAACTATTAAGGCTGTCTTAATTTTCCATTGCTGCTATACTAGTACATCACATTATTTTGTTTGGCCTAGATGTTTAGAAAATGGGGGAAAAAGCTATACTTACCTAAGTTCCTTTGCTCTTAGTCTCAGCTCTTCCCAACTCATACTTCACATTGGTGCCACGGAGGAATTTTAAATACCCAAAACTAAGGATGTCAGTCTTCTGTTCAAAAGGCATCAATGACCCCTTCCACTGGTTAGGGCACATTATTCAACACTTTAACCTGGTTCTGCATATCTTACATTGCAATGTAACTGGTACTTCTACACATCTCCCTCTGTCCAGATTCTGGTCACCTTGAACCTAGGGCTATAATCATTTATGCCCAGAGCATGTTAAAACATCTCCAAATACATGTTCTTTGGCTGAAGCTGCTTTAATTATATGAATGTACAAATCTCAGAATGCCCAGCGCCTAGTTAAATGAATAATCACAGGATGAAATGTGCATCCTTGTATGTTTTACAATATTGAGATGGAGACGATGATGATAGCACCTCTGTGTGTTTCTGTTTATTCTTCACAGGGGTATTGCTGGGTACATACCGATAATACTACATTACCCACAAGCATGCTGAGACTCAGAAGGCTTAGGTAAGCTGTCTGCTTCTAAATGTTACAGCCAGCATTAATAGTGACTTCCTTGTCTATTTTCTGTCTATCCTCCACACCCCCGTCCTGTACACAAGGGCATGCACATGTCCCATGAGAACTATATTTTTCCCCCCTTAATGTTGCATCCCCATCACCTTAGAATAGCACTTGGCTTACTGTAGTGGATGCTTGTTAAATATTAGTTAAGTGAATGAGAAAAATTAAAAATGAAAATATTAGTCCTCTTCCATTTGCATGTTTCTGAGAGTCATTTAATTTACTAGTTGGTTAATACATTTATTCAATCATCAGCTACCTTTTGAAAATAGTGTCTGTGCCAAGAACGGTGCTGGTCTTGGAGACTCAGTGGTCAACTAAGACAGGACATGGAGCTTACATTCCAGATTAACAAGACATTTTAAGGTCACCTGGTTAAAAAATTACTTTTTGCATCTCAGTATCAGTGTGTGAACCAGCATCTTTTCAATAGCGTGCAACAAATTAAAATACTGAAATGAATTGGATTATGAGGCTAATTGAAAACAATATTAGCTATCCATACTCCAAATTTCAAATATTGGTGTTCATCAACATAGCCTCATTTTCTCACTAATTGCCTTTATGATACATGTTTCATATTTGAACTCATAAAATGCATCTTTTATCCTGCTCCTTTTATCTCTCTTATAAATGGAATTTCCTGTAACATTTATTTCTAAAATGGTTTCTACTGGTGTAAATGTATGTATGTATTTGAGAAACATTGGTTTGCCATGTAACCCTGGGAAGCACAGATTATAGGTTTATTTGCCCATGAAGAAAAATAATAAGAACTAAAGGAGCTTGTTCTGGGGCCACAGAGTTTATCCTAACCTTGTCCTGCCTTCTTGATAACGAAATGGATGACAATAAGGACTGGGGAGGCAGACCTCCTGGTTCTGAATCTTTGAACTATAGCATACTAGCTAAGTGGCTTTGGCAAGTTATTTAAAACTTCCTGAGTCTTGGGTCCTTATTTATAAATGGGAAAAGCACGAATATTTTTATCTCACAAGACTAAATTTGATAGCATGGAATAACACACTAAATTTCTTAGTGCAACCAGTTAGCACCTAGTAAGTGCATAATACATATCAGCTTCAAGGATAATTGTGGTAATGATGATGGTGGTGGTGGTGATGATGCTGGTGATGATCATGATCATGATGATGGTGATGACTATGATAAAAGTGATGGTAATAATGATGGCATTGATAATCATGATAATCATGATTATCATAATGATGGTGATGATGATGATGAAGGTGATTGTAATAATGATGATGAGGATGATAATCATAATAGTGGTGAATGGTGATGATATTGTTGATGATGATGGTAATGATAATGGTGATGGTGATGATGATAATGGTGGCAGTAATGTTGGTACTGGTAATGATAATCTGGCTATTGTTGATTATAAACACAAAAATAAAGCAACGTACATTGACTTTTGTGGAAGACAGCCAGCCCTGTTCTTTTAGGCTAGAAACAAAGGGAGCCATCTCTTTAAGGTTTCTAAGGAGAGCCAGTTGCTACTTCCAATCCTGCTTTCTCCCTCAACTCTAGTGTTTCCACTAAGGAAGCAATTGTAATACCCATCATCCCCCTGACTGCTTTTTCTTCTTCATAACTGAGCCACAGACATCTCTAAAGAGGCTCTCTTATACAGCAGGCAGGATCTGGCATGAGTGTTCTTCTGGGTAACTCTGTGGGATGTTAATAATTTATGATCTCTTTAGTGAAAACACTAACCTCCAGGGTGCCTATACTTCCTTTAATATCACTCAGATTCTCAGCAGGCTGTGACTCTCTTTTCTCCAACCCCTGCCTCTCACCAGACAAACCATTCCAATGTTGTTCCCCTGCATGGCCAATGTCCTATCAAGATGCACACACAAGTCCATGAAATGCTGTAAAAAGTAACAGCAAAGTTTTATTTTGTTGTTTTTTTGTTTTTTTGAGATGCAGTCTTGCTCTGTCACACAACTTCGGCTCACAGCAACCTCCATCTCCTGGGTTCAAGTGATTCTCCTGCCTCAGCCTCCAATGTAGCTGGGATTATTGGCAAGTGCCATCACGCCCGGCTGCTTTTAGTACTTTTGGTAGAGACGGGGCTTCGCCATGCTGGCCGGGCTGATCTCAAACTCCTGATCTCAAGTGATCTGCCCAGCTCAACCTCCCAAAGTACTGGGATTACAGGTGTGAGCCACTGTGCTCCGGCCAGTAATAGCAAAGTTAAGAATTACCTAGCACTTACTGTGTGTTAGATACTATGCCAAGGGTTTTACATTCATTACTTTATTTCATCTTCCCAGAAATCCGATAAGCAAGGTGACATGACTCCTCCCACCTCACAGTTGAGGAAGCTGAGGGTGAAGAAGCATAAGTGTTTATTTAAATGTATACCCTGAGGCCCTAACTCAGGTGAGTGTGATTTTCTCACATTCTACTTTATTGCATGAGGCATTCCTTAAAATGGATTTCCAAGTAGAACGTCTGAAAGTTGAACAATTGGTGTGCGAGTTCTCTGAGAGTGGGTTCTTTCTCCAGAAATTAAATTGAATTACAGGATCCCAAACTATGGTTCAGGTAGGTGTCGCCTCCCCAGGGCACTTGTGGGTATCTTAAACCACCTTAGGATTTCCCTGTTATATAGAAACCATGGTGAAGGTAGAAAAAGCTCAGGCCTTGATCCACTATCTAAAGGAGACCCTTTAGTTACTGTTCTGTTTAGTTACTGTTCTGCTCCTTCTCTTCCACAGAACTTGAAGAAAACAGATCTCGGCCAGCATATACACACGGGATTGGTTTAGATTTTTCATTCAACAGCCAGTCATACATACAACTAGTCTACCACTCATTTCACTGGGCTACATCCTCGTAAACTATGTGTATTTTGAAAATATACATAGGGGAAAACAGCTTAAGAAGCAGAAAAATGCATATGAAATGGGTGGGGGAAGGTAATATGCAAATCCATACTTATAGGGTAATATCCCATATATGTAAAATCTATCATAAAATAATTTGTATTCTCCACTTGTAAATTTATCTCTTTCTAAATCTAAACCTATAGATCTACATAGATATTTCCAAAGCTTTGAGGAAACACCCGAATGTGGTGTTGGAATGAGAGGTGACTTTTATCATTTTTAAAAATTGTCAGTCAATCCAAGTTTTTAATAATGAACATGAAGTACTTTCATTATAAGGAAAAATAAAAGGTTTTCTCTTCTTCCATTTAAGTAGCCCAAGTCACAGACTGAAAACAGTTCTTGCCTATTATACCCCAGGTCAGAGCCTCACAATGGCCTGTAGGGAACAAGGACTTGGTCCACCAAGGATCAGCTTGCACCTGCTCGCTGTCCTGGCCCTTTAGAGGACTTGGTCCACCAAGGACCAGCTTGCACCTGCTCGCTGTCCTGGCCCTTTAGAGGACTTGGTCCACCAAGGACCAGCTTGCACCTGCTCGCTATCCTAGCCCTTTAGAGCGAGTTTGAAGGTGATTCTAGAAAGAGAAAGAGAGCACCCTGGCATAGTTCCTGCACACTGCTGCTCTCCATGGAATCCTAATTATAGTCACCAAAGAAGTTTCTTTCTTGTCTCTCCAGGTCCTCTGTCACAGCTCATCATTCTGGTGGCATCTTTGTCGGGAAAACCACATTTCTATTTTTATTATGCGGACTGCTTGTCTTTACTAGCTCTTTGTACATAGATCAAGACATTATGAAGACCTGTACTTTCCTCGGGCAAATGAGAATCACTAATTTTCTCTCTCTATTAAGTACTGTGCTAACTCCATTGGCTTCACCTATATTTATGTCACACTCTGGGACCATGAGGATCCTGGAAAAAACTTAACCTCTTTTGTGCCACACATCCTTACGCTCCCAAAGTTTCTATGCATTGCGTGCACTCATGTTCAATGAGGAAAGTGGTTATGTAGCTTCACCCTGACCTATTTAAGCAGTGTCTTCTTTAAAGTATGAAATGCGGGGCCAGACATGGTAACTCACGCCTGTAATCCCAGCACGTTGGGAGACTGAGGCAGGTAGATCATCTGAGGTCAGGCGTTCAAGACCATCCTGGCCAACATGGCTAAACCCCGTCTCTACTAAAAATATAAAAACAAAATTAGCCAGGTATAGTGGTGGGCACCTGTAGTCCCAGCTACTCAGGAGGCTAAGGTGGGAGAATGGCATGAACCCGGGAGGTGGAGCTTGCAGTGAGCTGAGATCATGCTACTGTACTCCAGCCTGGGTGACAGAGTGAGACCCCTTCTCAAAAAAAAAAAAAAAAAAAAAAAAAAAAGAAAAGAAAAGGAAAGAAAAAAAGGGAAAAAACCCCACGAAAATTAGCCAGGCATGGTGGTAGGTGCCTGAAATCCCAGCTACTCAGGAGGCTGAGGCGGGGACAATTACTTGAACCCGGGAGACGGAGGCTGCAGTGAGCTGAGATGGCATCACTGCACTCCAGCCTGGCAACAGAGCAAGACTCCATCTCAAAAAATAAATAAAAAAGAAACAAAGAAAAGAAAAGAAAAGAAACCCAACTTCCCACTCTGCCACTTTTGAGCATTTTCACAAGATAGGCTTTTATTTAAAGAAATAAAGTGGCAAGAACCCAGACCCTTGGAATCCTGTGAAACCACGTGATGTTTATACGATGCTGGAGGTGGAAGGATGTGAAAGTTTCCTCATGTCACCTGCAACCAAAATCATATCTTATAATGGCGATGGTGCTAAAAGTGTTTACCTATTAGAGCTTACTCCATGTAAATCATTCTGAACATGATTTACATACATTATTTCATTTAATCCCTATGCCAGCATTGGTACTCATGCATTCACTCATTCGTTCCTATTTAAATCATCTATAAGTATTTATAGAGTGGTAAATTATGTTCTAAGAATTGTACAGTGCTCCCAGTACACTGATTAAAGATACAAACAAGCAGACAAACAAACAAAACTCAGTCTACTTACCCGGAGGGAAGTTAAAGTCTATCAGCAGAGACACACTTTAAAAATCAATCGGTTTCTTATAAAACTCATGTCCCAGCATGTTCATTCTTGAGCCCTTATCTCAGAGAAACAGAATCTTGTGTTCATACAAAAATCTGTACTTGAAGATTTGTAATAGTTTTATTTATAAGAGCTAAAACCAGGAATTAGTTCAGATGTCCATTAACAGATGAATGGTTAAACAAATTGTGGTACATACATACCATGGAATACTATACAGCAATGAAAAGGAATAAGTTGTTTATACACACAGCAGCTCCAATGAATCTCCAGAGAATTATGCTGATTAAAAAACGCCAACCCCTAAAAGTCAGGTACTATATGGGTCCATTTATTGAAATGTCCAAGCTTTTAACTGGAGAGAAGATTAGTGTTTGCCAGAAATTAGGAATTGGGAGTAGGGGCAGAGGTAATTGTAAAAAGAAAAACAGAAGGGATCCAGTGGTGATG
Organism: Mandrillus leucophaeus; assembly: GCF_000951045.1. Taxonomy (NCBI): domain Eukaryota; kingdom Metazoa; phylum Chordata; class Mammalia; order Primates; family Cercopithecidae; genus Mandrillus; species Mandrillus leucophaeus. Next base: position 489,208 of record NW_012106575.1, read on the forward strand.
GAAATGTTTGTTATCCTGACTGTGGTGTTGGATGCACAAACCTAGATGTGCGGTAAAATTGTACAAAACCAAATACAACTACCACCACTCCACACACACACACACACACACACACACACACAGAGACACACACACATTAATGCATGTAAAATTGGGGAAATTTGAATAAAATCAGTGGGTTGTATCAACAGCAATATCCTAGATGTGATCATTGTACTTTAATTTTGCCAAATGTTACCACTGGGGAAAAGTGTGTAAAGGGTACATTGGAACTCTCTGTATTATTCCTTACAGCTGCATGTGAATCTGCAATTATCTCAATAAAAATTCCAATTAAAAATCAAATTATACAGTTAATTTTCTGAGGCCCATTGTGGTAAATGCTATAAAGAAAAAGAACAGGTTGCTAAAAAAAAAAAAAAAAAAAGAAAAGAAAAAAGTAAGGAATCTATAGATAGCAAAGGGCTGGATTGAGACTGAGGGTGAGGGAAGGCTTTTCTGAAGAGGCGGCATTTCATTGGGCAACTGAGGGATGAGGCGTTGGCGAGGAGAAAGGTGGGTGGGAAAATGTTCCAGAAAAGGAAACTGTGTGTGGCAGGGATGTAAGAAATGGTGTGCGTGCTCAGGCAATAGAGAAGGAACATTCAGTACAAGAAGGCAGTGGCCAAAAGATGAGGGGCCATCTTAAAGCTCTAACACCCAGCCAGTGACCGCCCTGAACTTGTGCAGGAGTTATTATTTTGCCATTGATTCTGCTGAAATCCAGTAAGGCACAGAGAAACTGTGAGGTCGCAGAACTAGGAAGTATCAGATCCAGGATTAAACACCTAAACTACTATTCTGTCCTCAGCCTCCCTTAAAAAACATCTTTATGAGTTTAAAAGGGCCAGGGGTGGGGGCTCATGCCTGTCATCCCAGCACTTTGGGAGGCTGAGGTGGGAGGACTGCTTGAGTCCAGGACGTTGAGATCAATCTGGGCAATCTAGCAGGATCTCATCTCTACGAGAAGTTAAAAAATTAACTAGGCGTGGTGGCAAGTGTCTGTAGTCCCAGCTACTCAGGAGGCTGAGGTGGGAGTATCGCTTGAGCCCAAGATTTCAAGGCTGCAGTGAGCTGTGATAGTGCCAATGCACTCCAGCCTGGGATACAAAGCAGGAGTCTATATCTTAAATGAATGAATGAATGAAGTTAAACATAAACATACGTCTCAGTCCAGCAACACCACTCCTAGGAATTTACCCAGGAGAACTAAGAATTGTTATACAGAATTACCTGTACATAAATGCTTACAGCAACTTTTTCATAATCAGCAAAAACTGGAAACAACCCAACTGCCTTTCAACTAGTGAATAAACTGTGGTGCATCTGTGCTGTAGAATGCTACTCAGCAACAAAAGGGAAGAAAGAACTATTGATAGATGCAACTACCTGGACGAAACTCAAATCCATTACATAGAGAGAAGTCAAGCCTAAAGGCTACCTACTTCTGATTCCATTTGTAGGACATTCTGGAGACACCAATATTATAGGGACAGAAAAGAGATTGGCAATTCCCAGGATCTAGAGTTGGGGACTAACTATAACCAGTCCCTAGGAAAGTTTTTGGAATGATGAATATGCTCCAAATCATGCAGACGCTTGTGGTTGTTACATCACTGCATGCACTTACTGAAACTTGAAGAACTGTGTGCGAAAAAGGGTACATTTTACTGTGTGTAAATTATGCCTCAGTAAACCCGACTTTGATGCAATGATCTGATGAGATGATCCAGAACAAGTCCAGAAGAGATCCTTTCTCACTTCTGGCAAGCTCTGGGTGACCCTAGGAGGCAACAATATGAGAGTCTTATTTTGGAAGATGCCAATTAAGGAAAACTGAGTAAGGATACAACTTCTGTGGAGGGTGAGGCTGAGTAGTGTTTAGGGAGAGGCGATCTGGGGGATGGAGATACAGAACGTCAAGGCTGTTTCACTGGCCAACACGGAGGGGAGCTGTTATGGAAGTGCCAACCACTTTCCTCCAACCATACCACTTTCTTAGCAAATTCATACTCCCTTCCACCATGTAAGAGGCACCATTATCTACCTAGTGAGCTCCCCTAAACTTTTCCAGCTGTGGGAACTCATGGTAGACACTGATTCATGTTGGTTCAATGAGATCTTCTCCCTCCCAGGAATGCTGGATTGGAGTATAGAGACTGTGGAGGTGGACTAGGGGACCAGGCAGGAAGGCCATGGAAAACTGAAAGCTAAACCAAGCACTAGGGGATGAATGAAAAGAGAGAGATAAGCAGAGAGAGGTACACAAAGTCAAAATGCTTAATCAACCACTATGGAAAACCATGTGGAGATTCCTTAAAGAACTAAAAGTAGAACTACCATTTGATCCAGCAATCCCACTACTGGGTATCCACCCAGAGGAAAAGAAGTCATTATACAAAAAAGATACTTGCACACGCATGTTTATAGCAGCACAATTCAAAATTGTAAAAATGTGGAACCAACCCAAATGCCCATCAATCAATGAGTGCATTGAAGAAACTGTGAGATACACATACACACGCGCGTGCTCACACGCGCGCACACACACACACACACGATGGACTATTCAACCATAAAAAAGTAATGAATTAATGGCATTTACAGCAACCTGGATGAGATTGGAGACTATTATTCTAAGTGAATTAACTCAGGAATGGAAAACCAAACATCGTATGTTCTCACTCATAAGTGGGAGCTAAGGTATGAGAATGCAAAGGCATAAGAATGACACAGGGGACTCTGGGGACTCAGGGAGAAAAGGTGGGAAGGAGGTGAGGGGTAAAAGACTATAAATTGGGTGCAGTGTATACTGCTTAGGTGATGGGTGCACCCAGATCTCACAAATCACCACTGAAGAACTTACTCATGTAATCAAACACCACCTGTTCCCCAATAACATATAGAAATATATTTTTTAAAAAGAACAATAACAGGAAAAAAATGCTTAATCAACCAGAGACCAGAGAGCAGAAGGCTCCAGGGAGAGGGTGCAAGAGCAAAAGGCAGCAGAAAATCTGCTTGATAACTTTTAATATCCATATATTTCCCCATATTTCATGCAACTGAGTTTTGTGAAATACCTTTCGATTCTTATAATGATATAGCTTCATACAGGGCGAGTTTCTGTTCCTTGCAATTAAAGAATTCCTAAGACCCTGTGCCTTGCAATGAGTTGGGGGTGAGCAAATATCTGTGGAATCCAGGAATAACTGAAATCCCCTTTGCAAACACCATTTACTTGTTCCTCTGACTGTTAGCCTGAGCAAATGCTGGAAAGAAAATGGGTTTCGGGCGGTGGGTGGTGGCTTCTGTCCCCACTTTTTAGACATCGCTTTAGTCAGCTAGGTGCGGTGGCTCGCACCTGTAATCCCAGAACTTTGGGAGGCTGAGGTGGGTGGATCACCTGAGGTCAGCAGTTTGAGACCAGCTTGGGCAACAAAGAGAAACCCTGTCTCTACAAAAAATTAGCCAGGCGTGATGGCACGTGCCTGTGGTCCCAGCTATTCTGGAGGCTGAGGTGGGAGGATTGCTGGAGCCCAGGAGGTAAAGGTTCCAGTGAGCTATAATTGTGCCACTGACCTCCTGTCCAGCCTGGGTGACAGAGCAAGACCTTTTCTAGGAAAAGAAAAGAAAAATAAAAGGAAAAGAAAAGAAAGGAAGGGAGGGAGGAAAAGAGAGAAAGAAAGATTATCTTGGTCTGCAGAGAGGAGGTCAAGATTGTCTCCTGGATTCAAACTTAAGCAAACTATAAATAACCCACGTTTCCCTCAATAGACTCTCTCCTGACAGTCACTCCGTTTATGATGACTGATTTGCATATTGCTCTCAGTGTCTGGACACTCTCTTCTCATCTAGACTAGAAACCCCATGAAGAAAAGAACATGTTGTGTATTTTCTCTCTCTTCCAACACCAGATATCATGCCCAGAAAATGGTAATAAGAATAGTAGTTAACACATACATAATGGTCTCTCTGTGTGTGTATGTGTGCAATCCTTTTTCACTACAAACTTGGGAGAGATATACAGTGTTAGAACTATCTGTGTTTCATAGAAGAAAAGACTAAAGTACAAAGCAGGCAAGTGTTTTGTGCAAAGTCACCTGGCTCTCACACAATAAGGGAAGCAGTCCATCTGCCTCCAGGTGTGTGCTAAACTACCCCCTAAGCAGAAGCTCATTAAATACACATGCAATCGCGCTAGGTGCGGTGGCTCACACCTGCAGTCCCAATACTTTGGGAGGCTGGGACAGTCAGATCACTTAAGGTCAGGAGTTTGAGACCAGCTTGGCCAACACAGTGAAACTCCATCTCTACTAAAAATATAAAAATTAGCCAGGCATGGTGACACACACCTGTAATCCCAGCTATTCAGGAGGCTGAGGCAGGAGAATTGCTTGAATCCAGGAGGCGGAGGTTGCAGTGAGCCAAGATCGTGCCACTGTACTTCAGCCTGGGTGAAGGAGACTCACCCTGTCTCAAAAAATAAAAATAAATAAATAACAACAATAATAAAATAAAACAAAACAAAAGAAAAGAAAGAAAGAAAAAAGGAAAGCAAAAAAAATCACAGGCAACTGATTCAAAAGGTCCAGAGTAACTGCCATTACGTACTCTTTCTTTAGTGAGTACAAATATGGCCATAGGGTAGTGGTTCTCAAGCAAGGGGCGATTTTGCACCCCAGGAGATATTAGACAATGTTCTGACTCCAGGACGAAAGGGTGTTACTGGTGTCTAGTGGGGAGAGACCAGGGATTTTGCCAAACATTCTACAATGGATAAAACATGTATCGATGAACTATCAATCTTGTCAAAAATGTCAGCAGGGCCCCTGTTGAGAAATATGCGCTAGGATGCCAGCTGACTGCTCCAGCCACTCTGTTCTTATGTGGAAAGGGTTCTCTGAAAGTAGCTGCCCCACTGAGATGTCACTCAAGCTTGTCCCTGGACTATAGCCATAGTGGCCTTTATTGCATGATGATCTCCACATGGACTCCCTGTCACAGGATCTAATGGCAAAGGCACATGGGCCTACCTCTTAGCTACCAACACCTTATTATTCTCTTTGGACAAAGGTGAGGTGACCCTGGGGATCCCTTGGACATTGTGCAGATACTGTGCAGGTCTTTCTAAACCAACAGTTTGGGGATGACCTACTCTTAATAGTCTTAGGATCTGTGGAGGGAGAAGAAGGTCTCTATTCTGGAAGGCAGAACACCCAGATCTAAGTGAAGCTGGGGAAGTTACCTAAGTCCTCTGAAACACAGGTTTACTCATTTTGCAATGAAGCCAAGGCTGGATGGATGAGAACAACTGAATTCAGTCAAGGTGTATATCATGTTTTCCTTTGCGTTTGCAAAATTACCAAAACTCTGTGGTCAGTGAAGTCAAACTCAGAGCCAGGATTCAGAAGCTGGCTCTCTTTCCATAGCAGGCACAATCTGTTTTGAATACAGATCCAGTCGTAGAGGGAACCAAACACCCTCAGAGCAGTTGCTGTGGCACCAGGCCTGGAGTCAGTGAATGCAACATCTGCTGATATGGCCACCTGGGCTGCCATGTTTTTACCCGGCCCACTGTGTTCTCAAAGCTCATACCTGATCAGGACCATAATGAGTCAGTGATCAATTTCCCTTTCAGCCCTCATGATTCCTTGAGGGCTGGTTCTTCAGGGATAGAAAGCTGGGCCATTTCTGGAAGTTGCCTTTCCTTGTGGGATTTCACACAAGAGAAAGAGGAACTCAACTCTTGCCAGAGAAGCACTCATTCAGGTCAGGCAACATCAGGGCAAGCTTACATCGCACATTATGCCTGGTCTACTAGTTCAGTGCATGATGTGACCACAGATAGCCTGATGCCCCCAGCTCACCTCCATGCCAGGCCATCCCTCCTCTCTATTCCCATCACATTTTATTTTGATGTCTAATGTGGCCCTGGCTATAACATAGTATCGGCCTGTCCTTTTACCCCAAAACCAGCAAGCACCAATAGGACAGAGCTGGATTCTGTGGCCACTGCAACCTGGACGCTATGCTCAGGCCCGAGTGTGGTGAGGACTCAGTAAATGCCTGCTGAATAAACGAGTAACAGAAAGCCTGGCTTACGCACAGAGAAATGAATTCAAGAGTAAACCCCCAAAGAGACCACCTGGTGAAAAGCAGAAAATATCATTAACTGAAAACAAGACATTTCTGAGAAATCCGCATTTCAGCTTTACCAAAGAGACGCTGTACCACTTTGCCCAAGTGACATGTTATAAACAGAGAAAATGCAGCATTTATTTCTATTACACTGAAGCTTCCTCTGTGTAAGTCAGAGAGGGTACACACTCAGCATGGGGTCCCCCATGGCCAAAGATCCATGTTTTTAAAAAAAGAAAGAAAGAAAAGGAGAGAAAAAAATATATTTAAAAAAACCAAAAGTCTCCAGAAACCTATGTCACTTTTAGAATCAGATAAAATAGGACTTCTTATCCATCCCTCATCAGTCTTTACATTTTAAAATCCAGGTCCTAAGAGAACTATAATCAAATATTTTTTAAGAAAAAAAAAAAAAGCCAGAAGAAAGCAATCGAACAATGAAATTTTAACCATCTTCACTCTCTAGACCCGGTCAGAATAATTCCCTTTCGACAAGATAAATTTAGGCTGAGAACAAGACAGCCTTGGCCCAGCTCCATAATTCGTTGGCAGCTTTAATCTTCAGAATGAATATCAGTGTACATTTCAGGTTTTATTGCATTTTTTAAACAAATGATATTTTAAGTTCAAACTGAATACATCATGAGTTGGCAATTTGTAATATGTTTTCACTGAAAAGGAAATAAAAATAAAATTCCTTTAGACTTTTTGACATGAATTGCAGACTTGCAAAAAGACTGGTTATAGAGAATGCAGGATAGTAAAGGATACAAACAGAAGTCAATATGAAAGAAATGCATTCCACAGACAGTCATGATCAATTTTAATGAACTTTAAAAGGATGAATACAATTTCTCAAAAGGATATGCTGGTAATATTGGACAGATCTATACGATGTAAAGAAATACATTTAGTCAATCATCTAAATGGTTGGCCTTCAAAATATCCAACACCCTCTGGCTTGCAAATGTCAGATATACATAGAAATCTTTATGTAGATATTTTGATCTTGGGTAAATTTAAGACTTCACCATCTAGAGATGCTGACAGAGGTTTGATCTCTCTTTAAACATTATAGAACACGTATCTAATTAGCTGGTATACTTGCAATTCAATCAAGGGGTATGTAAATAGGCACACATTTGCAACTGGGCAATTCATTGAATGCATATACCAAGTATGACCGTATCAACCGTCTCCAAGTTAAAACCATGTGCACAGAATTTACCTTACAATTTTGTAAACCAAAACAGAGCCAAACACCACTATGGATTAATTAAGCAACCAATTTAGCTGCCTACGGAATCAACTGAATGACAGGTAACGCTAGCATTATTCTGCATCGACCACCAACAAGGAGCTGACATAGAATTCTTGCCTCTTTTCATTAAAATATTAATGTATTAGTATTATATTTTCGCCTTTCATTTTCTTCTACTAGACTTTCACACCCCTTTTCTTCTCGAGTTAGTCATCTTCTGTAATAAGAATGTCTCTAGAGGAGCTGCAAAGTGTTCTCAAACACTGAGGTGGGAATTCTTACGTTAACTAGTATACTAATTTCATTTTAACTGATATTCCTATGTTTTCTATACTGGACTAAACTTCCTCGTGCAATGCTAAATAAATATCTTGACCATTCTTTGCCTATAGAAGTCCTTGGCTATGTCTTTTGGATGGGTATCTGCCCTGGTAGACTCCTCTCAAGCTTCTTGGGCCTTTAAGGAACCCTACCACCAAGGCTAAGAAGTTTGAGCTTTCAGACTTAAATACCTGTATTTTATGAACATCTAGATTATTAGACATCTAGTTTAGGATCCTAGATTATGAACATCTAGGTTAAATTACCACTAGCTACACTGACGATTGTGGCTTCATCCCAATTAAATGGTGTCCTATTCACTTTGATTGTTAGAATAGCTTTCTTCTGGTGGCATAGAGAATGTACAACATCCCACCTGGAGGTGGGTGGGAGATGGGGGCAGGCAATTCAGGAAAGGTTTCCGAAAGAAGGAGATATCTGCATAGAAACCACACTGGATCTTCCCTGAGTAACCATAGATGCATTGCAGTAGAATATCATGATATTTTGCTTCTGAAAATCTATCCTCATCTTTGTTAATAACCAACAGATACCATTCCTCCAGGATGAATAACGTGGGAAAAAAATCATTAAATAAAAGTCGGTTAATTGCATTTCTTAAGAAATCCAACTTTTTAATGTTTCTTCTGAGAACAGAACAGCAGTATAGTCAAAGGATCAATTATCTCTCTTTAAAAAATGCAGAATACAACATTTGCTATTCTTAAAGGGCTGCAGACACATTCCCATTTCTTTCAATAAGAATAACTTGAAAAAGATGCAAAATTATACCATCTACGATTTGCTGCACACAAGCTGCTTTTGATTATATTGCCTCACAAACTAGATACTTTGCTGGGACACATCAAACTGTTTATCACTAAACATTTGAGATTCCACTCAGATAATTTACACATAATTAGACAGAAGCCCACACTTCTGAGCAGCAGCATTACCTCCTTTCTAACAGACTATTCTAAAGAACATTTTTTGGTAGCATAATGAGTATTTTATGAGGATTTGTAATCAGTCTTAACATAGGTGGGAACAAAGGTGAATTACTCCTTAACACGATCAAATCATTACATAACTCAGTGCAGAATAATGATGAACTGAGGTTGGGAGAGGTAACCTGCCCAGGAATTTGGAGGAGTTAGGAAATTCTGGTCTTTTTCAGAGGCATAAAATGAATTAAGTGATCCCCTAGGAGGCAGAAAAATTAAAAAAAAAAAAAAAAAAAAAGAATCAGTCAACGATAGAAGCCTCCTACTTAGATTTCCCTATTCTTTGCCTGCTATCAGGGAAGGAGATGAAAAGACAGAATATAGAGGAAGGAAGAAAAACTAATGGCATTTTCTATCCACAGAGTCTTTCGTCGTCCTAATGGATGCCCAGGCTCTTCAGGGTCTAGCCTTGTTTTTTCTGGACATCTGTCCTAAGACACAAACAAACCTAGCTGCCTCCAAACAGACTAACATCACTCAAACTCATAGAGCCATCAGGGAGGAGAGGAACATTAGGGGGCGTGGAGAAAGTATCACCATTTCATGACACAAAGGCTGCAGCCAGAAATAGCTCAGTCCCTGGATACTGCTTCACTCTGCAGCTTCACTTCAGACTTGGCATGGTCCCTCCAAGGGGTACTTCAGAATCGCCACCTTGCAGGGTCTCTTTAAACCTACAAACCTGATTTGTCTCATTTCCATTTATGAATAAGGAAGTATGTTTGGGAGTTTCTTTATTGTCTTTACAACTAGAAATGATCTGTATCATGCTTTTCTGAATGAAATTTAGGCAGTGTATAATCTCAGCTATCTTCAGTTTATATGATGACACATTTTGTTGTTGTTGTTGTTTGTAGATTATTTCTAAGGGAGAGGGTCAGCAACACCAAGTCTTACAGCAACCCCTGAGGCTGCCTCTCAGATCCTTCTGCACACGCTGGAGTGGACATTCTCTACAGCCTTGCCTACCTCCAAACTAGGCAACATGTAAAGCTATACCTTGCAGATGATATCTTTGAGGCTGTAGATCACGAAGTGGATATTTTGATGCTTGTGGTATACACCATCAAAACAATGCCTATTAATCTCATAACTATAATCCCAGGAGAGAGTGTGTCCAGAACTCCAATTATGTTCCCTGCATCAGATAAGCTCATCATTTGCACAGATTTCAACCCAACCTATCATCCAAATTAGCAGCCTTTCCAGAACAGGTTATCTTTCACTAAAGAAGTCCAGCAATTAGCAACAAGAGCAAAAATACCAAATTCTACATAGTTACGGAAGCATATGGATGTAGGTATGTCAAAAATTTATGTATAAGAAAATCTATTTATGGTAATGCCTGGCGAGTGATCACTGCTGATACATATTTGATAAATGAATGAATGATGAAGCATCAGAAGCAACACACATGTCTAAAATAAGCAAATGGTTAAGCAGAGGGTAATCTATTAACACATTTGAATATTATATAACCATTAGAAATGAAGTTTTCATGGAATATCTAATGGCATACATGGGAAATAGCATGGCACAATGCTATTTTTGAATGAGTTAGTAGTGTAGCATGTGATCTCAATTGTCTGTTTCCTCCCTTCCTCTCTCCCTCTCCCCCTTCTTTTTCTCTTTCTCTCCCTCCATCCCTCTCAGATATAAGAAAAAGTTCACAGATTGATGGAGAAGAGGGATCCAGAGCCCTGCCTGCTCAGCACTGCCTTCCTGTCCTCTCCACCACCCCCTGACCACCTGCTCAGATTCTTGAACATCATGAGGTCAATTAGCAGCTAATGCTCTTGGGCAGGTGCAGTGGCTCACACCTGCAATACTATCACTCTGGGAGGCCAAGGCAGGCAGATCACTTCAAGCTAAGAGTTTGAGACAGCCTGGCCAACATGGCAAAACCCAGTCTCTACTAGATATACAAAAATTAGCCAGGTGTGGTGGCACACACCTGTAATTCCAGATACTCAGGAGGCTGAGCCATGAGAATCACCCAAACCTGGAAGGTGGAGATTGCAGTGAGCTGAGATTATGTCACTGCACTGCAGCCTGGGTGACAGGGTGAGACCCTGCCTCAAAAAAATAAAATAAAATGCTCTATCTCGAATAAATAAACAAATAAACAAAAACTAATGACCTCATTCAACCCTTCAAACTTGGCCCATAAGGAGACCTAGTTCCAGAGATAAATGATCAGTTTAAGGTTAGTGTCAGAAGCAAGTACAAAGCAGAGAAGTCCCAAACTCTCAGGCATCCAACATATGTATGTATTCTCCAAGCTAAAAAGGAAACTGAGTTTGCTAAACTTGCATAAAGTTGTGTGTGTGGTGTGTGTGTGAGGGGTGTGTACTTTACAGTTCCATCTCTTCCTTATTGTGTATCTCTGAGCAAAGCAGTTAAACTTTCTAAATTTCAGTTCTCTCAAGCATAAAATGGGGATAACAAAGCATACCCCCTCGATGAGTCTGTTGTGAGGATTAAATGACCTAATGCAAGTAGCTCCTAACATTACTTGGAACATAGTAAGCACTCAATAAACATCGGCTAATTTTATACAATTTGTTGATGCTGTGACTGCCATTTGAAAGACTGCAGAGAGAAATCTCCAGGATAGACAAAGGCATCATAAACAAATGTCTCAGTTGGCTTCCTGGATTTCATAAAGCCAGTGGGAAAATTCCACACTTATGTTTTCTCTAGTACTTTGTGTCATTTCAAATATCTAAGTGCTGTATTTTACTTAGTGGAAAGGAGGATCCTTCAACCACCGTTCAGGAACAAACCTTGGGGATTTAATAAAAAGTATTATAGACCAGTAATACTACAGAAAAAGAGAAACAATGACATACTGAGAGAATTACATAATACATTTATGTATGGCAGATAATGAAATTATGCAGTAGCAGAGAGAAAGAGAGAAAGGCAAACCAACGCAACCCTGGAAAAATAAACAAGTTTATGAACAACACAATGAAATGGGCATGGCAAATATCTTCTCCATTGTATTCTGAGGAAAGGGGAATTTAGATAAAGTTACTAAACATCCTGTATTTGAAAATAAGGTCCACCATTCATCAAAATAGAGCTTCCCAATTGAAAAGGCAGTTTCTTTTACATTTTCTCATTCATTGTCAGGAAAATCCTGGGAGATAAGTATGTTGTTTGCAACTTTTCCATTGAAAAAATGAAGGCAGAAAGAGGTTAACCCACTTGGTCTATGGTACTAAGCTTATATATGCTAAAGCTGGGATTTGCACTTAAGTCATCATCAAATGCCAGGGACCCTTGATGCAGCAGAGAGAATCTAAAATGAAATCATTCTTGTTTAGTTTAGAAACAAGAAAGGCATCAGGCCATTATCCAGAATATCAGTCCAACAGGAGGTCTGGACAGCATGCAGGAAACAAGCACCTCAAAGACACAGCAGAGAGTGCTGTTTCCAAAACTGAGCGTAACATTCTGGCTCATGGATGAGAAAAAGCAAAAGGGAGGAAAGAAGGAAGGGAGGGAGGGAGGGAGGGAGGAAGGAGAAAAAGAAGGAAAGAGGGGAGGGAGGGAAGGAGGGAAGGGAGGGAAGGAGGGAGGGAGGGAGGAAGGAAGGAAGGGGAGGAAGGAAGGAAGGGAGAGAGGGAGGGAGGGAAAGAAAAGGAAGGAAGGAAGGAAGGAAGGAAGGAAGGAAGGAAGGAAGGAAGGAAGGAAGGAAAGAAAAGGAAGGAAGAAGGGAAGAAAGTGAGGGAGGAAGGAAGGAGGGGAGGGAGGAAGAAATAAGGGAAGGAAGGAAGAAAGGAGGGAAGGAAGGGAGGGAAAGGAGGGAAGGGAGGGAAAGGAAGGAGGGAAAGGAGGGAAGGAAGGAAGGGAGGGGAGGGAGGGAGCTGAGGGGAGGATTTTAAAAGAAAACAAGAGTCACTGGTTCTGTGACAAGAATACAAAGCAAGAGAAAGCTCCTGAGAGGTTTCAGGAGCTTCAGGAGATCTCAATTGTGTATGTTTCCTCCCTTCCTCTCTCCATCTCTCCTTTCTTTCTCTCTTTCCCTCCCTCCACCCATCTCAGATGTAAGTAAAAATTCACAAATTGATGGAGAAGAGGGATCTGGAGCCCTGCCTGCTCAGCATTGCATTCCTGTGCTCTCTACCACCTGGGAAGTGATAGTTGCCTATAAATATTTGATGAATGAATGAATGATGCAGAATAAGAAGCAACATACATGTCTAAAACAGGGAAACAGTCCAGGCATGGTAGCTGATGCCTGTAATCCCAGCCTTTTTGGATACTGAGGCAGGTGGATCACTTGAGGTCAGGAATGCGAGCCCAGCCTGGCCAACATGGTGGAACCCCATCTCTACTAAAAATACAAAAATTAGCCGGGTGTAGTGGTGGGCGCCTGTAATCCCAGCTACTCGGGAGGCTGAGGCAGGAGAATCACTTGAGCCAGGGAGGCGGAGGTTGTAGTGAGCTGAGGTCATACCAGTGCACTCCACTCTGGGTGACAGAGCGAGACTCTTTCTCAAAAAAAATAAAATAAAATAGGGAAATGGTTAAGAAAAGAGTAATCTATTAACATTTAAATATTACACAACCATTATAAATCAAGTTTTCAGGAGCATTTGCAGTCTTACAAACCCCAACGATGGGGAATGAAGAAGATGTGACCACAACAAGCCCTTATCACTCTCTCTGCAAAGTGGCCTTCTCTATTCCCAAAAACAGTATGATGACTTCAAAGAGGTCTGAGCAGCAAGAGGGGAATAGGTGGTGATACTGCAGAAAAGCAAGCCTGAGGGGATATTTCCAGGAGGACGGAGGCACCCATGGATGTCAAGTAATTTATATGCACAGGGGATGGGTTGTGAGCAAGCCTCTGCCTTGGCCATAGCTTTCAGATTTTTTTTTTTTTTCCTGAGTGAAACCCAGATATTTACAATAAGAGCCTAAGAGATGGTTAGCTATGGATACAGAGAACTACTTCAGCTTTCTAGAAGCAGGACCGACTTTATCCCGACCCCCATGAAATATTTTCTTTTAGATCCCTGTTTCCTGACATCTGGCATTTGAGCCATCAATGGCACGTCAGATGGTGTTGGTTGGTGGTCACGTATCTTCTAAGTTTAGTATTAAGTTGCTTGCATAACTATGCTTTGGCCATGGGTCACCAAAGCATCACTGAAGTTTTAAAGGGTCATTTTTAGATGCAGAAGAAAAATCATTGCAGGGATTGGGGAGAGTTTGATACGCGCTTCCCCCAAGAAATAACAAAGATCCAGTTGTTGCAACCCAGGCCCGTCTTTTTGAAGCTAAGAAGACACCTGTGAATATTCTCACATACAAAAAGGACAGAGATCAAACATTAGGAAACACGTGCAGACAAAGGCAAACATGGGACAGAATGCTCAAGTGCCTCCCGTCTCCATTTAGGAGAAAAGTACGCTAAGAATATGGACGTGAATTTTTATATTTAGGCTGCACTCATGATCCTTCAAAAATGTGCACAATGTGATACACTCTATTTCAGGTCTCCTTTGGAACTATGATGCAATGCAGCAAAATAAGGGAGGCTTAAATTACCCAGCAATTTAAGCAGGGCTAATAAAGACGCAGGCTCCAACTTGCACATGTGTGTCTTCCAAATGACTCAGCACCCAGCCCCACCGTAACCCCTAAGTCTCCATTCCTAACAATGATGGAAAGGGGATTCCCGATTATAAAAAGGATTTTCGTTAAAATATAATGCTCTTATCGAAAAGAAAAGTTTTAGAGAGTTGGCTCAGAAAGGGAGAAAGTGGGGAAAGTTGAGAGGGAAGGAAGAAGAGAGCTAGCCAGCTAACAGATGCAAAGTCAAGCATCAGTGGGTTTAATCAGATGCAGTCAATTACTGAAATAAACAATAGTGAATGTTTCTAGAGCTTCCATTTTTAAAGAGAAGGTAGAATAGTAGAGGTTTGTCTAACAGCAACTTATTTAGCATTTTAAACACTGAATTTTAAGACTTATTTTATCTCATAGGAATAAATACGATTCTAGTCTGCGGGCCAGCAGTGAGCCACCACTGCGTTGAAGGAGGTCTGAATCTGCCCAGTGGTATCTTCCCTTATCATTGTTAGGTGTTTTTACTTGCCTTAAACTTCTTAAATTTCCATCTACAAAGGAGAAGCTTATTTGAAATAACAAATAATTCTGTTTGGTTTTTCATAAAAACCAGACAGATGCTTCCAGGTCATTCACATGTTAGTGTGAATTACTTCAATCAGACTGCTTTCCTGTTTCACACTTAGCTGAGAAGGTCCTCTCAGGTTCCTGCTCCTGCCTGGAGGCGGAATAGAGCCCTGGCTAAGGCTCAGACTCAAGGTTTGCATTGGCTACACTGGGTTCCCATCTCAGCTGCACCTCAGAACAAGAAGTATTATTAGTTTCTCAGTTTGTAAAATGAAGACAGTAGCATCTACTTTCCACAGTGTTTGACGCTCCTGGTAAGAGCATGATATGTGTTTGCTCTTGGCTTTACAAAACAGAAAAGATAAAAAGGGGAAGCTCCAAACAGGGCAATAGCGATTTTTACCTACCAAATTAATTAAGTATGTAATAATACCAAAAAAAATGTTGGTAATGACTAAGTTAAACAGCATGCTAACAGGTTATGGTTATGGGGTGTGCAGGGGTACAATCAGTTCAAAAAGCAGCATAAAATCGATTCACGCAGTATAAAGATGCTCGTATCTTCTGACGCTGAAATAATACTTTTTGGCATTCAGCCCAAGGAAATATTCAAAAATGTAAACAAAGGCTTGAGTATAAGAAAATTCTCTGTGACATTATTCATAATAATAGGAAGGGAGAAAGATAAAAAACATCTTCAACATGAACAGAGGTGATAACTTTTGGTACAATAGAACACTATGGAATCATTATATGTAATTTCCCAAAATGATTCATGGCATGGTAAAATGTTCACATTTTGATACCAAGTAAAAAAATTATAGGATAAATTCCAAAAATTCACTATGAGTTGAATAGTGTAAGCTTTCTCCTGTCTGCCTCTCTCTCTCTCTCCCCACCAACACACACACACGCAAACACACACACACACACACATCTCAAAAAGAGAAATACCGAAATGTTTCTAAACAGTGATTATTTGGGGGTGATGAGCAGCTAATGGGTGATTTTTGCTTTTGCATGTGTTTCTCAATATTTTTAAATGATCATATGTTGCTTTTCTAAACAGATTTAAAATGGGTTAAAAGGGGTGTGTGTGTGTGTGTGTGTGTGTGTGTGTATGTCTACGTCTAGCGGGACGCACTGAGAAGAGAAAAAGAAAATGTGGAACAAGTCACCAAAGTGCTGTATATTCTGGAATAACTGGAAATTGCTCACTGGTTTAACATCTTTACTATTTCATATATTTTCAGTGGAAGACGAAGGACTATGGGGAGTGAGGGTTAACGTGACCCACAGGCCTATTCTTTTTTTTTTTTTTTTGAGATGGAGTCTTTCTCTGTCGCCCAGGCTAGAGTGCAGTGGTGTGATCTCAGCTCACTGCAACCTCTGCCTTCAGGGCTCAAGCGGTTGTCCTGCCTCAGCCTCCTGAGTAGCTGGGATTATAGGTGTGCACCTCCACACTCAGCTAATTTTTGTATTTTTAGTAGAGATGGGGTTTCACCATGTTGGCCAGGCTGGTCTCGAACTCCCGACTTCGTGATCTGCCCACCTTGGCCTCCCAAAGTGCTGTGATTACAGGTGTGAGCCACCACGCCCGGTTGAGACCGATTCTTTTACCTTTGGGTGAGAAAAAGACTAGCCCCAAGGAGGCTTGAGTACTAATTCCCAAATAAAACATGGGCAGGATTGACTCACAGTTACACAAGCTCAAGTAAAAGAACTTACAATAATCACAAGACAACTTGGCCACCAACTGCAAACCATCCAGGGCATAATCTGTTCTTGATTAGCTGCAAAGAATGAGGCAATTGGCAATTCAAACTCCTCATTAGAACATATTATGGCAAGGCATCTTTGGAAAACAGTGTCAGGCACTCCTGAGTAGCAGCAATTTGGGCAGAGGAAAGACCTGCTTACTTCTCCCAGAGAACAAGTAACTCATGCATCCAAAACCAGTGAGAGAGAGAGAGAGAGTCCTCCAGGGCTGCCTGGACTTCCTTCAGCGGCCTCTTCCTTGGTTTCTCCACTTCCACTTTTGCCCCCTACTGTCCGTTCCCTGAATAGCACCCAAAATATTTTGAAAATGCAAACACGGTCCTACACAGCTTCGTCACATTTCAGTTCAGCAACTACAGGCTGCCTATAGGACGGTGGTCCCATAAGACGTTAATGCAGTATTTTTACAGTACCTTTTCTATGGTTAGCTATATTCAGGTACAGGGATACTGGCCATGATGTTACAAGTGCTTACCATATTCAGTACACTAACATGCTAGGTTTGCAGCCTAGGTGCAATAAGCTAGACCACCTAGCCTAGATGTGTCGTAGGCTATATCATGTGGGTTTGTGTGAGTACACTCTGATGTTTGCCCAAAGACAAGATTGCTTAACAGTTTGTTTCTCAGAACGGTGTCCCTCCCATTAAGTGCTTCTGACTCAACAAAATCTCCCCATTGAATGTTTAATTAATTTATTTATTTTTGAGACAGGGTCTCACTCTGTTGCCCCGGCTGGAGTGCAGTGGCACAAACTCACCTCACTGCAGCCTCCGCCTCGCAGGTTCAATAAATCCTCCTGCCTCAGTGTCCCGAGTAGCTGGGACTACAGACACGCACCATCACAACCAGCTAATTTTTTGTATTTTTAGTAAAGACGGAGTTTTGCCATGTTGGCCAGGCTGGTCTCGAACTCCTGACCTCAAGTGATCTGCCCGCCTTGGCCTTTGAAAGTGCTGGGATTACAGGCACGAGTCATCGTGCTCGGCTTCCCATCTTATTTTATTATTTTTTAAAATTTTTGGTCGAGATGGAGTCTCATTCAGTTGCCCAGGCTGGACCGCAGTAGTGCGACCTTGGCTCACTGCAACCTCCACCTATCAGGTTCAAGCGATTCTCTTGCCTCGGCCTACTGAGTAACTGGGATTACAGGTGCACACCACCACACCTGGCTAATTTTTTGTATTTTAGTAGAGACAGGGTTTTGCCATGTTGGCCAGGCTGGTCTTGAACTGCTGACCCCAAGTGATTTGTCCACCTTGACCTCCCAAAGTGCACCAGCCACACTGTGCCCAGCTCCCCATTGCATTTAATAGGCAACACTCAGACTCTTCGTAGGGGGAGTTACTGTCCCCCACTTAGAGTCTCTTCAGGTATGCTGGCCTCCTCTCTACTCCCCTGGCTCACCCTTTTGATCCTTACTTTTGTTTTGGGGAGATTTTTTGGTCTCAGTGGCCCTTTTCAACTTGATCTTCTCTCTCCCTATTGCTCAGTCTTCCAGGCTCCCCCCAGCGCCCCCCAGGAGTGCTTCCACACCACTCATCCCCAGTCCTAAGTCACCTGCTCAAACAGGCCTTCTCTGAAAACCATTTCCAAAGTTATAATCCCTGTCCCAGTTTCTCTCTGTACTCAGTACGTGTTTTATTATTTTTTGCCTTTGTAGCATTTATCATTAGCTAAAACAATTCTTAGTTTTTGTTTACTTCTTTATTGTCAAATATGAAGAATGTAAGCTCATGATCACATAAACCTCATTATTTTGTATACCATTGTTATGAACTGAATGTGCCCTCCGAATTCATACGTGGAAACCCTAACCCCCAATGTGATGGGGGTTTGGGGAGGTGATTAGATTTAGATGAGGGCATGAGGTGTATTAGGCTGTTCTGTTCTCGCATTTCTGTAAAGAAATACCTGAGACTGAGTGATTTATCAAGAAAAGAGGTTTAATGGGCTCAGAGTTCCACTGGCTTTACAGCAAACATGGTGCTGGCATTTGCTCGCCTTCCAGCGAAGCCTCAGGGGACTTTCATCATGGCGGAAAGTGACAGAAGAGCAGATGCATCACGTGACGAAAGCAGGAACAAGGGGGCGGGAGCGTGGGGGAAGATGCCACACACTTTAAAACCAGCGGATCTCCTGAGAACTCACTCACTGTCCTGAAGACAGCGCCAAGCCATAAGGAACCCATCCCCATGATCCAGACACCTCTCACCAGGCCCCACCTCCAGCCTTGGGAGTTATATTTCAACATGAGATTTCAGTGGGGACAAATATCCAAACTATACCAAAGGTAATCCCTTCTGATGAAATGAGTGTCCTTATCAGGAAAGACACCTGGCCAGGCATAGTGGCTCACGCCTGTCATCCCAGAACACTGGGAGGCCGAGGTGGGCAGATCACCTGAGGTCAGAAGTTTGAGACCAGCCTGGCCAACATGGCGAAGTGTTGTCTCTACTAAAAATACAAAAATTAGCCAAGCATGGTGGTGGGTGCCTGTAATCCCAGCTACTCGGGAGGCTGAGGCAGGAGAATCGCTTGAACGTGGGAGATGGAGGTCGCAGTGAGCCAAGATCATGCACTGCACTCCAGCCTGAGTGACAGAGCAAGACTCTGTCTAAACAATAAATTAATTAATTAATTAAAGAAAGAAAAGAAAACATAAAGAAAAAGAAAGAAAAGACATCTTCCCTCCACACCCACTTCTTTCCTCTCCCCCTCTCTTTCTCTCCGCCAAGGGAAGACACAGGGAGAAGGCCGCTGTCCATAAGCCACAGACACTACAGCATAATTAGACCATCCTAGGACCCTGATCTCACTTGCAGTAACCAGATCTGCAAGAGAAAAGATTTCTGTTGTCTAAACCACCCTGTTTATGGCACTTTGCTATGGCAACCAGAGTAGACTAAGACAACTACTGCACCCTTAGTGCCCAGAACAGAGTCTAGCCTTTATTAGTAATTCAATAAATATTGGTAGAACAAAGTGTCTGGGGGCTTATTATACTCATTTCAAGGCAAAAAGAATGGGACTGGCCCACTGTGAAGTCCAGAGGCTCTGGTTTGAAAACCGCAAATGGATTCTACAAATAACTGCTTGGTAGGATTGAGTTATGGAAAGTGGAAAGTGTTGGACTCTTGGCCGGATGGATCTTCCTGTGGGAAGATGGACTGGAGGTAAATGTCTCAAACAGTCATGTATCAATTTTCTTCTATGCTTTCTCATCAACTTTTTACCCTCTGCCTGCTTTAAAGTTTGGACCAGGGTTGGCAAATGACAGCCTAAGGGTCAAATCTGCCCCACTGTCTGCTTTGATATAGCCAAGAGCTAAGAATCATTGTTTACATTTTTTTTAAGTTGAGAAAAATCCAAAGAAAAATAAGATTGCATGACACATGAAAATTATATGAAATTCAAATTCCAGTGTCCATAAATCAAATTTTATTGGAATACAACCACATTTATTAGTTTGCATGTGGCCACTTTCATGCTGTAATACCAGATTTGAATAGTTGGGGCAGAGACTACGTGGTCAGCAAAGACTAACATACTTAGCTTTTGGCCTTTACAGAAAAACTAGCTCAGAGACTTAACTATGTGAGTTTGAGCAAGACACTGGACTACCGTGAGCCACCCCAGACCTGTCATTGTAAGCTGGAGATGACTGGGTTTGCTTTGCACCTTCTCAGTTAATTGTAAGACCTTGGAGGCCCTCGAGAACTACGAATGCTGCTCATTTGTTTTTGCTTTAGTGCCCGTAAGCTTTCCTTGCATTTACCAATTTTGTTTTGTCTTCTGTCCAGTTCACTCCCTTCTTCCTTCACATTTACCTTGTCTTTTTGAAAGAACACAGCTTAGTGGCTAAATGCTCGAGGTCTGGAGTTCAGCAGCCTAACTCATCAGTTTATAAGCTTCCTGTCCTTTGCTACAAATAGGGTAGTCATTTTGTTTAAGATCGCTGTGAGTATGAAACAGGGCAACAATGAAAAATGCTAAAAGCACAGTGTCTAGCTTGAAGGGTGTTAGGTTTGATGGTGCTAAAGATATAACAAAACCCCCCAGTTCCTTCTATGTCTCATTTCTCCTTTCAGTAATATCACTCCTTTCTTCTACTTCATATATATATATATGTGTATATGTATGTATGTATATATATATATACACACATATATATATATGAGACTGAGTTTTGCTCTTGTTGCCCAGGCTGGAGGGCAATGGCGTGATCTCAGCTCACCGCAACCTCCGCCTTCCAGGTTCAAGCAATTCTCCTGCCTCAACCTCCCTCCCAAATAGCTGGGACTACAGGCATCTGCCACCACACCCAGCTAATGTTTGTATTTTTAGTAGATACGGGGTTTCATCACATTGGCCAGGTTGGTCTTGAACTCCTGACCTCACGTAATCCACCTGCCTCGGCCTCTCTGTGCTGGGATTACAGGCATCAGCCACTGTGCCCTGCCTCCATCTACTTCTTATCACCACTTTTAGCTCAGCCATCCTCTTTCATTATGGAGCTGTGGTCCTCAGTCCTGCCTGAACCCAAATCACCCAAGGAACTATAATACTCTAAGTGCCCTGGCTCCAAACCCTCAAACACTGGTTTAAATTGGTCTCTTCTGGGATCTAGGCATCAAGCGTGGTTAAAACTCTCCAAGGAGCCCTGCTACCCAGCCAGGGTTCAGAATCAATGGCTTCTAGTCTCCTGCTGATTCCTGAGAGCATCAGAATTCTGGGGCTTTTCAGGGCCCATGCATGTCTACCTGAAGGGCCAAACAGGTCTTTCAAAGCATCTTCAACTCCCCTGTGCTTCCTGGGTACTAAGGATGTGTGCCTAGTACCTTCCTGGTGCTGAATATCCTGAGCAAAGTAACTCACGACCTCTGCCATTAAGTGCCTTAGAATCTAACAGAGAAGAACTACACATAATGTAAAGCATTCACAATCGCATTTAGTTTCTCATTTGCTGAGTGCCTCACCAAGTAATAAGGCCTATTCAGAGGTTGTGGACAGACTCTGAGAGACTAGAGGAGAGAACAATCATTCCACCTGCAGAGGCCGCAGAAGTCTGCACAAACTACTTTCCTATCACCCTCTAACACTTCCTAGAGTAAATGGAGGTCCCAGAGATTTTACTCTCTCGTCCAACGGCATTGAACTGCAGGCCTCTCCACATAGGCTGTGGCTTTCAAATAAGAACACAATTTTTTCCCTCTTGTCCTGTCTCTGATACCACCATCTCTGATACCCCATCTCTGAGTCAGCCTCATTTTCAGCACTAACTTAGAAAAAGAATTGGATTCCTGAGCTTACAACTGCCTTTGCAGTAACCCTTCTGTCATCCATGCATGCCAGGCATGATGTCCTCTCCTTGGTGATAACCAAGACATCTGCTAATTACTCAGGACACCTCCACGCCCTCCTTGACAGATTGCAGATGGTACTTGAGACAGCTACCAAAGCTGCAGCGATGAGCCAGAGGCTGCAGTGGCCACAGGGAATCAAAGCTGGACCCAGAATGAGGAGCAATGGTTGTCCCATAAAACGGGGTGCTATGCATGCATGCAAATGTGGCCTATTGCAGTAGAAATAACTCTGATCCACATCTCTGGATATATATCCACTTATTTACCTTTCACTTATTGCAGTTTTTTGTTGTCGTATTTTCCAGAAATGATACATCCAGCAAAAGGAAAACAAAGTGAAACTTTCAAAAAAGTACATGGTTGGTTTTCCCATTAATATGAAAAAAAAAATAGACAAATGTATAATCAGGAAAAGACAGAATATTAGGGATGATTTAACAACAGCCACCATAAAATGGCGGGCTATGTATGCATGAAAATGTGGCTTAATGCAGTAGAAATAACCAATTTCCTAAATTTTAATACATAGATCCATATCTATAGATACATGAAAAATATCTATAGAGCCATTTCTATAGATATTTACCTTTTCACTTACTGCCAAGTTTTTCAGTGTCGTATTTCCCAGAAATGGTACCCCCAGCAAAAGGAAAACATAGTGAAACCTCCAAAAAGGTGCATAATTGCTTTTCCCATTAATGTGAAAAAGAAACCAACAGAGAAAGGGATAATCAGGAAAAGACAAAACGTTATGATGATTTAACAACAGCCACCCTACCACCCCTTAACTAATGACTTGCAAAGGCTCTAAATTAGAATCGCTTGGAGGGCTTTTCACACTATAGATGCCCAAAGGGACCTTGCCTCCTGAACAAATGCATCCGAGACTTTGGGGAGAGGGTCCGGATATCAGTAATGCTTTCAGAGTTCTCCAGGGGATTCTTAGTGTCATGTTCTCATGATCTTACTTTGTTGTTCTCACCATCCTAGCAGGTTTATACCATTATGATGATGATGCCTATTTTTATCAATAAGGAAAATGATGCTCGGACTGGCATCCTGTCAGACAACTAAAGAGCTCAGCAGAGAGAACCTATAGAGCCTGAGTTCTTGAGCCTCATTCTATACTGCCTCTGCACAAGGAAGTCTCTAAAGCATGGATTGATGAAGGAGCAAGAGCTCAGAGCAAAGTTACTGCAGTGAGTTATCTCCTATGCTGATCAAGCGTTCCCTTTGGCAGGGAGACGACAAGGGAGTCATACATTCACTTACTCAACAAGCATCCAACTTTTAACTATTAGGCACCAAATAGAGGCTGGGCCCCAGGCTAGGATATGGAGGACACATTTTGCCGCCCTGACGTCTGGACATCACAACAGTAGTAGTGATGACAATGATATAACCACAAGCCAACTTTTATTGAGAGCCCGCCATTTATCAGTTCCACTTTATACATCATATACTGTCTCCTTTAATGCTCAGAACTATTCTACAAAGTTGAAAGCTAAGGCTCAGAGAAGCTAAGGGACTTACCCAAATTCACACAGACAAAACAAGCAAGAGCTACAGCTGGAGCTCTGGTGGGTTGGCTCTTTGAATATGTGTCCTACAGAGGAAGTCCTGAATGGATGCCATCGTCCCTCCAAATTCCTTTATGTCCATTTTGGGCCATTTTCCAGGTGGAGTCATACAGGCCAAGGCAGGCTTGGGAGAAACTTCCACCATCCCCTGAAGAGACTCAAATTCTTTGCCATGAACTTTCTTGACCCTTGAAAGGGCCATAGGTGTTTGACCAGAGCCTAGCATTCACCAAAATGATGGGTCCAACCCCAGTGACTGCATCAGAACTCCCCCAGGGCCTTCATTAGATAGGGGTTCCATAACTCTTGCACCTGGGGTTCACGGAAAAGCAATTTTTCCATTTGGTCTTTCCAAGGACCCTGCTGTTCGCCAGCCTAGGGAATCAGTCCATGTGTGTTCTAGCCTGAGGTTTGTAAAAAGCTTTGGAATCCTTCAGGATTGAGTGGAAAATATTCTCGTTAGGACATTAGAGAAACTTAAACAAAATCAATAAAGTAATGGACTATAACACCAAACGTGCCCGTTAGCCAGACTCTGTTGTCTTACCTACACAGAGTCTCTACATGACACGTAATGGAGATGCGATGAGTTATCCCCCGAAGATGCAGCCTTGGAGAGCCAGAGAGACCAGAAGCAGTTAACAGGGGAAAGAGTACATCAATATGCATGAAAAAAAAAATCAAAGAGTGCCTTATCACCCAGGATAAAACAGTTTGGTAGTTTTGTGGGTGATTTTTGGTTAATGGTTTTTGTTTCTTTCTTCCATTTTGTTTCCTTGCTTAATTTTGTAAGAGAGGCATTTAATAAAATGTTAACAAAACACACACTGTATTATTTCACCTGTTAACTCAAACCAGGAGTGAGGCATGTCTGGATATCATCTGGCAAGTCTAAATCAACGGCTAAAGAAAATGCAGCTTTATTTCTCTTATATACAACAACTTTACACTAACAGCATGCGATGCCATAATGATATGAAAGTCTCGGTTTGATTTCTGGACAAAAACGTTATTCACTATCTCCTCTAAGCCATCATGTTTAAGGGTCCATATACACAATGTATGGTTATATATTTATAGAAACAAAACAGTAAATAGTCTCTGTTCTTATGGAGCTTATAAATGATGACAAAAGACAAGCCACACATTGCACAAAAGCATTGGTAACAATTAGTTGAGCCTGAAATTACTAAATCAGGGAGGGGAGGGATAATGACAGTATAAATTGGTAGGCATTCATTTATCCCAGAATTATTTACCAAGTGCCTACAATATATTAGGCAACTAACACACCAGGTATACTAGATTCTTATTACACACACATAAAACTATCTTTCCCAGAGAAAAGGTAGTTTTTTAAGAAAACATTTCCCTTCCTCCTAATTAACTCACCAGCTACTGATAAAGCACGTGGCATTGTAACTACAAGTTCATGGCTAAGTGAGTGATGTATAAGCATCAGAAAACGGTCACCTCTCAAGTTAGTGATAAAATCTCAAAAGCTATAGCCTTCTTTATTAGAAATAATAAAAAATATAGAGAAATTGTTGGAGTTGAAACTACGTTTTATCTTAATCCTTTTTTTTAACATTGGAGATTTATACTATCTCCTGTTTCTCTCAGTAAATGATGTTCCCAATGTTCACAGCAGTATTTGTATCACCATTAAATGCAAATGGCTGCAGTATTTTATGCAATGGCATGAACTCTACAGGGGTGTCACTCATTAAAAAAAAAGTTCCTGCCCTAGGAATATCTTATATGTGATGTGGGCTGAACGACGGGAACCCATCTGCTTTTGGTTAAAGATAATTTACATGTGTGTGCCTGAGAGGGGAAGGTGTTTCCATAGGGTTTAGCCTCTCTTTGCAGTTGCTTCCCTACTAGCAAAAGACTTCCTTCCTTCAGTTTAATTGTATAGCATCAAAGAGAAAGCCCTTACTCAAGTGATAACTTCATAGCGTGATGGTGGAGGAGAGGTCATCTGGTGTCAACAGCTTCTCTCCAGGTGACAGATTGATGGACATGGTCAAGCAGGTTAAATTGCTTCTTGGGGACTTTTCATAAAGTAGCTTTGTTTCATTTTAGCTACTAGTTTTCTCAAAGGTAGAGGTGATCACTAGTTTGAAGAGGGGCAAGAGGTGAGGGAATACAAGTGCTTGGAAAGGTGTGCAATATGTCATAGGTGAAACACGATCCATCTTTCTTCCATCTAAAAACTTCACCTCATGGGAAACCAGAGGACCATGGCAAACTTTTAATGTTCTCCTTTCCCAGGGGCCCTAATAATTTTAAATCAGGGTCACTTACTTGTAAATTCAAAGCCTGAAATGACATCAGTTAGAGGAACCCTTTCTCTGTTCAAAGTCAGCAGTAGTTGCAGCAACTAATAAAGTTGAGGTTAGTAATGGGGAGACAAATGAGATTAAATGGCTCTAATAGAACAGCAACCATGACCTTTGCAGTGCATTTGAAATTCAGCCATCATGTTAGTAAAATAATATAGTATGGGATGGATATTATTTTGCTCATATGATATATAGATCTCTAATAGGAATCTCATACTTATGAGTAAATTACAGATGCCTCAGTACTCATACATTTTTACGTGCATGTAGAACAATATTTCATAATCTACTTGCAGTAATTCGCCTCCCCCCTTGACACAGACAGAGAGAGGGGATTTAGGAGAATACAGAAGATGAAACAGGCAAATAATGCCCACAGTGAAACAGAATGTGAAATCTTCCCAAGTTGAGTGTATTTAGACATGAATCTCAAATGTTCAGTCAATAAATACAATCATTATTATTTCTTATCATTTTCACTCATTTTAATGTATAAAATATGGAGACTGAATAAATTAAAGTGACTAGAATAATTAATAAGAAGGACATTGAACTGAAAATGTAATTAAGATCTTTATGGTGTGCATGCATGCCTCTCTGTACATGGCACATTGTTAACCATACCTAAAGCTCTCCAGGATAAAATAGTCAAGAAATTACGGTTGGTACCTCTGGAAGCGGTGAATTATAAAAAGGCATTTTCATGAACAGAATACGGCCAACTGAATTTTATTTTTCAGTGCAGTGATCTTTGCCTAAAGCTACCAGTTCTGCTGATTACATTGAACATCTCAAATGTCAGGGTTTTGTCGATACAGAATTCCTTCATTAGGCTCTGTTCAGCTTTCTTTCCCCTTCTCCTCCCTTGAAAGTAGGAGATACGAAGATGGAATCTCCCTGTAACCAAATCATTCCCTGCCCAAAGAGTAACAGAATCCAGCCAGAATGCAGGGACTCTCAATTTAATTTCCTGAGCTAACTGCTTGCTATCAACGATGATAGCTCTTGCAGCCCTCAAATCTTCCATTCAGTTCTAGTGAAATTCTAACACAGGCAACATCTATGCAGAACAGAGCAAGGGAGAGATTTCCTGGCCACAAAGAAATAAACACTGGACCCAAGGATGGGTACAGAGGAGAGCTGGGAGTAAAAGCTCACTTTGGAAGAGGAGTTCTTGAGAGGGGGCTCTTGGTAGGTGTGGATAAGCACGGGTGGGCAAGGGTGGCCTGGGATGGGAGACAGCGAGGTCTCTACTGGACAAAGAACGGGCTATCGGCTCATTAGGCAGGTGAAAGCCAGGGGGTATGGCTTTCTGACAGCCATACCAGTCCAGCTCCCAGTGGCTGCTATTTCACAGTTTGCAATCAGTACATTTTCCATACAGTGACTTCAAAAATCAAAGAGGGAAGATAGAGGGGCAGCAAGTCTCATGAGGTTGCATGTAATTTTACCCCTAGGTGGTGACCTTTGGGTGGCGGGAAACACACAGGAAGCGTGTGGGTCCCGGGAAAGAAATGATACTCTCACTTCCTCCCAGTCAGGGATCGCACTCTCTGCTGGGGATTACAGCATGACCCCGGGGATGGGAAGATGTTAGCGATTAAGTCTTAATGAGATTTTCTGATAGAGAAACAGTTGGACCGGAAAGGGTTTTCAGAAGGCAATTTCGTTCACTTTCACAACTATTTACTGAAGGACGATGGCATGCAAAGCCCAGCTCTAGACACACACAGGAAATGAAATTATACAGCCTCCCATTCTCAAGGAGGGTCCGATCCGAGGGCAGAGGAGACAGGACAAGAACGAGTAACAGGGAATGCCAGCCATTGCACATGCCACAGGAAAAACAGAAAGGCTGTTTCCCATGTGGTCAGGGAGACAGACTTGGATAGGTTTCCCGGGTATGATGGCCTTTCAGCTGCCCTAGTGGGGATAGGGAAGTGACAGGTATCCACAAAGGAAAAGATGTGTGGGTAGAACGTTGAGAGAGCCAGTGACTCTGGCCCAAGATTCTAAGTTAAATGCAACTCACAGGACAACCATGTTACTGACATTTAGCGCCAGTGAACATGGCCCCAGGCATTCTTCTCAATGAGACAGGGAGCGATTATTTACCCTAAAGGGGTGAAAATGGATTCTTAGTTGCAAGAGGGTAAGAAATTTTAGATATTACTTTGGTTTGTGGCCATCCAGAGGGCCACCATACATCAACACACACACGGTGTACATGGTATAAACAGATATAGAGTGTATCTGTGGTATTAAAATTTAATGAGGGAAGGGGAATGGTGATTAGGAAGGGGAAAAAAAAGGTCTAAAAAGGCTCCTTGGTGAAAGGTCAGCAATAATGCCATAAAAGATTGAGACAAACTAGTGTAGGCTTTTCCCATGACAGCCGCCTTTGTCTTTCAAAGAGATTGAAAATGAATCTGAGGCCAAACCTCAGAACTTCTGGCAGGCAAGGGGGGTTCCCCAGAGATCTGCTTGCTGACTGTGTAGGTGGGGCTTAACCTCTCTCCCCTCCAGGGCTCCAAAGGCCTGGCTTTTGGGAGCATGGGTTACAGAGCTAGAAGGCAAGGGAGTAGAGAGGACAGCCAACCTCATACCACCCCCAGCTTCTTGCCTCCACTGAAACTAGGTCACAGATTTACATTTTATGTATTTATTTTTAACAGTGTATTTTAGAAGCTCACCACTCCCTATTAAAAATGAACGATGACTTTAACAGTGTATTTTAATTCCAAATTACAAAGGCAGTATGTATTCATTATGGAAATTTGGGAAATGCAAATAAGACAAAAGGAGACAATAAACTAACACCAACACACATAATCACCCCATCCCAAAGTGAACACTTTATGATCTTATTATACTTCCTCTAGACTAGTGCTATTCGATAAGGTAACTGAAAGCCATATGTGGCTACTGAACGCATGAAATGTGGCCGATCCGAACTGAGATGTGCTATCAGTATAAAAATGTACACTGAATTTTCAAGATTTAGCCCAAAAAATGTAAAATACATTGTTAATATTTCTATATTGATGATGTATTGAAATATGTTGGATATGTTAGGTTAACTAACATTTATTAAAACAAACATTTCATATATTTTTTTTTATTGTATTAATTCAATGACTAGCAAAATTACTTTGCAGATGTGACTTGCATTGTATTTCTGCTGAACAGTGCTGGTCCAGACCTTGCTTAGGGATACATCCATGCATGCACAAATATAAACCTGCTTTAAAAACAGGTAACATGGTGCAGATTCTTTTGCAAAATCTCTTTTACACTAAATATAAGCTGGACATCTTGCAATGGCAATACATATTCCCTTATTTTTAAAGTGCATGTTTAAACATTAAATAATGTTGTATTATGTGGCTATAACAAAATGTTATTAAACCAATCGCCTATCAGTGGATACTTATATTGTTACCAAGTAGTCACTATTATAACAACTCTGCAATGAACATCCTTTTAACTAAACCTTTTTTGTACACAAAGTTTCCACAGTAGTGTGACAGAACGGAAATAGCACAGAGTTTAAGGTCAGGCAATTTTTGGTTTCTATCAAGTCTCAGGCTTTAACCAGCTGTTTATCACTAAGCAAGTCCTATCTCTACCCTCAGCCTCATTGTCTAAAATAGAAACAATCTTTCTATTTTTCAACAGTGTTGCAAAGATCAGAGATGGTGTTAATTTTGGCACATTGGGGATACTCCCTAAATAATAGCTAATGTTAATATTATGAATAAAATATTAAAAACACTACTGTTAAAAAGTTCCAAAATTATGTACACTCAGAACACAACAGGAAGTAAAACTAAAGCAACTGTGCAAAACATCTTCTCATTAAAGGCCGAGCCATTAATGAGTGAACTGAAACTTGAAATCTCTAGATAAATGATAGTACAATATTTATAGACCACGTTCTTGAAAAAATTTATACCTATTTCAGACCAAAATCCCTCATTCTAAATGTCCAGTCTTTTTCTTCTTGTTCAACCTTGTATGAAATACAACATAAAGTACCCTTCTAGGTATGAGCAATAATGCTTCAGAGACATAACGCCTATAATTTAGTTTGAGGATAATAACAATTGCAAAAATGACTTGTGGATGTCTTTCTAACTTAGATGTGAATGGCTTTCACCTCCAATCAGAAGATGAGATTGAAAAGAAAAATCTCTCCTTTTTTAAGTTGCAACAGAGAGGATTATATACCTAGGAGATCCTTTGGAATACCATGATAAGTTGGCACAGTAAGAGAAATAACAAAATGCCACCTAAAATGGGTATATATTGATTAAAAAAAAAAAAAGACAGGAACATGACATTTGGAGTCTTCAGGGACTCCAGTTTGTTTAGTCAGGCCAGTGATACCTTGGCAATGGAGACTCTGGCTTGGATAATCAAAGAAACGTGATAGATAATCCAATAAACCCAATTAACCTAAGGAGCCCAGGGTTGGTCTTCCTGCTGAATAAGTAATCCAAGAAAAGAGCTAAAGGCAAATGAATCAAGAATTTCTTTACAGAGTAGTTAATACTATGAGTCCTGGCAGCCAAACAGCTCCTTCTGGGATCCTTGTTTCTCCAACAACGAACTGTGTGATTTTAGGCAAACGATTTCACTTCCTTACTCATTGGTCTCCTCATTGCCAAACAAGGGGGTCATAGGGTTGATGTGAGAATTAAAATAACAGGTGGAAGTAAGGGGCATGCCTAGCACAACAGCACAATGCCCAAAGTGAAGTATACTCTCAAAAACATGTTAGGAGGCTTTACAGCTTCCATCCCTGCTAAGATCATAATGTATTTTAAAGGTAATTCTTCCTTTGCTGTCTCACATTGTAATATTCCCCTTTCTGGATACAAGAGAGCTACTATATAAAGACTCTTCATATTCAGGTAATGAAACATACAAAATATTAAATCCTCCAATATGCATTTCTCAAGAACTCTCACGTGCAGACTTTGGACTCAGTGTTGGAGACACAAGAAAAAGATTCCTCCCCTTCATGAACTCCCAGTCACAGGGAAGCAGCAAGATAAGTAATGAGAGGTTCCATAGATTGGCACAGAATACCGTGTGGTGATGGAGAAGGGGTTTCTAGGCCGCCCAAAAAGCAGGGTAAGGAGAAGTGATGTCAAAGCTTAGGCAAGATGGGCATATAGAAATGAGTTGAGCAAAAAAGGAAAAATGGCAGGACATGAGAGCGTTCAGACAGAGGAGACGTCCAGAAATGACTCAGAGGTAAGAGTGCATTTAAGGTTTTGCAGATGGTTAGAAAGGAAGTGATGGCAAGGTCAAGGATGTATAGGTAGGCAGAGGATTGATACTGAAGTCTCTCTGGGAACTCAGACTTTACCCTAAGGACAATGAAGAGATTGACGGGTTGTCAAGTCGGAAAACACCATGCAAAGCAGTTAGAGTAAAAATGAACCAATGAAGCCAAAGCCTGACAGCTCTCCTCTCTTCCTTGATGCCACTGACATCAACATGAATTTCTGAATAGCTCCACAGAACTGATGGAATGGTTTGTTGATTTGACCCCAAGGAGAATACCTGTGAATGGTGAAGCCACTACGAACCACACATTCTTTTGTCTTGGTCTTCGCTTCTTCCAAAGAAACAAGAAAGGTGGAGAAGAGATTTTATCCAGCGGAGTCATCAAAATGCAAACAGATTAACCTAGATATGTTTGCTGTGTCCAGTGAGGCTGTGTTTAAAGGTAATTATAAAAGTGTAAATGAAAAAGATGGAAAAGATGCAGAGCACTCATTTACCCAGAAGGGCTTATTATCAGAAGTTCAAGATGCTGAACTTCCTTTAACATATCTGCATGCTTATTTACAAAGTTTGCAAAATGTGTGTGATTACACACATGCATTTTTGGAGGCTCTAAGATAACAGCTCTGCCAAATATGGGTAGGTCGTATGAGTTACGGAAAGATCACTTGGTCTGAATTTAGGGTCCCACGTTCCGATCCCAGATCTGACGTTACCATTTAACATTAGCCCAGAGATACCTAATGTCATTGAAAGTGGAAATAATAATAGCTAACCTAAATACCTGTAGTGTAGTGTGACTCAAATTTTTTAAAAAAAGAATGTAAATGGAAAAGGTTAGGTCTAGGACAAGTAGGTGACATCAATGAGTAAAGTAGGTTAACTGAAACACTCAGGCTACACCCAAAACATTTAACAACTACCAAAGCTCAACAGATAGCTGTTATATTGGATGATGGCCAAGCTTTGTCAGATCTTCCAACTTTTAATGAAAAGCCAGAAATATAAAGGTCTATGTAAAATTTCCAGATATTTCAGTGCTAATGACAAATTCCAAGGTGAAACAGCAAAAAGACAGCAAAATACAAAAGGCCTAGGAACTGTCAGTTGAAGACTTCTGCCCCAGCCAGATGTGTAACCTTTACTTGTAATGAGCAAGCACAGAGTGGTGAATGCAATTTGTTTTCCAGTTTGCTTATAAGTTATATTTCTACTTACTTTCAAGTCAATGGAGGAGAAACTTGAAATTTAAAATTTTGAATGAATGAATGAATGAATGGAGATATGGGGGAAACAAACAAAAATCTCTCAAAGGAGAACCAGCTCCTTCCTCCTTTTTGATGATTTAAGATATAGGAGTCCTCATATCTTGCCTCTACCTGCAATTCTGAGCTGGAAAACAAATCCCTTCTCTTCCTATTCTGAATTTCAAATTCAGATGCCATGTTTGCAGTGTACTAGAACACAATATCCTTCTCCACTTTCTGTCTCACCACCCAAATACTGTAGAGCTTTTGCATTTTCCTTGAAGACTCTCTTTAAGAATCACCAGTGCCCCACTGTTGGTGGGAATGCAAATTAGTACAGCCATTATGAAAAAAACAGTATGGAGGTTCCTTAAAAAATTAAAAATAGAACTACCATATGCTCCAGCAATCCAACTACTTGGTATATATCCAAAGGAAATGAAATCAGTATTGTGAAGGGATATCTGCACTCCCAGGTTCACTGCAGCATTATTCACTATAGCTAATATATGGAATCAACCTAAGTGTGCATTGACAGATGAATGGATATGGCCAGGCGCGGTGGCTCATGCCTGTAATCCCAGCACTTTGGGAGGCTGAGGTGGGCATGGGGGCGGGGTGGGGGAGGCACCTGTAATCCCAGCTACTTGGGAGGCAGAGGCAGGAGAATCACTTCAACCCAGGAGGCGGAGGTTGCAGTGAGCCGAGACCACACCATTGCACTCCAGGCTGGGCAACAAGAACAAAACTCTGCCTAAACAAAACAAAACAAAACAAAACAATAACAACAAAAAACAGATGAATGGATAGAAATGCGCTATGTATTTACAATGGAATGTCATTTAGTTCTAAAAAGAGAAATTCTTGTCCACTGCAACACTGTAGATGAACCTGGAGGATATCATGTTGAGTGAAATAAGCCGCACACAGAAAAACAAATACTGCATGATTTCACTTACATGTAGAATCTAAAACAGTTGAACTCATAAAACTACGGAATAAAAGTTTGGTTACCAGGGGCTAGGGTGGGATTGGGGTTGGTGAGGGTTGGGGAGATGTTGGTCAATTGATGCAAAATTTCGGTTAAATAGGAGGAATAATTTCAAGAAATCTTTTGTTTAACATGGTGACTATAGTTAATGACATGGATCATGTTCTTGAAAATCATTAGAAGAGTGGATTTTAAGTGTTCTCACTACAAAAATGTATATGAGGTAATACATGTATTAATTAGCCTGACTTAGCCATTCCACAATGTATACGTATTTCAAAACGTCATGTTCTATGTGATAAACACATACCATTTTTGTCAATTCTAAAAGTTAATTCATTATTCTTTTTTTAAAGAATCACCCACTGTCCTAAGTTCCCTAAAAGAAGGAGATTGAGTGGCCAGAGAAACTGCAACCCTCTTGGCGCCTGATTCTTTGGTAGAATGACATAAAGGTCATACCCAGCAGGACCCTCCCTGGTAAATACATTCACGTAAAATGCCCTGGGTACATAAAAATTCTGAAAAATGCAGTATGATGTTCTTCAATAGTCTAACGGTAAAATGCACTCCTCTAAACGCTTGCTCAGTGTCTGCTGTGGACATAGTTATGATCCCGGTCCCTGGGGTATAGACTGTTAGTCTTTGCCTTCAGGTCGTTTACTTTCTTGGAGGGAGAAGATAAAAACTAATTAAAGCAGAGAGAAGGTAAGTGTAATCATAGTAGTTGAGGCTGGAGTTGAGGGGATGAAGCAGGAAACTCTTGTGGCTCAGTTAGGAAGGATTTCACCTAGAAGACACACATGAAGAAATGGCTTTAAATCATTAAGCTGGCTTTAGAACATTTAATCATTGTCTCGGCATCCATGGTCACCAGTAAACAATATAAGCATCCCATGCTCCCAGGAACGGCAAAAAAAAATCATCTGTTTTACTCTCCAATGTTATTTTTCACCTAATGGCTAATCGACAAATGTCTACTAAGTGAAATCATGCTTCACATACCATTTAAAAACATCACATTTGAATTTGAAAAATAAAACATAAAGATACTTCTCTCAAAAATCAATAAAAAGCATGAAAGACATGAAGAAGCAGATTTTCCCAGAAGAAACACAACTGGTTCAAAACCCTATGGGACTAAAAGGGGAGGGATTCTTAGAGTTACCAAATACAGGCAAAACAAATATGTTCTATTTTTTAAAAAAATGGCAATTGGAAAGGATTTTACAATGCTTCTCTTCATTATTAAAGGAGATTTAGAGAAGGAGTCTCTTAAACACTACTGTTGAGAGTGTAAATTGGTTTAACCTTTCTGAAGAGATAATTTAACAATGTGTATCAAAAGGCTTAAACATTTGCATAACCTTTATTCAAGTATTTCCACTTGTAGGAACTGATTCCAGAAAGTCCTGGGTGTGCTTAAGATACAGACACGATATTGCTCATCACTGTCGGTTTGTTATGGTGGAAAATCAGAAATAGCACAAGAAAAAGCTCAGCAATTGGGTCTGTGCAAAAAATTAAAAATAAATAAAAATAAATCTGGTACCCATTCAATGATTTTATTCTTCAGCTCTTCATTATTCTTATTCTTACAGGCTTTTCTTTTTTTTTTTTTTTTAAAGAAAGACGTCTATGAAGAAGGAACTCTTTCACAATATATAGCTATATTAAAAACTACAAAACATATAAGCAGTTGATATACAATGTGGGAAGTCAGAGAGAGACAGACAGACAGACTGAGAGAACTCAGATAACTGGAAAAATGCTTTCTCCTTGGGCATGTAAGTAAAATTCGTGTAAAGCTCCAATTTCTATGGCCTTTGGGAGTCTAGAAATGTCCCCAGGTTCCTGCAAATTCTCAGGTAGTTTTTGTTCTTATTGTCCTCCAGGCTCCTCCTATCTTATTTATTCTCTATTGTACCATTTTCAGGGTCCATCAAATGGAAAGAAAAGAAGCAAAGGAAAAAAATGAAGAGAAGGGAGAAAAGCCAAGGAGGAATGGAAACAAACCCACCCCTGCAAAAAACATTTACAAATGTAGTCAACTTAGCTGAAGGTTAGTGGTGACACCACCTAACCCCCAGCTTTCTGTTATTTTCAGTGTTGATTCCTTCCTTTCCCTCTCCCATTTCTCTCTTCCCCTCCCTCTCCTATCAGTCCTATTCCTGGAATGCTACTTTTCCCTCCCTCTCTTAGGCAGAGCAGTGCTGTATTACTGGCTCCCACTCTCAATCTTGCAAAATCAAACCTATCTGGGATTCCACCGATAAAGGGACCTTTCCTAGAACAAGATGGTGCTACCCGCCTTTCTTGGGCGATGGCTGTTGGCTACACATAGCAACATTTACCTTGTTATGTATATAGGTAGGATACACATACAGATTATAAATAGATGACAGCTAAATGATTATTCACAAAGGCAATTGCTATAAACAGCATTTTCCCTGATATATCTCTGCCTAGACACATAGAAAAATCAATTAATGATAATGCTAATTCACATTATCTCTGGATGATGAATAACATGCAGTTCTAATTTTCCTGGTGCTTATCTGCAGTACTTGAATTTCCTATAAGCAACTAGTAGTGTTTTTATAAAAAGGAAGGTCAAAAACCAAGTTCACTCATCATAAAGAAGAAATGTCTAGTTTTGGAAGGAAGGTGGCTCATGGCTGAGTTGACAGGCAAAAAACCATCTGTGATGGGTGAAATTAAGTAATGCTGCTCTTTACTCAGCCAAGCCAGCAAGTGTAAGCATGAAAGTCTCTGTTCATTAAGATCCTACCTTTTCCCCCAAAGGACTGGAAACATATGAAGAGGCTCATCTAGAAGATTCTGCACAAATGTATTCTGATACCCACATAGGGCATCCTACTAGAAGAGCCGAAGACTGAAAATGGCCAACAGCATGGTGCTTTATGAACAGGGAAGGGAGTGAGCAGCAGGTAGGAAAGGGAGCAAGAATTCGCAAAGCCATTCACGTGCCACTCACTGTGTTAATGCTTCATAGACCCTTTTTTAAACATCACAGGGACCCTGTGAGAGAGCTGCTAGTATCCCCAACTGATAAACCAAGGCTCAAAACTGAGAGCCATCTCCCTCTGATGTCTTTGCTTTTATTCAGAGTTCTTTTCCAAAATCAGGAGTTATTCTTCCTTCCAGAACCATGTTCTATTTTTTTTTAACTTTCATTTTAGGTTCAGAGGTACATGTGTAGGTTTGTTATTTGCGTAAACTTGCGTCATGGGAGTTTGAAGTACAGATTTTTTCATCACCCAGGTATTAAGCTTACTACTCAGTTATTTTTCCTGATCCTCTCCCTCCTCCCACCGTCCACCCTCTGATAGGCCCTGGTGTGTGTTGTTCCCCTCTATGGGTCCATGAGTGCTCATCATTTAGCCCCCACTTATAAGTGAGAACATGCAGTATCTGGAATCACATTTTAAAGTACCTAGATGCACAGCACCAAGCTTGCTCCCTGCGATGAAAATGTACATTAACCTGGATTTAAAGAGGCTATGTTTCCCGTATTCCATTTCAGCTAAATTAAGCGATGTGTAATGATAAGCAGTCACTAATGTATTCTTAAAATCACATCATTCCTGAGTCAGGATATACATTCATTTAAGTATGACCTGGGAGCTTTTAGCTTTTGTTAACATAAAACTATTCATTACTTTCATATTATTGTGGCAGGCACATGGTCTTACAGAAAAATAAGTTATTCTCAACTTTAGCTAACATTTACTGAGCGCCTATCACATACCAGGAACTTAACACCCATTATCTTGCACAATTCTTAGTGTGTGGTAGATCACTGTAGAGAAGTATCTGCTACTTCTCCACCTACGTGTGCAGAGGATGTGCACCCCTTGGCTGTGGGTGTCCCCTCCTCTGGGGGTGTGTCTGTGAGACTTGCTTTGGTTAAGGAATGTTAACCAGCAGCTGATGTGGTGCGGTTAAAGGCTTGAAGGTGTTTGCACAGTAGAAGGTTCTCTTGTACTTCTCCTTCACCAAGAGAACATTTCTGGGGTACCTACTATTCCCCAGCGGAGGACTTGAGACACAGGGACCAGAGTTCCCTCTAAAGCTGAGCCTCCTCACTTGATGACCAACTGACCTGCAGACGCATGACTGAGTGCCGCCTAAATCAAGGCCCCCATCGTACTCCAGACACATGCAATAAACAAGTGCTCGCTGTTGCCTGCCAATTAGATTTGTGATTGCTGGGGAGCAATAGGAAAAGAACACATAGGGTATCCTAATGTGGGAGACAGTGTTCTCATCCCTGTTTCAAAATGGGAAAATTGAGGTTTAGGGAGGTTACATAACTTGCCTGTCTGGTGGATGGCAGAACTGGAGTTCGACTTTGACTCTGAAGCCTTTATACTCTAGCTCTCTTTGATTAGTCAGTCAGCCAGTCATTGAACCTGATATTTAATAAGCATCTGGATGCGCTAGGTGGGCGCTGTCCTTGGTGCTGATGCCACAGCAGTCGGCACAACAAAAATCCAAGAGTCCTATTTTACCAGGGAGGAAAGGGAAGGAATAACTGCATTCAAACTCATTAAAAAAAAAAAAAGAGGCGACCATACAGCCTGGCGATAAATAGATGAGCAACAACAAAAAGCCCTAGGTTCATAATAAGCTTGGCGTTTGTGGAAGAGAAATGATGCCACCATGGTTTGGTATAGTTATGAGGAAGAGAGTGGAGAGAGGCCAGATAATGCAGAGCCTGAAAGCAAAACACTGAGTTTAATTTAATTCTGCTTTCAACAGGAGGCCACTAAAAAAAAAATCACAGATTCAAGAGGAAAACGTTCTGGTTATCATTTCAGAACAATCTCCATGGCTGCTTTGTTGTGGGGAGATGTCAGGGAACAAGGACGGAGACAAGAATCCAGGGAGGGTGCTGCTGGACCTGCCCAGGTGAGAGGCGAATGGATTGCATTGGATTAGGGTGGTGGCTGTGGAGAGGCTAAGGATTCCTTCCAAATTTTCTCTCAAATATGAAAGCAGTCCTAACTTCCCTAATTCTAAATTAGTCTTGGCTTCAGCAAACTTGAACAAAACATTTACCAGCTTAGGTATCAAACTAAGTTATGAAAATAAATCTCAAAATATTTGCTTAGATAAAAGTAAAAACATACTCAGCAGTTGTGGAATTAATCATTCATCTAAGGTGGGTGATAATTTATGCCACACTTGAAGTGGAAAAGAAATTTCTATTTATACTGCAATCTATATATTTTTTTCAGGGATGGACTAATTGTGTTTGTTGAACTGTTTCAAGCTGCTATGGGCTGGGAGAATTGAATATCTATTTGCAAGACTGTAGGGATTAAATTAGATAAACCCAAAGGGAAAGTAATTGGTAATTTGTGAAGAGTTGCATGAGTGTATGAAGTACTGTCTAAAGCACTATGCAAGACTGATGGACAAAAAGGGCAACATGAAGTTATTTTCTTTTTTCAAAAAAGCAACTTTTCTCTAATGCTGAGTATCCTTAAGTGAGCAAGGAAACATCTTTCAACAAACAAACAAAAACATAAGGCTAAGTAGGCTTGTTTATCAGCATAGGTCTTTCTCTAGCTCTCCAAAAGTTTAACCTCTCAGAAAAGTTATAAAAATCAGATTTAAAATTGTATTTATTTTTGCCTTGATTATAAAAATATGTTTTGCCGATCATAATAGCCTCTGTTGGTCAACAATGGTGAATCGAAGACCAGATAACTCCCCGCACGGTACGTTTTGTTTAACCTAAATAGAGTTTCAAACATTCAACTGATACTAGGTGATGGGTTGATAGCTACAGCAAACAACCATGGCACATGTTCACCTATGCAATGAACCTGTACATCCTGTACCTATACCTTGGAACCTAAAATTTAAACAATTTAAAGAGTACAGGAAACAGAAGATAATGAAATAACATCTTCAAAGCTCTCAAAGAAAATTACTCAAAATCTAGAATTCTATACCTTTATGAAATATTTTTCAAAACTAAATACAAGATATGTATTATTTTAGTTGGGATCTAGAGAGACATAGAAAGCCACTGTTCCATGTTATCAATAAAAATAATCTAGACTAAGTAAAAACAATTGAATGGAGATACTGCATCTAGAAATAAGACTTTTCAGACTCTCTCAGGAAACAATCAGAAAGTCTGGTATATTCCTATTTCATGAAAATGGCGTATGCAGCTGAGGTGCAGCTGCACTGTGAAGGCAGGCATGAGCTCCTCACTTTGCCACAATCCCCACTGCTCCCTACTGTGCCTCTGACATGAAACACCAATTGCCAATTAGCTTCACTTGGGATACGGAGTTTTTCTTATAGTAAAGGAATATCTCTTTTTTAGCCCCATCACGAGCAGAAGTGGGAACATGGAAATGCAAACAAGACAGCCATACGTATGATGACCCAGCCTGCCGCCTTCGGGTGTGATGACCTCACAGCTCCTGGATTTAAACCCTCCGATCTTTACACACTACACAATATTGGACGTCAGTGAAAACTGGAAAGTACCCACAAGTTGCATACCATACATTTACAGGCTTGAGCGGTAACATTGGTTGAATACGGACTCTAACTTGAGCCCTAGGCCAACCCCATTGTGTCCTAATTAAAGTTCCTGTTCTCCAGGAGCATTGCAACTGAAAGTGGTCGCTGGCTCTGACTCCAATGGAAGCTTGCCAAAAATACAATCCTACTTAAGAAAATTGAATATGATTTTGCAAAGAGGATGGTCAAACTTGATCTCAATATGACAAGAAATGACAAAGATGTGTACTGAAATGGCTGGCTCAGGAAAAAGGACCAGTATGGTCTATGGGGATGCATCTTGAGGGTTTGAAGAAGTTGCTCAAAGGCCAGCAACTTTCAAGATCAAGATAATCTCAAAGACTGAAGTGTAGTTAACGCAAAGCCCAAGGGTGCTTATTTTTTTTGAAGACTTTGGCATTTTCCTAGAACAGATTCTAAAGAAGAGATGAAACATATATTATTATAAATGTTTATTTACTTGAATTCTTTTTCTCTGGAATTACCCTTTGATAACAACACTACTATTTAAGATTGAGCTGTAGATTGACGTAAGAAATAGGAAAAAAGGTTTTATTACATAATGATTATTTTTAATCTTGCTGTGAAAACAAAGATCATTTTGAGATACTGATTTAAAAGCTATGAACATTCTCTCCAGGAAAAAAAAAAGAAATATATGATAGTTATAGAGTTTTGTATGTGACTTCAGAGGTTTAATGAATTTCTTAAATCCATTAGAAATGAAAAGTTTTGATTATGTGAAATCCAGGATTATAACATAATCATTAAGAACAAAGAAAAAGGGGTGGGGTGCAGTGGCTCATACCTCTAACACCAGCACTTTGGGAGGCTAGGCAAGGAGGGTCCCTTGAGACTAGAAGTTGAAGACCAGCCTGGGAAGCATAGTGAAACCATGTCTCTACCAAAAAGAACAATAAAATTAGCTGGGTGCAACGGTGCACGCCTGTAACCTAGCTACGTGGGAGGATCACTTGAGTACCAGAATTTGATGCTATAGTGATCTATTATCAGGTCACTGCATTCCAGCCTGGGTGACAGAGTTACAGTCTCTCTCAACATGTATTAATACTATGAATAATAAAGAGTATGGGGTCAACTTCCTGGGGTGGCCTTCTGCTTAGCCCTGACATATGTGAATTTTTTAAACCTCAGTTTCTTCACCTACAAACAAAGATAATATCAACCAAAGATAATATGCCTTTCTTCCATATCTTTTTGTTTTGGGATACATTTTACAAAGTGACCATGATGTCTCTCCACTTCATACATAAAAGAACTAAAGGTCGGCCGGGCACGGTGGCTCACGTCTGTAACCCCAGCACTTTGGGAGGCTAAGGCAGGCAGATCACGAGGTCAGGATATAGAGACCATCCTGGCTAACAGGGTGAAACCCTGTCTCTACTAAAAATGCAAAAAAATTAGGGCATGGTGGTGGGCGCCTGTAGTCCCAGCTACTCGGGAGGCTGAGGTAGGAGAATGGCATGAACCTGGGAGGTGGAGCTTGCAGTGAATGGAGATCCAGCCACTGCACTCCAGCCTGGGTGACAGAGCGAGACTCCGTCTCAAAAAAAGGTCAGAGAGGTCTAGTTGCTTGCGTAAGGTCACACAGCTGTCATGTGGCATACCCTGACCATACTCATAGGCTGGTTTGGAGAATAAATGTGGTACAGTCATACCAAATGCTTGGAATAGTTGTTGGCACATAGCAAGAAATCAATATGTGTTTGCTGAACATTCACTTTCTGATTTAATACTGGGTGTGTTACAATGTTAATGAAAACATTCAAATGTATTTTATATTGATATTCCTAAAACATTCTGCTAATGACAAAGAATAAAGGGAATATATTATTATATTACCAATTTATATTAAAAATGTCAGGGCTTGACATCCTGAAAATCCAAGTAACAAAAACAAGAGGAGGAGGAGGAAGAGAACAAATGAAGGAAGACGATAAAGCAGGTAGACAGTTAAGGCAGACACAGCCCCATATGCAGGATGAAAATGTCAAGAGGCACCCCTTGCAAACTGTCCGCAGACTCCCCATCTCTCTCACTAGCACAGTGCAAACCTGGCAAAGTCAATCGGATCTGAAACAACAGATAGACCATTTGACTGAGCCCTTTAGCCAGTTCTTGCAGACAACTAGTTAGTCCAACCTTACCCATCATGCACGTGGCCAAACACTCAATCAGAAACCTGGTCCAACTGGCTGCTTCAAGTCACATGGATGCAAATCAGGAATCATGGATATTTGACTGAATTGACTGAATGTTGAGCATCCTGCAGTTGTCACCTTGGAAAGTTTGTTCAGCTTCTTCTCAGCCAGTGGCCAAGAGACCTCCCAATGTCCAAGTTGCCACGTGATCCAGACCATTCTATTTCTTTAGTCAATGTGTAATGAGGATGCAGGGGGAGGTACACTTTATCTATGAATTCAACAAGTGGTGAAAAATAATCATGATGTCGCCCATTTCAAACATAAAAGAACTAAAGCTCAGAGAGATCTAGTTTCTTGCCCAAGGTCACACAGCTGTCATGTGGCACAACCTGTCTGCATCGAAAGGTACCTTCCTTTCCAATGATGATACGTCATGCCTATTATTTATTTTTCCATGTGTTTTGTTGAGACATTTACATGCAACCTTGTCTCTGAATTTTCAGTGAATGCTCTTATTAGTCCTTTGGGGATAAACTACTTAGGTGACAGTAGTTTCCATGTCTGTTACAGTAAGTGCATAACCTACACATATATGGGTTTCTCTGTGTGCATGTGTGTCAAGCAATGAGCAGGGACTCTCAACAGAGGGAAAATTTTGAAATTCCTGGTGCCTTTTCAATTACTGTTATCACTGAGGTGTCTCTGCTAATAGCACCTAGTGGTCAGAGACACTGCACAAAAAAGGAATTACCAATCCAAAGTATCAATAGGGCCAAGGTTGAAAACCCTTAAATATATCTACACATATGCATATATGCACATATTCAGGTATGTATGCACTCATGTATTTATGTATACACAAATCACATATAATATGTATATATATAAAATATGTATATATATACTTATATACATATTTGTATATTTAATATATGCATAAACATATATGTATATGCGAGTATCTACATTTATAGACAAATTGAAAGAGAAAAAGAAGGAGGAATGAGAAAATGGGCATGTGTATTTGTGGATATGCATATATATAATTATATTTGTCCATTTATATCATACTTGTCATCCAGGTGTGGATTTTTTGTAATGCACTCTTACTTAAAATACGACTGAGATAAAGAAGAAATCTGTTTTTTTTCTTTACTATAAATTCCAGATAAAACAAAACATTTTAAGTAACCCTCTTGCAACGCCCCAACCCAAACAAAATTCATAAAAGTTCCTGCCATAAAAGTGTTTGCTGTGAAATTTTAATAACTTTCAAGATGTCCTGCCCAGAAACATTTTAGTCATCTTGAATGAACCAAAGGGTTTAATTAAACAACCACACTTAGACATTGGAATGCATAATATGCCCAGTGAACTGCAAATCCTCTAATCCTACAGGGAATTACACGCTGTTTCCAAGAGAGTCCAAGGGACCAGGAGGTGACTGGCTTCCTGCTTGGGCCACGTCCATTACTCAAGCTGAGAGAATTAGAATAAATAGTAGTGCCGAGACTGAGGTGCCAGAATTCAGCTAAAGACAATAAAAACTGTGTGATTTATGGTAGAGGTGGGGCAATACATTTCGGGGTTTTGAATAATCAATCCTCCAGTGGATTTTTCATTTTTCAAATGCACGGGATACTTCTGTCTTGGGTCCCAAGCTAGAAATGGCAATCTGATATAAATACTAAAAATAACACTGAATAAACCTTCTTTTCCAACCCAAATCCAGTGGCTTAATTTTCATGATAGCCAGAACAGATATTGTTGTATATTAAGGCAATTATTTGGTAAGGTGTTGGGGGGAAAGCAGAATGTCACAGCAAAGTTAGAAACTTTTTGTGCTGCTTTAACATCTAAAGCAACATTAGTAATTCAAGAAGAGTTTCAAAAAACAGTATTTTGCCAGGACAGTGGCTCACACCTGTAATCCTAGAACTTTGGGAGGCAGAGGCAGGTGGATCGCTTGAGTCCAGGAGTTTGAGACCAGCCTCGGCAACATGGAAAAACCCCATATCCACAAACAAACAAACTACAACCATTAGCCAGGTGTAGTGGTGAATACCTCTAGTGCTAGCTACTCAGGAGACTGATGGGAGGATCGCTTCAGCCCAGGAGCATGAGGCTGCAGTGAGCTGTGACCACACCACTACACTCCAGCCTGGGTGACAAAGTGAGATCCTGTCTCAAAAAAACAAAAAAACAAAACAAAACAAAACAAAACCCCACCAAAACCCCAGCATTCATAAACAGAAATCAATATAATAAAAAAAATACTCCTCCTTCATCTTTAACATGTTTCTTTAACACACACTGTAAGTATCAAATGCAGATTTTCCCTTAAACTGTAAGGACTTCAGATGATCATAGATGATGATACATAAATATAACTTAATGAAGATCATTAATACATGTAAAGTACTTAGAACACTACCTGATGAACACTGTTCCATAAACATTTATTATTATTATTATTATTAAATCTTATAGTTT
Source organism: Mandrillus leucophaeus (assembly GCF_000951045.1). Lineage (NCBI taxonomy): Eukaryota > Metazoa > Chordata > Mammalia > Primates > Cercopithecidae > Mandrillus > Mandrillus leucophaeus. The sequence goes on from NW_012106575.1 coordinate 533,966, forward strand.
TGGCAGGACACAGTGGCTCATGCCTGTAATCCCAGCACTTTGGGTGGTCGAGGCGATAGGATCACCTGAGGTCAGGAGTTCGATACCAGCCTGGCCAACATGGTGAAACCCCTTCTCTACTAAAAATACAAAAATTAGCCAGGTGTGGTGGCGTGTGCCTGTAATCCCAGTTACTCAAGAGGCTGAGGCAGGAGAATCGCTTAAACCCAGGAGGCAGACATTGCAGTGACTAGAGATTGCACCATTGCACTCCAGCCTGGGTGACAGAGTGAGACTCAGTCTCAAACAATCATCATCATCATCATCTTACAGTTTCAGCAAGTGGGAAGTTTTGGAATTTCAAGACGATTGAAATACTAATCACCAATGAGAAATGTTCTCTTTTAGTACAATAAGCTTTATGGGCTCAGTTTTCAAGTAGTAGTTTCAAGTAGAAAAATGAATATAAATGATATTTATTTTCTTCTTATAAGCCACATGCCCCATTTTCATCCCTAAGTGAGTTACTGCTGATTCAAAGAAACGTGAATACAACATCAGCAAATTCTAACCAGCTAACTGCCTAGATCAAAGGCCTAGAAGAGTAAAATAATCATCTAATGTAAGACAAATGAGTTCTCACGGTCTTATGAGGGGGCAATAAAGCCTCAGGGCAGCTCAGTGTTTTCTGTTTTTATCTTATTCTTTCACACATGCAAATGGGCTTCACAGGACAATTACACTTGTTGAGGTCTCACCCCAGCTGATTTCAAATTTTTTTTTTTTTTTTTTAGACAGAGTCTTGCTCTGTTGCCCAGGCTGGAATGCAGTGGCATGATATCGGCTCACTGAAGCCTCTACCTCCTAGGTTCCAGCAATTGTGGTGCCTTAGCCTCCCAAGTAACTGGGATTACAGGCATGCAACACCATGTCTGCCTAATTTTTGCATTTTTAGTAGAGACAGGATTTCACCATGATGTCTAGGCTGGTCTCAAATTCCTGACCCCAAATGATCTACCTTCCTGGACCTCCAAAAGGCTGGGATTACAGGCTGATTTCACCTTTTCCTGGGCATCCTGGCATCCACAGTCTCTACGTCAGTGGTAGAAGTAGCCTCATCATATGTCAAACTGCATGGTTTAGGAAAGGCAAAGGAGAAAAGGATAATAGAAACACATACATGTGTATATTCATTGCAGCACTATTCACAATAGCAAAGACATGGAATCAACCTAAATACCCATCAATGATAGACTGGATAGAGAAAATGTGATATATATATATATACACACACACATACACATATACACATACATACATACTGTGGAGTGCTATGCAGCCATAAAAAAGAACAAGATCACGTCATTTGCAGGAACATGGGCGAAGCTGGAGGCTCTTACCCTTAGCAAACTAACACAGAAACAGAAAACCAAACACTACATGTTCTCACTTATAAGTGGGAGGTAAATGATAAAAACACATGGACACATAGAGGGGGAACAACACACACCGGGGCCTCTTGGCAAGTGGAGGTCGGGGGAGGGAGAGAATCAGGAAAAACAACTAACGGGTTCTAGGTTTAATACCCGGGCAATGAAATATTCTGTACAACAAACCCCCATGACACAAGTTTACCTATGTAACAAGCCTGCACTTATACCCCTGAAGATAAAATAAAAGTTACAAAAAAAAAAAAAAAGAGAGAGAAATAAATGCATATTCATTTTATTGGAGATTCAGAATTTGGAAGGTGCACAAGATGGGAAAAACACAGAAGCAGGCTTTCCTACAGGTGCGTTGTGTAGCCCAAGGTTGGAAAGAGGAGGAGAGTAACCCAGGAACAAGTACTCAGTAAATATTCCAGGAAGGGGAAGCAACCAGGCAAAGGCTCTGTGGAGGCAAAAAGCAGAATCTGTTTTGGGAACTTAGAAAAGGGCAGCTGGCAGATATGCAGAAAGTAGAACTTACTTTCTTTTACGTTTTTTTTTTTTTTTTTTAACCATTTTAAGTCTGCAGTTGATTAGTGTTAAGTACATTCACAGTATTGCACAGCCATGCCCAACATTCCTCTCCAGAACTCTTTTCATCTTGCAAAACTGAAACTCTGTAACCATTGAACACTAACTCCCCATTCCTCTTTTCTCCCAGCCCTTGGCAACCACCATGCTACTTTTTGTCTTTGTGAATCTGACAACCCCAGGCACCTCATAAAAGCGGAATCATGCAATATTTGTTCTTTCGTGACTAGCTCATTTCACTTAGTAGAATGTCCTCAAGGTTCATCTATGTTGTAGCATGTGTCAGAATCTCTTTTTTTTTCTTTTTTTCTTTTTTTTTGAGAGGGGGTCTTGCTTGCTTGCCTAGGCTGGCGTGCAGGGACACGACATGGGCTCACTGCAACCTCCACCTCCAGGGTTCAAGCAATTCTCATGCTTCAGTTTCCTGAGTAGCTGGCATCACAGATGTGTGCCACTATGTCCAGCTAATTTTTCTATTTTGAGTAGTTGAGTTTTCGCCATGTTGGCCAGGCTGGTCTCAAATTCCTGGCCTCAAGTAATCTGCCTGCCTCACCCTCCCAAATTGTTGGGATTACAGGCGAGAACCACCACACAGCCGGCCAGAATCTCCTTCATTTCTAAGGCTGGATAATATTCCAGTATACACCACATTTTGTTTATTCACTTGTCTGTTCATGGACGCTTGGCTTGAGAAAGCAGAATTTACTTTCCAAAGTCACCTATATGGAAAGAGGCAGAGTTGAACTATGAAGCCCATCAGTCCAACTCCAGAGTCTGAGCACTTCGCTTTTCGCTTTGCTCATTCCATTGTGCTTCAGACTAATGAGATATACGGATATATGTTGAATATGCTACAGGGAATTACACGCTGTTTCCAAGAGAGTCCAAGGGACCAGGAGGTGACTGGCTTCCTGCTTGGGCCACGTCCATTACTCAAGCTGAGAGA
>NW_012106575.1:536958-544842 GCF_000951045.1 Mandrillus leucophaeus
ACCTCCTAGGTTCCAGCAATTGTGGTGCCTTAGCCTCCCAAGTAACTGGGATTACAGGCATGCAACACCATGTCTGCCTAATTTTTGCATTTTTAGTAGAGACAGGATTTCACCATGATGTCTAGGCTGGTCTCAAATTCCTGACCCCAAATGATCTACCTTCCTGGACCTCCAAAAGGCTGGGATTACAGGCTGATTTCACCTTTTCCTGGGCATCCTGGCATCCACAGTCTCTACGTCAGTGGTAGAAGTAGCCTCATCATATGTCAAACTGCATGGTTTAGGAAAGGCAAAGGAGAAAAGGATAATAGAAACACATACATGTGTATATTCATTGCAGCACTATTCACAATAGCAAAGACATGGAATCAACCTAAATACCCATCAATGATAGACTGGATAGAGAAAATGTGATATATATATATATACACACACACATACACATATACACATACATACATACTGTGGAGTGCTATGCAGCCATAAAAAAGAACAAGATCACGTCATTTGCAGGAACATGGGCGAAGCTGGAGGCTCTTACCCTTAGCAAACTAACACAGAAACAGAAAACCAAACACTACATGTTCTCACTTATAAGTGGGAGGTAAATGATAAAAACACATGGACACATAGAGGGGGAACAACACACACCGGGGCCTCTTGGCAAGTGGAGGTCGGGGGAGGGAGAGAATCAGGAAAAACAACTAACGGGTTCTAGGTTTAATACCCGGGCAATGAAATATTCTGTACAACAAACCCCCATGACACAAGTTTACCTATGTAACAAGCCTGCACTTATACCCCTGAAGATAAAATAAAAGTTACAAAAAAAAAAAAAAAGAGAGAGAAATAAATGCATATTCATTTTATTGGAGATTCAGAATTTGGAAGGTGCACAAGATGGGAAAAACACAGAAGCAGGCTTTCCTACAGGTGCGTTGTGTAGCCCAAGGTTGGAAAGAGGAGGAGAGTAACCCAGGAACAAGTACTCAGTAAATATTCCAGGAAGGGGAAGCAACCAGGCAAAGGCTCTGTGGAGGCAAAAAGCAGAATCTGTTTTGGGAACTTAGAAAAGGGCAGCTGGCAGATATGCAGAAAGTAGAACTTACTTTCTTTTACGTTTTTTTTTTTTTTTTTTAACCATTTTAAGTCTGCAGTTGATTAGTGTTAAGTACATTCACAGTATTGCACAGCCATGCCCAACATTCCTCTCCAGAACTCTTTTCATCTTGCAAAACTGAAACTCTGTAACCATTGAACACTAACTCCCCATTCCTCTTTTCTCCCAGCCCTTGGCAACCACCATGCTACTTTTTGTCTTTGTGAATCTGACAACCCCAGGCACCTCATAAAAGCGGAATCATGCAATATTTGTTCTTTCGTGACTAGCTCATTTCACTTAGTAGAATGTCCTCAAGGTTCATCTATGTTGTAGCATGTGTCAGAATCTCTTTTTTTTTCTTTTTTTCTTTTTTTTTGAGAGGGGGTCTTGCTTGCTTGCCTAGGCTGGCGTGCAGGGACACGACATGGGCTCACTGCAACCTCCACCTCCAGGGTTCAAGCAATTCTCATGCTTCAGTTTCCTGAGTAGCTGGCATCACAGATGTGTGCCACTATGTCCAGCTAATTTTTCTATTTTGAGTAGTTGAGTTTTCGCCATGTTGGCCAGGCTGGTCTCAAATTCCTGGCCTCAAGTAATCTGCCTGCCTCACCCTCCCAAATTGTTGGGATTACAGGCGAGAACCACCACACAGCCGGCCAGAATCTCCTTCATTTCTAAGGCTGGATAATATTCCAGTATACACCACATTTTGTTTATTCACTTGTCTGTTCATGGACGCTTGGCTTGAGAAAGCAGAATTTACTTTCCAAAGTCACCTATATGGAAAGAGGCAGAGTTGAACTATGAAGCCCATCAGTCCAACTCCAGAGTCTGAGCACTTCGCTTTTCGCTTTGCTCATTCCATTGTGCTTCAGACTAATGAGATATATGGATATATGTTGAATATGTAAATGAGTTACAATCTGTGCAGCCTTTAGAGCAGTGCCTGGTCCAGAGAAAAAACTATAGAAGGATCAGTTCAAATTGTTATTATTAATTATTATTGTATGTACAGAACACTCAATTAAGGGCATAGCCAAAATCCATTCTGCACTCTGATGACTCATTCAAATGCTCAGCAGACATGGAGGGAGAAAGGACGGAAGAGCTCATGGTCTCTGCTGGGACCAGCTGAACCAGCATGTGGTCTTTTGGATTACAAGACAAGAACCCAGATGCCAGGCAAGGGAAGTTATTTTCTGTGATGGCATCTGGCATGCTGGCCTATCCCACTGACATTTGGGTTGGCGGCTGTGTTGCAGCCCCTGGGAAGTTTTGGAAAGTAGCTGGCTGCCACCCAAACCCCACACTGCTCTCTACCTACCTCTCCTGAATTCCTCTCTTGCTGATGGGTGATGCAATAACCTCTCCCTTCTAGTGAAAGTATGGCTTGCCTCTTCCAAAGCCAGCTTATCCTAGTTCCACGGAGTTTATAAACCGCAGCACAGAGGCAGGCAGATCATTCATAGTAATGTTGCTAGAAATCCTCCCAAAAACAGCCTTTCTGGAGAAGGTGAACTAAATCCTGCGTGCTTCCAGTGAACCTAGTCTTTGCTGAGAACAAGACATGCTGACAAACCCAGGCACGAGGACTGTCTGCCTTATCACTGACTGCATTTTCAATGACTGCTGAATAATTCAGGCCACTGAAGGCTGGTGCGAGCTTGCAGTGGCTGAGAAATTAAAAAAAAAAAAAAAGAAAGAAAGAAAAAGTAAAGTTACTAAATTATTTCTGCAAACAACTACTGAAAGCCACATAGACATCACAATTTGGGAAGTTGACTACAATGTGCTACCTTACAAAGTGGCCATTTTCAATTTAGAGATACCAGTTCATACGACAGTAATTATCAAAACAGATGGGAAAAAGGCCAAAAGTAGAATCCTAATGGCAATGGGATGGATGCATGTGGGAACCATGGAGCAGAAAGAAATTCTGCCAGATTGCATGACAGCTGAGAGGAGAACTGGAGGCCGGGTGTTGTGCATGTGAGAACTACCTAAAAAGAGGGTACGCCCCTCTAGACAAAATGCGAAGGGAAGAATTGTTCTACTTTTTGCATACATGATCTTCTTCTCTCCCTAAATTGAGTTGAAACAATATGGTGTTAAATACATCCTATCAACCCTGGTTCGCACCTCATACAAAGCACGTGGGCTTCCCTCTAGAGATCTAAAATGTACCACATGAATATTTGTTTTGATTTTAATATACTAAAGATGAGCAGATTAACGCTTAACAGTAGCATTTTTTAGGTGAGCAGGATATGACACAAACAAGAAAACACTCTAATTTCTGAAATGTTGAAGAGTTAAGCTAAGTCCAGACAGACAATAACCACGATCTTTTTGATCTGAGGGACTATTTATACCAAATGACCACAGTCTAGTTAAATCTCTCCAGTTACTAATCAGCAATGGTACAAGCCAGAAAATGCACTCTTTCTAATGAATATTGAAATTGGCTGTCATTAAGAGAGAACATTCACAGGAGGGTGAGGAGACAGTGATCAATATTTATATGGATCCTCACTGCTTCATTGATTAATAGTCTTCAACTGTAAAAACTGGAATAGTCAGAATAAGGCATTTTTTTTTTTTTTTTAGTGCAGGCTGGCACAGGATATTACTTAGATTTAAACATTTTTAACAATTTTTGGTCAAGCCTTAATATATACATTGCAAGGCAGGATAAAAGAGACAACTTCTTTTCAAGCCTCAAAAAGGATGTTCTTATTGTCATAGGAGACAGAGGCATCATATTCATTCCACAAAAGGCTAATTCATCCCAAGATATGGCTGCCCATCCATTCAAAGGACAAAGGCAGCTCCTGCCTTTCCATCACAACATACATCCATTCAATGTACATAAGTGATGAAGCTATGGGTGCTCATAAAGTGTCAAAAACTACCAGCATCTCCTTGTTTATGATGTTTACACCTTACAAACAAAGGTCCTTCTTGTCTAAACTGGTTTGTGATTACATCTCTATCCATTCTTTTCAATGCAATAGGTCAGATACTCATTCTCTTGCCTCCTGGATACATACCCTGTTCTAAGCTAATAGCCAAAAATACCACTAGGGAATGGTCATGCTGCTTCCCACACTTTGTCAATATTGAACAAGTGGCTGTCTTTCTGTGTAACCCATCCCTGAAATGTAAAATAAAAATCCTCATCCCAGAGCTCTTCTCTCCTTTCTAAGGAATGCCAACATTTTAAAGCCCTTTGAAAATATATGATGCCAAATGAATGTTTATTATTAGTGTGACTATTACCAATGCGTAGATTTATATACCTCTTAAAGAACTTCTTCAGCTTTACATTCTTCCTTCTACTGAAGCTCGTCTTGCTAAGAAGAACTCCACCATAGCACTTTGACTTGCCTTGCAAAAACTCATTAGACATTCCCTTTTTTGGACTGTAGAGGTAGAAATAAATTTCTCGGATCCAAGCTACAGGCATAAAAGCGAGTCTACAATAAGTCTCTGAAAATGGAATTTGGAGATGTTTGTGAATAATTCTTATGGGACATATAAAATTTTTATCCATTAAATGCTAAAAAACATCCACATACCAAAAATGGGGTGCCTTGCACTTTTTTGGAAACTGAAAATGAGTTTGAATGTAGTCTATTACTCATCTCTGACTTCTCCATTCAGCACAGGGTGTTTACAAGGATTTGGTGAGAGAGCAAGTTATATATATTTTATACACATAAAATATATATATGTATGTATACATACATATACACATACATATACATACACACACAAACATACACACATATAGATACACAAACACACACACACACATATATATATATAAAATATGGGGTGCCTTGCATTATTTTTGAAATTGAAAATGAGTTTGAAAGTAGTCCATTACTCATTTCTGACTTCTCCATTCAGCACAGGGTGTTTACAAGGATTTGGTGAAAGAGCAAGTTATAGATATATAACATATATATGTGTGTGTGTGTATATATATAAAATGTGAATGTACACATATATATAACATACATATCTACATACACACACATATATACACAAATACACACACACACACATATATATACACATGTCATTTGCAATAGAAGACTTCATTGTTAAATGCTTCATACTATCCAATACACGGTGCTTATATTCCTGGTAGAAGGCAAAGTTTGAGCCTGGTTCCCCCTTCTCTGCTGACGAGGGAGCTTATTTTGTTGATGGCATCTTGCACTGTTAGCTTTTACCTCCCAAAGGTTAGCTTTTCCCACTTTATGGTTTTGCTGGCAAAGGGGGTGGAACCAAAACCAAATAGATTCCTCATCTTAACTCACTATATTATATGCAGCACCAACCCACTGGAAGATAAACCACTGAGAAATGAACTCTTTTGCCCTTCCCAGTGAGGCTATCCGTTACCTGGCCTGAGTAACCTCTGCCTTCAGCACGTGAGTGCTCACTGTCCCTCAGCAGCATGCCACAGCTTGATTGCCTGCCATGAGCCACATAGCTGATGAGAGAGTGTCTGCCAACAAAACAGGGTTTTCTGAATAGAGCTGAATGCAATGAAAATTCACCAAGCATTCTCATGACATAATTTCCAGGCTACCCCTCTCTTCTCATGATAATATAACTCCTTGATGTTGTCTCGGTTTTGCTGAAAATGAAAAGTATCAAAATAGAATTAAGCACATTCACTTCTATTCTCTCACGACCAGCCAAGCCAGTTAAGATGGAAATTTGTCCATTGGCCAAACAGTCAGAGTAGCTCCCGTTGAGTGGTGATTGACTTTTTGGCTAAGCTCAGCAGAAATAAAGCTTGCGGTCAATTAGCTTTGCCCTTAATAAGACTGCATTAGGCAAAATAAACTAGAGCAAGAATTTGAAGAGAAAACTGCCATTTAATAAATTCCCAAATGTTGTTATATTTCTCTGACACATATACCATAAATAAAAGACAGGTTGGAAGTTCATTGGGCCACCACCTTTTGCTAAGGTCGCATTTCTTGTCGAAAGGGCAGCATCCAGGGAAACAATTGGATGTCCAGAATGCAAACTATACATGTATTCCCCAGACAATTCCACCAATTTGTACTTTAGAGCAAAACAGACTTTGTAAACTTTTCAGGACTATAATAATAATTTCCACACATCAATCTCATTTAACAAGTGCTGATCGAAGGCCTGCTGTCTACCAAGTATTGCGTTAAACAGCAGAGCTGCCTTCATGAATAAGACAAAGAGCAAGGAAAAGCAAGTCAATGTTTAAAATTACATATGGTGATCAGGACTTTGAAGCACGTGAATAGCGTGTCATGGAAAAGAATATAGAAGGGCTGGGATCATTCTTTTAAATAGAAAAGGTCTTTGAAGAGGTGACTTTTCACTTGGGATAGAGCCAGCTTAGAAACAGTCAAAGTCAATGGGATCAGAATGAGAAAGGAAAAAAAATAAATAAATAAGGATGAGTTTAGCAAGGTTGGCAGGAGCCAGACTTTCAGGGCTTTATATGAAGGTGGTTGGGATTAATTCTAAATACAGCGGGGTTTTTAACTGGGAAGGGAAAGCATCATATGTGCATTCTGAGATGGGCTCTTTGGCTGCTGGTGGGAACATCAAGAGCAAGCAAAAGGGATCAAAAAGCGGGATGTAGCCTATTTTAGTACTCCAGGAAATCAGGGTGCCAACCATCACTGGTGTGGAGAGGGAAAGAAGAACAAATTTTGAGAAATATGGGAATACAAATTTGTCAGGGTCTGCTAACATGTGGTAGGTAAGTTCTTTGCTTCCCTCTTTTTTTTTTAAATTAAGGGATGAAGTTTCACTCCTGTTGTCCAGGCTGGAGTGCAATGACCAATGGCGCAATCTTGGCTCCTTGCAACCTCCCCCTCCCAGGTTCAAGCAATTCTCCTGCCTCAGCCTTCTGAGTAGCTGGGACTACAGGCATGCACCACCACACCCAGCTCATTTTGCATTTTTAGTACAGATGGGGTTTCTCCATGTTGGTCAGGCTGTTCTCGAACTCCCAACCTCAGGTGATCTACCCGCCTCGGCCTCCCAAAGTGCTGGGATTACAGGCATGGGCCACTATGCCCAGCCTGTTTTCTCATTCTTTAAAAGAACACTATTAAATAAGAATTACGTGGGTACCAGTGGGCATATGCGTGTAGGGAGGTATGTGCATGCATGCTATTTATTGAGCACTTAATAGTTGCTGGGAACTGGGTCCCCTATAAATAATCACTTGTTTGACACTTGTTGTAAACCAGAGACATAGGCATCTTTTGCCCGTTTTGTAAAAGCAACACATAGCTGAAGCAAGTTATATATCTCACTTCAGGTTTCTCCCTAGGCCTCCACGGTTTTTGTTGTGGTGGTTGTTAACCATTTAAAGTAAACAATTTTCAGGAGTTCATGACTGACCTGGCCAACATGGCAAAATCTCGTGTCTACTAAAACTACAAAAATTAGCTGGGCGTGGTAGTGTGCACCTGTAGTCCCAGCTACTCAGGAGGCTAAGGCAGGAGAATCACTTGAACCCAGGAGGTGGAGGTTGCAGTGAGCCGAGATTATGCCACCGCATTACAGCCTGGGTGACAGATCAAGACTCTGTCTCAAAAACAAAAAAAGGTAAATAATTCAGTGGCATTTTATTCATTCACAAATATTATGCAACCACCTATGTAATTCCAGAATATTTCATCATTCCAAAAGAAAACCTGTACCTATTTAACAGTTATTCCCCAACCCCTTCCTTCCAGCCCCTAGCAACCACCAATCTGCTTTCT
>NW_012106575.1:544892-548097 GCF_000951045.1 Mandrillus leucophaeus
ATTTTTTTTTTTTTTTAGTGCAGGCTGGCACAGGATATTACTTAGATTTAAACATTTTTAACAATTTTTGGTCAAGCCTTAATATATACATTGCAAGGCAGGATAAAAGAGACAACTTCTTTTCAAGCCTCAAAAAGGATGTTCTTATTGTCATAGGAGACAGAGGCATCATATTCATTCCACAAAAGGCTAATTCATCCCAAGATATGGCTGCCCATCCATTCAAAGGGCAAAGGCAGCTCCTGCCTTTCCATCACAACATACATCCATTCAATGTACATAAGTGATGAAGCTATGGCTGCTCATAAAGTGTCAAAAACTACCAGCATCTCCTTGTTTATGATGTTTACACCTTACAAACAAAGGTCCTTCTTGTCTAAACTGGTTTGTGATTACATCTCTATCCATTCTTTTCAATGCAATAGGTCAGATACTCATTCTCTTGCCTCCTGGATACATACCCTGTTCTAAGCTAATAGCCAAAAATACCACTAGGGAATGGTCATGCTGCTTCCCACACTTTGTCAATATTGAACAAGTGGCTGTCTTTCTGTGTAACCCATCCCTGAAATGTAAAATAAAAATTCTCATCCCAGAGCTCTTCTCTCCTTTCTAAGGAATGCCAACATTTTAAAGCCCTTTGAAAATATATGATGCCAAATGAATGTTTATTATTAGTGTGACTATTACCAATGCGTAGATTTATATACCTCTTAAAGAACTTCTTCAGCTTTACATTCTTCCTTCTACTGAAGCTCGTCTTGCTAAGAAGAACTCCACCATAGCACTTTGACTTGCCTTGCAAAAACTCATTAGACATTCCCTTTTTTGGACTGTAGAGGTAGAAATAAATTTCTCGGATCCAAGCTACAGGCATAAAAGCGAGTCTACAATAAGTCTCTGAAAATGGAATTTGGAGATGTTTGTGAATAATTCTTATGGGACATATAAAATTTTTATCCATTAAATGCTAAAAAACATCCACATACCAAAAATGGGGTGCCTTGCACTTTTTTGGAAACTGAAAATGAGTTTGAATGTAGTCTATTACTCATCTCTGACTTCTCCATTCAGCACAGGGTGTTTACAAGGATTTGGTGAGAGAGCAAGTTATATATATTTTATACACATAAAATATATATATGTATGTATACATACATATACACATACATATACATACACACACAAACATACACACATATAGATACACAAACACACACACACACATATATATATATAAAATATGGGGTGCCTTGCATTATTTTTGAAATTGAAAATGAGTTTGAAAGTAGTCCATTACTCATTTCTGACTTCTCCATTCAGCACAGGGTGTTTACAAGGATTTGGTGAAAGAGCAAGTTATAGATATATAACATATATATGTGTGTGTGTGTATATATATAAAATGTGAATGTACACATATATATAACATACATATCTACATACACACACATATATACACAAATACACACACACACACATATATATACACATGTCATTTGCAATAGAAGACTTCATTGTTAAATGCTTCATACTATCCAATACACGGTGCTTATATTCCTGGTAGAAGGCAAAGTTTGAGCCTGGTTCCCCCTTCTCTGCTGACGAGGGAGCTTATTTTGTTGATGGCATCTTGCACTGTTAGCTTTTACCTCCCAAAGGTTAGCTTTTCCCACTTTATGGTTTTGCTGGCAAAGGGGGTGGAACCAAAACCAAATAGATTCCTCATCTTAACTCACTATATTATATGCAGCACCAACCCACTGGAAGATAAACCACTGAGAAATGAACTCTTTTGCCCTTCCCAGTGAGGCTATCCGTTACCTGGCCTGAGTAACCTCTGCCTTCAGCACGTGAGTGCTCACTGTCCCTCAGCAGCATGCCACAGCTTGATTGCCTGCCATGAGCCACATAGCTGATGAGAGAGTGTCTGCCAACAAAACAGGGTTTTCTGAATAGAGCTGAATGCAATGAAAATTCACCAAGCATTCTCATGACATAATTTCCAGGCTACCCCTCTCTTCTCATGATAATATAACTCCTTGATGTTGTCTCGGTTTTGCTGAAAATGAAAAGTATCAAAATAGAATTAAGCACATTCACTTCTATTCTCTCACGACCAGCCAAGCCAGTTAAGATGGAAATTTGTCCATTGGCCAAACAGTCAGAGTAGCTCCCGTTGAGTGGTGATTGACTTTTTGGCTAAGCTCAGCAGAAATAAAGCTTGCGGTCAATTAGCTTTGCCCTTAATAAGACTGCATTAGGCAAAATAAACTAGAGCAAGAATTTGAAGAGAAAACTGCCATTTAATAAATTCCCAAATGTTGTTATATTTCTCTGACACATATACCATAAATAAAAGACAGGTTGGAAGTTCATTGGGCCACCACCTTTTGCTAAGGTCGCATTTCTTGTCGAAAGGGCAGCATCCAGGGAAACAATTGGATGTCCAGAATGCAAACTATACATGTATTCCCCAGACAATTCCACCAATTTGTACTTTAGAGCAAAACAGACTTTGTAAACTTTTCAGGACTATAATAATAATTTCCACACATCAATCTCATTTAACAAGTGCTGATCGAAGGCCTGCTGTCTACCAAGTATTGCGTTAAACAGCAGAGCTGCCTTCATGAATAAGACAAAGAGCAAGGAAAAGCAAGTCAATGTTTAAAATTACATATGGTGATCAGGACTTTGAAGCACGTGAATAGCGTGTCATGGAAAAGAATATAGAAGGGCTGGGATCATTCTTTTAAATAGAAAAGGTCTTTGAAGAGGTGACTTTTCACTTGGGATAGAGCCAGCTTAGAAACAGTCAAAGTCAATGGGATCAGAATGAGAAAGGAAAAAAAATAAATAAATAAGGATGAGTTTAGCAAGGTTGGCAGGAGCCAGACTTTCAGGGCTTTATATGAAGGTGGTTGGGATTAATTCTAAATACAGCGGGGTTTTTAACTGGGAAGGGAAAGCATCATATGTGCATTCTGAGATGGGCTCTTTGGCTGCTGGTGGGAACATCAAGAGCAAGCAAAAGGGATCAAAAAGCGGGATGTAGCCTATTTTAGTACTCCAGGAAATCAGGGTGCCAACCATCACTGGTGTGGAGAGGGAAAGAAGAACAAATTTTGAGAAATATGGGAATACAAATTTGTCAGGGTCTGCTAACATGTGGTAGGTAAGTTCTTTGCTTCTTTTTTTTTTT
>NW_012106575.1:549112-550776 GCF_000951045.1 Mandrillus leucophaeus
AATATTTCATCATTCCAAAAGAAAACCTGTACCTATTTAACAGTTATTCCCCAACCCCTTCCTTCCAGCCCCTAGCAACCACCAATCTGCTTTCTGTCGGTGTGGATTTACCTACTCCAAATAATTCAGAAGAAGGGAATCACATAATCTGTGGTCTTTTGATTCTGGGTTCTTTTACTTAGTACAGTGTTTCTGAGGTCTATCCACGTTGTAGCATGTAACTGTAGCTCCTTCCTTTTTATGACTCAGTGATATTCCATTGTATGGATAGACCACATTTTGTTTATCCATTTATTTATTAATAGGCATTTGGGTTGTGTTTGCTCTTTGGCTATCATGAATGGTGCTGTTATAAACATTTATGTATGTGGATTCAACTGAATCTGTTTACAATTCTTTCCTTCAGGCATCTAACTGTGAATGGGATTGCTGGGTCAGATGGTAATTCTATGCTTAACTTCCTGAGGAACTGCCTTTTAAAAGTTTGGTTAGGATGATGAATGAGCTGATTAAACTGCTTGCTCTTAGAAGCTCTGTTGCAGTGAACACAGCTATACTCCCTCATCATGAACCCTGGTGATTCTCTAATACTCCAGTTTAGTCACGTGAACCACAGGAGTCCATTCCTGATTCATTCTGATTGGTTTAACGACAAACACATGGCCCAAGACAAACCAGTCAAGCCCTTCCTTATTTCTTTACCCAGATACCAGAAAACAAACACATAAACAAGCATGTTCTAGCTCTTTCGGTGGTTCTGTTGGCAGAATGGGAGTTTAAAGCTATAGTGGTCTCTTGTCTACCATAGAGACAAAACCCACCTGATCCAAACAACCACACTTATCTTGCCCTGAATTCTGGAGAGGTAGATTCTGGAGGATATTCTCCATTTAATGGAAAGATCCCTGATGCTCAGGGGGCTAGAGGTGCTTGTTGAGGTACCATGGCTGATCAATGTGAATTCTGGGACTCAGACCCAGCTTCGGAGACCAGTGACTGGTTATCTAACATCAGAAGGTAAAATTAACACCAGTAACCTTGGGAAGAAAAAGTTGATTTCTACACAGTGAGGAACTATTGTTGTCCAGGAATAAAATGAGCTGCCCTCTGCAGTATCAGCTCTGTTGGGTAAAAACAAACTGACCAAAAAAGAATGGAGAAAGTTTATGTCCAAAGAGCAGAAATTCATCTGTGAAAATTCATGCATTTGGTGCTAAGTTGACGGAAGTGGCCTCAAAGGTCACTTTTAACTCCAAGCGGCTCTCCCCTCCTACATTTAGTGTCTCCACTGATTTTCACAAACAAGTTCCAGAATGAATGCATCAGAAGCCAGTGGTAGCGCCCAATGCCAGCACGTGGTTTGGCAAATGAAACCAACCCTGCTTTCCTTTCCTTTCCTTCATTGACTGGGGAGGCTGAATCTGTCAAGCAGTGCTTCACCATACCCGATGGGTCAGCCCGTTCCTGAATGTGAAACCCTTGAGAGGACAAAGCTGATCTACATCTCAAAATCTGTGGGATTCGGAGGCAGGCAGATGAATAAGTTAACTGTGGAAGCTGATACGTGAAGCCAAAACTGAGGCATGACTGCAGGAAAACAGACCCCGCCCCAACACACGAAGTAATTATTGAACTCATTGATGTTTTGCCTTGTCTGTTAGACA
>NW_012106575.1:551536-566349 GCF_000951045.1 Mandrillus leucophaeus
GAATTATTGGGACACTGCAATGTTTAAGGCCGATGCTTTCTGAAGCATGAAAGAAGTATCTGCAGATTTTCCTTTTTATGTTTAAATTACTTTGCTTCTTACTTGACTACTTGTTCTGACCTTTCAGAGTGCTCCCTTCTTTATATTTCTCCTTGAGTCTCTTAACCATTTTTTAAAACAGTTTAGATACATCTGTTATGCATTGTTCTTTCTTAGCCTACTATTCCCCATCCTTCCAGCTCATCTTCTCCTCACTTGACCTTCCATATAAAGTGTTGTAATATTATTATACTCTCTACCCCACTCCATCCATCTTCTTCTCTCTCAAAATGCAATAGATAGTGTGAAGCTGTGGATCTGTAAAACACTTACTTTTCATTTTCAAGTGAACATGAAGTTATAACCAAGGGGTTCTGTTTTTAATCTATTTTCCCCAAAATAAATTATAATGGGAAACTTGGTCAAATTCACTTAACCTCTTGCACGTTTCACCTTGGAATTAATGTTCTTTCATGTTGCCCTGAATTGAGCTCTGACTGAATAAACCGAGAGCCACAGTCAATCAGGTGCAGAGAGAAAAGAAGATTCTGAGAATCATTCTAGCCCAAGATCTGAATCAGGTCTCTACTCTGTTATGGCTGTGTGGCCACGGACAAATTCCTTCACTTCTCTGGTTTCCAGTTTCCCAATCTGTAAAATTTCATTGCTATTACCCATCCTGATGAATAACTGAGAAAATGAAGTTGAATGAGAACACCTATTTACAACAGCCACATAGTAGGTACTCTGATTAAGAGAGCCATAATAATGATTGAGGTTTTCATTAAGCAAATCTTAGTTGAACTCACTTGATAATGATAGTGGGGGGTAGTAGGAGAAGATAAAAAGGAACTCTTGATTTTCCTCCTAATATGTGAATAATAATCATTATATTACCTGTAGGATGAATATAGTCCTCAGCTCTGATCAGTAGGAAGTTCATTCATTCATTCATTCATTCATTCATTCATTCAACAAATATGTATTGAAAATCTACTGTGTGTTGGCACACAACCATGACCAAACCAGACACAACGCCTGGTCTCGTGGAACTTACAGTCTGGTACTCTCATCTTTGCCACCTTCCTGTAAGATGGTGATTCTTAACCAGGAAAATTCATCCACAGGGGACATCAAGCAGTATCAGGTGAAATTCGGGTCATCATAACCTAGGGGGCGGGTGCTACCAGTATCTTGTGGGTTGAGGCCAGAGATGCTGCTAAACATCCTACAGTGCACCGGGCGGCCCCCTCACAACAAAGAATTGTCTGGCTGTGGAAAAGTCCTGCTAAAGGGCAAAGAATAACCACATGAGCTAATGTCATTAAGGCAAGGAGTAAAAACAGCCAGTACAGAAGTCATCATTGCTGTGGGCTTACCCACACACGCAGCTGCAGTGATGAGGTATGAGTTTCCTGTGTCTGCCATAGGAAGGGAAAGATTCCAGGGTGCCTAGACCAGGTGGTGCATGCAGGCCAGACTGCAGGCAGGGGGATGGGCCAAATGTCCCAAATGGCCGCTGGAAGGGCCCATCCACCCAAATCCCCCACCCCCCATCTCCAGCGGCTTGCAATTCTTGGGCGTGCAGCTGGCATCCTGGTTTTGCATTTCAGTCAATGCTTTCGGACTCCAAAAGCTGCCCCCAGGGAAACCACTGCGTCTGAAGAGCTGCAGAAGTAGCACTTCAGTAGAGATAGTTAGATAAATAATCCTGAATAAAATTGCATATTTTTAAGTGCTTTATTAATATGGTTGGGTAGAGAGCATGCGAAATTCCTACATTGTGGAGATGAAGGTTCGGAGAGGATTATGCAGTGAGCTAAGTGAGAGGCGGCAGGGAAAGAAAAGAGGAAATCAAACGCAAATACCTCCCTTGCTGTGTGTGTGGGGCAGTGGTGGGGTGTGTGTGTGGGTGTGTAACAGTGAGAACCGATAGAGATATACAGATAGAGCACATGGGATGTTTTGCAACAGTTAAAGAAGAATCAAATGACACATTGCATAGGCTACCATGTATATGAGTGATATAATGGGGTACTATTACTCCAGGATTTTCAAACTCAAATATCTCCAGGACAAAAAAGGTTCTATAAATGATAGAAACTGGCCAGGTAAGAACACTGGGGGAAATGAAGAAAGCGTGCATTGCCAGAAGGGACAACCACAACCCAACTTTAGCCATTTGTTATCTTGGAGAGATGAGGAGAAGCCAGAAATTCATTTTCTTACATAAAATGTTACTTTGTAAATACATCCATACATATATACACACAGGTGCAAATACCCCTACTGTATCGGCAAGTCATAAAGTCCATTTGCCTGTGAGCCTGAAGTCGGCAATCTCTGACTTACATTTTATTTTAATGAGATAATTTGCTCACTGATTTATTTACAAAGAGGAATTTACAGGAGTATGAATTTGAAGTGAGCTGGGAATCCTAGCAGTCCTCCGATTAACTGTGACTTTAGACCCCTCACTGAACTCCTCTACACTGCTTTTTCTGGTTTTGGAGATTACGTCTGGAAGACTCATCTTACTGAGTTGTTTGAATACAAAACGGGTTAACTCTGAAAGCACTTAACACTGTTCCAGAAAAGAACCACCAGGTGTTGGCTCCTTTCTCCCTATGGAAGCACCGTTGAGAGAATTTGTTACAGCAGACCCAAGGAAAATTCAGGGTTTTGCCCTCAGAATGTACACAGCAGCAGGTGGAGAGTCAATGCAGGCTGCACATACACACATCCCACCTCTTTCTACCCAACTCTTTTAACTGAGGGCCTGTAGTGGACATTAGTCCCATGCACCTGCTGGGAATTCCTTCCCTCTTCAGGTGGGCATTACACACTGCACTTCTTTGAAGAAGAACCTCTTCTCCGATTTTACAGAACTCTGTAGCTTGTAGTTCATGAGGGGCCTGATACATCCTTGAAGCCAACCCTGCCTGTTCAGAATATTCCATGCTTCTGACTTGAGTAACTAGCTCAGGGATGTGCACAGGGTACCTGAGAGTTATCCCTGCGATGTTAGCTTTCATGATTGTAAAGGAGCTGCTCTTTTTCTGCTGGTCATGACAAAGTGACAGGATCTCAGTCCTGACTTAAGGGTGAACATCTTGCCATTTGGGGAGAATATGCCATGAAATAAAGTGGATGCCAAGAAAAGCAGAGTCTACAGATTCAGCAAGGCCCATTCCTTACAGCATCGCCATTTGGTCACCTTGATTTAGCTATTCCTGACACCCATCTCGGAAACATGACATTCACATTTTTAAAAGTACAATATATTCTACTTTTGGCTAATGTCAATTCTATTTGGATTTCTGTCGCAAGCCACTTAAAGATTTCGACAGAACAAATCATCCATCGTCACCCCAGCTCAGTTATCTTTGAATGGAAGATTCCAATCTCATCATCTCACGTGGCCCACTATATTAGTCTACTTTCATGATGCTGATAAAGACATACCTGAGACTGGGTAATTTATAAAGAAAAATAGATTTAATGGACTTACAGTTCCACGTGGCTGGGGAGGCCTCACAATCACGGTGGAAGGTGAAAGGCACATATGACATGGTGGCAGACAAGAGAGAATGAGAAACAAGTACAAAGGGAAAACTCCTTATAAAATCATCAGAACTCATGAAACTTATACACTACCACGAGGACAGTATGGGGAAAACAGCCCCCATGATTTGGCTATCTCCCACCAAGTCCCTTCCACAACACGTGGGAATTATGAGAACTACAAGTCAAGACGAGATTTGGGAGGGGACGCAGCCAAACCATTTCACCCATGGAAAGGAGATCATGTGCACTTACAACTAGATTCATGCTTCCTGTCCTAGGGTGACTATGGATTTAAGATAATGATGACGACCATGATGATGATGATGATGATGATGATGATAAGCCCTTTTTGGAACACCTGATATTGGATACTGCTCTTACTGTTTTAAACACATTACTTAATTCCTGTAACAACTTAAGGAGAAGTACGTCACAAAAATGTCTTAGCATTGTGCTTGACGCACAGCAGAGGTTCAATAAAGTGAATTCTGCCATTCTTATCACCCTACTCATCACTGTAACTAGAACAGTGCTTCTCTAACTCAAATTACATGAAATCACCTGGAAGTCGTGGTAAAGTGCACATTCTGACCCAGCAGGTGTGTCTGGAACATAAGAGTCCGCATTTCTCACCAGTTCCCAAGTGAGGCTGCTCTTTGGACCACACTTTGAATAATGAGGACCTTTGACACTCACAGTCAGGAGAGCCAGAAAATGACAATTCCAATTGATTGGTTTTAGAATATTCATTGCTCTCCCCAAATATCACTTACTGGGTCTTTCTACTTTATTTTAACCAGAGACGTTTCCATTTGGAGACATGACCCCGCCACCAACCCATCCCACTACACGCCCAACTGAAAATCTAGAAGTTTAGAAATCCTGATGCTCGGACCTTCCCCCATACTAATTAATTGAGAGGCACTGAGGGCAGGTCCTGGGTAGCGGTATTTTTATAACTCGATCATGTGCAATCAAGATTGAGAAGCACTGGGCTGGTGATGCTTGGCATGGGGCATTATAGGCCAAGGGTGATGGCAAGTTCCACTCATATGCATGGGCAGAATTCAAATGTCACTGGGATTTAAAACGGCTTTTTGTAGAATTAGTAGATTGATATGAAATCTGCTACACTTTATTACTAACATTTAGAGAAACACCGTCCATAATTGTTGGCTTGTATGAAGACTAAAAGAAGCCATTTTGTAACTGGAATGTTAGCAACATGAACCTCTTCCCATTATAGTATTGCACTGAGTGAGTTCCTCAACTGAGACTTTTTTTAGAAAAAGGAAGAATCAGGATAGAAAATCTAGATCCTGAAAGACCTAGCACAACAAGCCTAAGCAACCTCCGATGCATCTCAATGGTCATGAACACAACATATGCATAAATAATATGTACTTTACTTATATACTTATAATTCACATTACAGCACTGAAGCCATACATGGAATAATGAGGTGTGCCTATCCTGATATGTGTCCACTTTCAACTTGGTACAATTAAACTGTAAGGTATGCTCAACAACCAGCCATAAGAGATTTATGGTTTTTAATAAATGGCTACTTCTACAACAACAACAACAAAAATGCTGTTTTGGTTTAGGAAGTGTTCCCATTTCTACCAGACAGAAACAAAATCAAAAGCAAAACTTTGCCAGGAATCCACCTGCCTTGCTCATTTCTTTGTAGATACTGCATTTTTTGCAACACTGATGGCACATAGTGGGGAATTTAATTCAACACTTCTTTAGTTCTGAAACATATGACACTGAAATAAATAGCATAATGCTTGAAAGCATTAAGAGGCAGTTAAGCTGAGCTGGATGCGAGTTGGAGCTCCTGCACAATTACTGGCTGTGTGAATGCCCCTGAAAATTTGGAGTTCTGATAACTAACTTCCACAGGTAAAGCACTTAAGCATAATCTATCATATTGTATCATTCACATTACCAATGCAAATTTGTCATGATCAAATGGAATACACATTTTGATTTGGTTTATCTTTTCACATCTATCCATGTAGCCCACCAAAGAGACTTACCAAACTCTGAAGCCTTTTCTACCACTGATTGTCAAATTCTATCCTCATGGAAAAATCATTTACATGCTCTGAGAATCAAGAGACACGCAGGGTTTCACCTGGACCTGTGCAGACTCCCCTAGTCTTACCCTTTCATTCTTCTGATCGCGAACTTGAGTTCTTAGGCTGATGCTGCCATGAGCAATAACTTTTGTTGTCCTGGCTGGTCAACCCTTCACTTCAGCCCTTCTACCCTAGTAGATGTGGTGACCTGACTTTATTCACCTCAGTTCCTAGTCTCCCAGGCTGCTGCTGACAGCTAAATGAGAATCACATTTGCAATCAGGCTTAATTATATAACAGGTGGCCAGACGGAAGAGAAGCCACATTGGTCTAACCATGCAACAGAGATGTTTATGCTGGACAACACAGAACTCTCAAAGGAAAAAAAAAAAATCACTGCAAATGAGAGGACTGGTTAACCAAAATGTAGTGAGTGAACTTCTTGGACAAAAACACACTCCCGAGTAAACCACCAACCAATGCCTATAAATGGAACACTATAGTCTTTCATGGTGAGTACCCAGAAGCATGCCTGATAGTTGTGAAATGATACTGGTTCCTGCTCACCACTTTGATAGTGATTGCTGCAGAATACACATGTGTGTCAGGCATTGGGTTACACCTGTGACATCATTTCATGTAATCTGCATGAGAACCCTATGAGGAACAAAGATGTAAGGTGGCTAACAAACTTGTAAATGCACACAGATCATAAGCAGCAGAGGGGAGATTTGAACCCAGGCAGGAACAATAGCCAGTGCCCACATACATACCCGATTGTTGCTTCACCGCCTCCTCTGGGTCCTGTTATCAAGAGAGCTTTAACACGCATTCGGTTGTCACTTCCTTGCATTGCCAACTTTTCAAGGGGGACAATTCATTTTGACAGAGCTCTGGGCTGCCACATGCCCTAACAGTTCAGTAAGAATGACTGAGAAAACTCTAGTTGCTGAGGAATGTATTCATAATTGGAATTGACATAGAAACTACCTACATAGCTAACATGAGACTTTGCACATTAGGTCTGTTTTGCCTGTCTCGTGTAGTATTATATCTTAAGCTTCTGAGACTCATTGCCCTCATGTAAAATAAACAAGAGCAAAGAAGAATGCAAGGCCCTTTGTGAACCACCTGCCCTCTGGTGTGGTCGTGTCTATGGCACCGTCTTACTTCAAGCTGGGCTTTTGAAACAAGGAATCTTTTTTTAGCTGAAATCCTCACCACCGCCTTTTATAATATCAGCTGGAAGGAGTGACACACAGTATTCAAAACTTAGCTTCATGCCTTCATGGAAAAATTTTAAGTGACTGACAGGCTGGCTAATAATGGTAAAAATAAAATGCCGCCTCTCTCCTGTTCCATCACAGAAGCAGACCAAGACTTAGAAGCCTCTTCTGCATTTCATCATTTTCTACCCATTTTGTAGTTGGACATGAAGAGATGTCAGCTCTTGTGGATTTATGAAGATAAATCAGGAACTCCTCCAAGGAGGGAAATCAACGTTTCAGGGCTCTGTATGTGCTTTCTTAGATCTCACTTGTAAAGGATAAGACCATTCCGGTAGAATAACAAACTTTGATGGCCATTGAGTAACCACACTGAAATTCTGAAGTACTTTTTAAAAGCATATATGTGGAGCAGAGGATAATGTACAAATAAACAAGACAAGGGCGAGTGCAGTGGCTCATGCCTATAAACCCTGCACTTTGGGAGACTGAGGTTGGCAGATCACCTGAGGTCAGGAGTTCAAGACTAGCCTGGCCAACATGGTGAAACCCCGTCTCTACTAAAAATACAAAAACTAGCTGGGTGTGATGGCACGAACTTGTAATCTCAGCTACTCTGGAGGCTGAGGCAGGAGAATCACCTGAAACTGGGAGGCAGCGGTTATAGTAAGCCAAGACTGGTCCCCTGTACTCCATCCTGAGTGACAGAGCAAAACTCTGTCTCAAAAATAAAATAAAATAAAAAATAAAATAATAAACAAGTCAACAGTTAATATTTCTCTTTTATAATCTGGCCACATCACCTTCTGAGACCCTCCCTGTGGCTATGAAGCCCTTATTCTAACACTTTACCAACTATTTTTGAACACTTACAATGCACAAGGCATCTGTTTTAATTCACACTCTCTAAAAGACACAGGGAAATATTATAGAGACATTCAAGTATAAGCCACCATAAAAAATGCAGCAAATCAAATCAAAATTTGGTCACATCAACCTGGCTTCATTTTAAGGAAGAGTGTGAACACACCTCTACTAGTTAGACAGCACACCTGACAAACTAAGTTCTTCATTGCCGGAATTAGAAAACAATGACTTGTCTTACCTGGACAGGTGTCCCTTTCTCATCAGTCTTTGAAAATGCAAATGCATGTAGATTTCCTAAGAACCCATTCCATAGAGCAGTCCCAGAAGTATCCTGAGTCTTAACAAGCAGAAAGCAGGATGGGATGTTAAGGGTGGATAAAGATCAAGAGAATCCCATGGGAATACCAAGATGCCCATTTAAAATGCTGACTGTAAGGCCACCCCTGATAGATCAGATGTGGGCCTGGAAATCCCACACTCAGCCAGGATCCAAGATGATCCTGTGGCAAGTTCGCAGATCACAATCAGAAAAATACTGCTACCTCCCATGTACAAAAAAGAAAATTCAAAAATCCAGGTAACAAGTCCTCAACCAGAAGGAAGATACAGCAATGACACCTGCACGATAGAAAATAGTGTACTTTCCAAGAGTCACATCTGACATCAGGGTCACATCCAAGGTGGGCACATAAGGCAGAAATCACACATAATCAAATCTCAGCAACTTGCTTAGGGAGGCCCCATGTTGGTGCCAACACACTGTCTCTGAAAAGTTTCCTGTGAACAGCTTTCTCTCTATCATTGTCATGCATTACACCTTCTTTGACCAACAACACATTAAGTAGTTGTCCTATACTTGGGGCCATGTTGCATGAATGACACCCAATTTAGAAATGGAATCTCACTCAGCATGATGAAATGTCAGAGCCAGGAGAAATGGGCAGGACCAGATACCCATTGACGGGTACCATGTTGAATTATCCTTCTCTCACTTGCTTCAGAGCGTGCTCTCTGCTAATGCCAAGAATTTTCCTCCTGCGCTTTTCTTGTGATGGTTGTCGGGAGTGGGGAGGGGAGAGGGATGCTAGGACAATTGTTGAATACGTTGAATTGTGTTTGGTCTAATACACACAATCGATCTCTCTAAGGTCAAAAACAATGCCACTCCATTTTAGACACCTTTAATTTTAAAATGAAGGCTTAATAGAACCAGATATACCCCATTAACAAAAACCAATTGAACTCAGATTCAATGGGTTTGAATTCAGAAAATTTCCAAAATAGCTACTAAACCCTACAGACCATTCTAGTTTTTGATTCAACAGATTTCTCTTCGGTTAGAAAACTTCTTAAGATAAATGCACTCACTCTTTCAGAAACAATGGGAAATCCTTTGGTGGAAGGTCATGCTTTAATCTCACAAACATCGAGAACAATCATTAAATTATCCACCCGGCTTTCTAAAAGGAATGGATTCATTCCAATACCACTCTTAAAGATTCCCTGTTTCCTGTTTCCACGGTGTACTCAGAGCAGGGATCTATATGGCAGAGGAGCCAGCTTTACTCTGAGCTTGACAAAAACAATCCCATCAAGTGTGAAAAATCCACCACACTGGTTCTTTCTAGAAGAGCTATGCCTCATATTTGCTGGGCACTACAAGATACTCAGCCTATCGTATTTGTTTCCTGTTGCACATTACACCCTTAAACACACCTAACAGTAGCTTTCAGGGAAAGATGCGCTTATAAATGAACATGGTTGGAGCAGCCGACGGTTCTCTTCCCCCCCAAACTTTTAACTACGCTCATCAATTACTCTTAACGGTGCAAAGAGTTGGCAGTGTTTACCCAACACTCCTTTCTGAGTTATTCAGCTCGATCTTGCGGCTCATTAAAAGCATCTCTATTTATTTGCTGTGTGTTACAGTCCTTAACTTTGGCACAATACGCCAGAAGAAAGCCCATTTTACTTTTCCCTGTGGTGTTAATTGGTAGAGCATGCTGCCTGCCTCTTCATTAATTATGTCAATGTGTATGAAACTTCCATTTTCATGGGGGTGAATTAACAAGGCTTCTCCGAGCAGGGCTGACACAAAGCCAGCTCGGCTGCCTGCAACGACGGGGATAATGAAGACTGCTGGTGGCCAACGCCACATTCATTTACAAAGGCGTGCTTTGTCTGGCCCCGAGCCCTTCTCACCTCTTCTTCTCTTGTGACCACCAGAATGTAACAGGCAGTTTTGTGGAACCAGCAATATCAGCTCTGCTAGGGACAGACCATATGCCTACCAAAACCCAAGAGAGAAGATTGTGCTGAACATGCTAACTGCATGCGATGCATGGAGGCTGGAGAGATGAGTCAGGTGCAAGCCCACCAAAATGTAGCAGCAACTTCTGATACTTTTAGACAGGTTCCTGATTGCATCGTGCAGTAGAAGAGAAAAAATAAAAGGCAATCTCTGCTGAAAACTACTTTAAAAAAAATCACTTTAAGATGACTTGCCAAAGTCTCACAGCCAGTTAGGAACAAAAGGAAACACACACACACACACACACACACACACACACACACACCCAGCATAACCCCACAACCCTTAAGTCAAATCATGCCTTCTGGTTAACAAAATAACTCAAAAAAACTTTTTACCACTTTCTCAGCTCAATTACTGTGAATGTTGGTAAAAGAGTGACACCTAGTTACTGTTTTGCTATTTTCTCTCTCAACTATGCCTCCTCCTGTATGAGCTCTCGGACTAAGATCGAATATGAATTTAAATCTCTCATCATCTTTCACCATCTCTATCTTCACCTCTCTTTCCTCTTCTAACTCTCATAGGACGCATATTGAAGAAGGTGAAAACCAGAAAACAATACACTGATGATGGCTTAGAGTGTTATAGCAATTTTCAAATTACTACCACCATCTACATCTTTGAGAGGTAGAGAACAGTGATTTTCAGATGATTTGGCCAAATTAATGAAGGAAAAGAAGATACAAGGTTTAAGCTTGCCCCCCAACTACCCAGGCAAAGGATTATAGAGCTACAGTCAGCAAGGTGGGATGATTCAGCCTGACTTCTACAGAGGAAGCTCTACTCAGAGGCACACATGCACACACACGCACATGCATGCACACATGCACGCACACACACATGCATGCACATGCACACACACGCATGCACACATGTACACACACATGCACACACACGCACATGCATGCATGCACACATGTACACACATGTACACACACACATGCACACACATGCATGCAAGCACACACGCATGGACACACAAGCACACGCACACATGCACACACATGCACATGGACACACATACATGCACACGTGCACACACACACCCACACACACCCCCACACACACGCACACACGCAGTGAGTAGTGACAATGCTGTAAGCCTCTCAGATGAGCTCCCTAGTATCTATGTTCTTTCTGATGTGTCCTTGCACTCTTTACTGCTGTACATCTTTTTCTCAGAATAAACTGAATGGTGACTCTTCACCAAAAAAATCCTTCCCCCCATGATTAAAAACAAATAAACAATGACATTTTTTTTCCTTTTCAAGCCAAGTAATTGATTATCCTCTCAGAACCAGCCCTCTCATGACCCCTCCTCATGCATTTTTTGAGGAATAAGATAAAGAGTGATGGACGAGGGGCTGGAAGTCAAGAGGTCAGAGGACAACAGACTTCCGAACACCGTGAACAAAACTTCCAAATATTCACTAGTTGGTTTCGCTCAGAAATCCTGCTGTAGTTTCCCTGACTGGATGTGGTGGCTCACGCCTGTAATCCCAGCACTTTGAGAGGCCAAGGCAGGCACATCACCTGAGTTCAGGAGTTCGAGACTAGCCTGGCCAACTTGGCGAAACTCCATCTCTACTTAAAAAAAAGAGACAGAAAATAAAAAATAAAAAAAAAAAAAACTAGCCAGGTGTCGTGGCCTGCCCCTGTAGTCACAGCTACTCAGGAGGCTGTGGCAGGAGAATCTCTTGAACCCGGGAGGTGGTGGGTACAGTGGGCCTAGATTGTGCCACTGCACTCCAGCCTGGGTGACAGAGCAAGACTGTCAAGAAGGAAAGGAAAGGAAAGGAGATGATAGGGGAGGGGAGGGGAGGGGAGAGGAGAGGAGGGGAAGGGAGGGGAGGGGGAAGGAGAGAAAGAGAATGAGAAAGAAGAGACAAAGAAAGAGAGAGACAAAGAAAGAGAGAGAGAAAGAGAGAGAGGAAAGAAAGAAAGAGGAAAGAAAGAAAAGAAAAGAAAAGAAAGAAGGAAGGAAGGAAGGAAGGAAGGAAGGAAGGAAGATCCTGCTGTACTTTTACCAGTTACAATTACCAATGTGCCCTGGGTGCATTCCTGAATTTTCCAACTTTGTTTCCTTGGGTATAAAATGGGAAAGTAATGATAACGACACAGGATGATTGAAAAGAATGAATAAATGACTAGAACTTGGTAAAAATTAAATACATAGTTGTGAATAAACAGTAACTACCAGCAACTACTACCCTAAGAATTTTTATGTAATGAAAAGAGGAATTATAACAATAGCTCAGGTTTCTGGAGTGCTAATTACATTCTAGGTCCTGAGCTACACTCATTGTCTTGGTTTGTTTGTGGTTTTTTTTTTTTTTTTTTTTTTTTTTTTTTTTTGGAGTCTCGCTCTGTTGCCCAGGCTGGAGTACAATGTCACGATCTGGGCTCACTGCAACCTCCGCCTCCCAGGTTCAAGCAATTCTGTGCTACACTCTTTACTCCTATCACTATATTTAATTTTTACAATAACCCATGAGGTAGATGTTATTTAAAAATTTTTAGTAGACAAGGTCTCACTCTGACTCCCAGGCTGGTCTAGAACTACTCAGTCTCAGGCAGTCCTCCTGCCTCAGCCTCCCAAAGTGCTGGGATTACAGGCATGAGCCACTGCGCCCGGCCCAGGGTAGATGCTATGATTATTCACATTTTACGGAAGAAAACACAGTAGCTTAGACAAGTCAAAACACTGGCTGGATTTCTGCTCACGGTCAATGAGGGAACCTGGAGTTTCTGCTGTTCTTAACTAATACGCAGACAGTGGCATGATTCACAATAGCCAATAAGTGGTAACAACCCCATTGTCTACCAACCAGTAAACAGGTAAATACAACATGGTACATCCACACAACAGTATGTCATCTGGCAACACGTCTAGAACATGGATGAGCCCCATAAATGTTATGCTAAGTGAAAGAAGCCAAACACAAAAGAACAAATACTGTGTGATCCCAGTGATATAAAATATCCAGAATAGGCCAATTCTTAAAGACAGAAAATAGATTAGTGGTGGCCTAGCATTGGGCAACTGGGGAAAGAAATGCTGATTTGTCCAAGGATCTTTTGGGGGTAATAGAAGTGTTGTAAATGTAGAATATGGTCATGGCTGTACAACTCAGCAAATGTACTTAGAAAACATCGAACTGCACACTTAAAATGGGTGAATTTTTCACTGTGTAAATCCTATCTCATAAAGCTCTTTAAAGAATAAACAAAATTCCATGGTGTATACCTGCCACATTTTCTGTATCCAGTCTATCATTGATAGGCATTTGGGTTCGTTCCAAATCTTTGCTATTGTAAATAGTGCTGCAATAAATATATGTGTGCAGGTGTCTTTATAGTAGAATGATTTATAATCCTTTGAGTACATACCCAGTAATGGGATGGCTGGGTCAAATAGTATTTCCGGTTCTAGATCCTTGAGGAATTGCCATACTTTCTTCCACAATGATTGAACGAATTTACACTTGGGGACACAGATGAAGCTGCAAAACATCATCCTCAGCCAACTAACACAGCAACAGAAAACCAAACACTGCATGTTCTCACTCCTAAGTGGGAGCTGAACAATGAGAACACACGACACAGGGAGGGGAACATCGGACACAGGGAGGGGAACATCACACACCGGGGCCTGTTGGGGGATGGGGGCAAGGAGAGGGACAGCATTAGGACAAATACCTAATGCATGCGGGGGCTTAAAACCTAGATGATGGGTTGACAGGTGCAGCAAACCATCATGGCACATGTACACCTATGAAACAAACCTGCACATTCAGTACATGTATCCGAAAATTTAAAGTAAAATAAAATAAAAAGGATAAACAAAACTCTTCTCACTGTAAGATGAGATACCCAGACCATCCCATTTTTAATCTCATATATGCAGACATTAAATGTGAGGAACATGTGTCTCCTTCATTTTGCAGGGGTGGGATTGAGACAGTGAAGGAAACCATGGAGAGAAATTAGGTTGGAGAGCAAACAGAAAGATCGCGCAGTATATGGTAGCCTGTGTGAAGGGTTCTGGGTTTTATGTGCAGGGCTCAGAGAAGCCACAGAAGAGTATTAAGTAGCTCGCAGACATGATCAGATTTGTACTAAAAGTTATTAGTCTGGCTGCAGACGAGGTGGGAGCACAGCTAGGGGCTGACCAAGCAGAAACCACAGCAGTTTCCTGTCTGAGAGACGGATGAGGTTTGGACCAGAGAGATGATGGAGATGGAGGCAGTGGATGGATCAGAGAGGCATGGCAAGACATGGTGATTTACTGGGTAGGAAGGGAGCAGTCTGCCCATGAGAGAGGAATTAAGGAGGACAAAGAAGTGTTTAGCTTGAGCAACCCAGTCATGCCATCTGCTAAAATAGGGATCTGTAGGGAAACATATTTGCTGGGTAAGATCATTGTGTCATCATAAAGATCATCCTCCTCCCATATGCATAAGAAATTCTATTTCAGAAGTCTTTTGAGAGAAAAACAATTCACAGAAAATTATAGGGGAGACATATCCTGGGCTAAATGAAAGGTCTACTTTGGCTTCATTAGAAAGATAATAATTCCTTATTTGAGATAAATGG
Organism: Mandrillus leucophaeus; assembly: GCF_000951045.1. Taxonomy (NCBI): domain Eukaryota; kingdom Metazoa; phylum Chordata; class Mammalia; order Primates; family Cercopithecidae; genus Mandrillus; species Mandrillus leucophaeus. The sequence continues at coordinate 566,233 of NW_012106575.1, forward strand.
TCAGAGAACCAGAAAATAAGGTAGCAGGGGAAAGAAGTGGAAACATTTTTTTCCCCCCATGGCAAGCTCAGAAGCTTCCAGAAAGGAGCAGTTTCTAGGCAAAGGGGAGAGGTCAAA
>NW_012106575.1:567279-569373 GCF_000951045.1 Mandrillus leucophaeus
CGTGTTAGCCAGGATGGTCTCGATCTCCTGACCTCGTGATCCGCCCGTCTCGGCCTCCCAAAGTGCTGGGATTACAGGCTTGAGCCACCGCGCCCGGCCGCAACCTGATTTTTTAAGGCAACCTCAGAGAATCTGTTGCAGCCAGAATGGGGAACCATTGATAAAGGGGGAAAAACTGATGCCTAATTTTTTTTCCTGCCCCAGATATAGTTCTGTGTATTCTGCATTTCCCCTGATTCTGACGGTGTTTTGAGATGGTTAGGGAGTTCGGGCTCCAGGGTCTGGATAACGTATGTCCCTCCATTCTCAACCACTATTAGCAGTAAAGTCTTGGCAAGCTATTCCAATCTCTGGCTCTCATTTACTTCTGCTCATTTATAAAAGCAAGGGTAGGCACAATCCTATTTGTCTTACAAGATCACTGGAAGGATCAAGTCAAGTGTTCCGTATAGTTCTTCTCAAAATATGAGTGGCAGGGCAAGAACTTGATACTAGGTTACATGTAACCACTATTGCCTTCATTATCATTAACACCAGCACCATCATCAGCACTGTAGCGTAAGTTATTCTTTTTTATTTTTTAATTTTACTTTAAGTTTTGGGATACATGTGCAGAATGTGCAGGTTTGTTACATAGGTATACATGTGCCCTGGTGGTTTGCTGCACCTATCAACCCGTCATCTAGGTTTTAAGGCCTACATGCATGAGGTATTTGTCCTAATGTAGCATAAGTTATTCTTAATAACCACACTCCTCAAATATTGAAGCCATTTCCTCATTTATTTTCTAAAGCAACTGGTGAGAATGCTCTTATACTACTCAGCCTTCAAGGGACGTGAGACTACTCTGCTTGGAAAATTGTCCATGTCCAGGACTGATCCCATTATTCTGGTGGTGCTGAGAAACCCTGCTCTAGGGTGTACCTGATTTTGTAATTCCTAACACTCTAAAGCAGCATCTGCATAGATACAAGTATGCCCATTCATTTAAAATAGTGGGAAAGAGAGGTTGCGAATAAAATAGGTGTTCCTCAGTCTCAGGCGCTAGGGTCAATGCGGCTACAACCAAACGAATAATTTCCTGAGGGTAGGGAACCATCCCAATATTGGGAAAGCAGAGGCAAAGGGAATGTACACAAAGGCAGCTGCTGTGATGGCAAAATTTAGCAGCTTATGCTTCTCTCATTCCCTGGTTTCTCTCCCTTGACCCTAAAAAACATATGTCGCTCAAACAGTCTGCCCCAAGCGGCCCTCCCACATCTGCCACTCATGCCAATGAATCCGATCCGCCTTCCTTTCGTGTATCATTCTCTTTTGACCGCTGATCATCCACTAATCATCACTCCAGTGACTTGTCGGGAACCTTCTTGGCCCCACTTTTCTAGAAACCGTGACTCAGCCAGGCAAGGCAGGTTATTTGGGGTGGCGTGATGGGGGTGAGAAGGGGTGGGTAGAAGGGAGGAGGGGTGAGAGGAAAAGGCAATTTACGGCGCCTGTGGGTAGCTGGCTTCCCCCGACCAGCACATTTCTAATTTTATTTTGCTTGCATTTATATTAGGAAACACGGCAACCACCTCGTGCTAAGGGCGGGGGATGAACCAGAGGAAGATGTGAAAGCTCATAGCAACCTAGAGACAGGGGACTTGTATCCCCCAAGTCTTCCTAGTTCAGGCTAATGCCCACTTGGCACGAGAGCTGAAAAGGAAACCCACCCATTACCCCAGGGCAGGAATCAGTGTAACTTAGATTCTTATTCATTTTCTCCTGGAAATGAAATAAATTACCCTCGCTTATTAGGTGTGGCTCTAGATTTCAACGACTCTTTCTCTCTCTTTTAAGACTCAAGGCCTTTTTTGTTTGTTTGCTTTACATGAAAGATACTTCTTGGAGTTGTTAATTCCCTGTATCTATTAGTGATAGAGTCCTAGAGCCCAGAATTTCTGTCTCTATGACAGCTACCAGCCCACTGGCTAAAAGCTGAGATTTAGAGACCAGAGTCCTATTTTTTTATTGTTGTTGTTTTGAGGTGAAGTCTTACCCTGTCACCCAGGCTGGAGTGCAGTGGTGCAGTCTCAGCTCACTGCAAGCTCCGCC
>NW_012106575.1:569998-580967 GCF_000951045.1 Mandrillus leucophaeus
AGAATAACTGGAGCAACAATGTTGTAAATTAGAAAACACATGTAAGAACTTTAACAGCATGCCTGACACCTACGAAGAGTAAAATAAAGAGTAGCAGTTGTCATCATCAACGTTATCATCACTATGAGGGTCAGTCTTAGGTGTCAACCTCATTAGACTACAGTATCTATTTATTCCATAAAATGTTAATTGAGGTATTGCTGTGAAGGTATTTTATAGATATGAATGACACCTAGCATTGATTGTCTTTAAGTAAAGCAGACTATCCTAAGAAATCTTAGTGGGCATAATGCAATTGGCAAAAGGCCTTAGGAGCAGAACTGTGGTCCTTCCTTGAGGACCACAGTGGTCCACGGTGTCAGCTCCTGACCAAGAGTTGCCAACATGCTCTTCCGGGTGGCCTGGCCCATGCATTTCTGACCTGCTTAGACAGCCTCAGAATCATATAAGTTATCCCTTGCAACAAATCTCTTAACATACAGAAATATCCTATTGCTTGTGTTTCTTGTGTGGGATCTTGACTGATAAAATCACTGTCGTCATCAGCATCTCTCATATTGAGTACATGCATTTGCAGGGCAGGTAGGTAAGCACCACATACACCGCGAAGACGCACTTCATTGGATTTTTTTCCTTTGGAGAATCTGCATAGAGATGTGCTCTCTCTGGTTTTCATTGGAGAATGATCCTTTTGAGAGACAAGGCAGTTTAGTAAGCACAGGTGGATAAATGGGGCTTAAAAGTTTTCATTTTGCTTGCCTTCCATCAACTCTATGGTGCAGGATGGAACCCCTGCACTAGTGGTCAGGCATTTTCATGACTCTGAGAGCGTGTATGCTACTTCAGTTTTCCTGGAAAGGCTCTTGTCTCATTCATCTATTGCTTCATCCATTCATTCAACATTTGGCTGAACACAACAGAACTCCCCTGGGCAACGATGACTCAGACAAGACTCCTGCCCCTACAAAGGTTACACTCAGTGAAGGCAGGCAGACAGGGAACCAGCAAACCAAATATAGACTAAAAATTTTTTTTAAATGTCACTTAAGTGCTCAAAAAGGAATAAATATAATAGAGTGGTTACAACAGGTAAGAGGAGCCATTATAGATGAGAAGGTGAGGGTTGGCCTCTTCAAGGAGGTAATGTTTGCACTGAGAGCAGAAGGAAGGGCAAGAGCCAGTCATGTAATCAGCTGGGAGGAGCCAACGATAAGTGCAAAGGCCTTGAGGTTATTATCCAAATGACAGCAGGGACTTTAAAAAAGGTAATTAAGTTAAAATGAGGTCACTAGGGTGGGCTCTAATCCAACATAACGGGTGTCCCTATGAGAAACGGAGATTTTGTTATTTATTTATTTATTTGAAACAGAGTTTCACTCTTGTCACCTAAGCTGGAGTGCAAGGGCACGATCTCAGCTCACTGCAACTTCCGCCTCTTGAACTCAAGAGATTCTCCTGCCTCAGCCTCCCAAGTGACTGACATTACATGCATGTGCAGCCACACCGTGCAATTTTTTTTTTTTTTTTGTATTTTTGGTAGAGACAGAGTTTCATCATGTTGGTTGGCCAGGCTGGTCTTGAACTCCTGACCTCAGGTGATCTGACTGCCTCGGCCTCCCAAAGTGCTGGGATTATGGGCATGAGCCACCGTGCCCAGCCGAAAAGGAGATTTTGGACACAGACATGCATAAAGGGAAGATGAAGTGAAGAGTAGATGGATCCCTCATGAATAGATTAATGCCCTCCAGGAAGAGAATAGAGGGTGAGTGAATTCTTGCTCTCTGAGTGCTTCGGAGAACTGGTGAGCTTTTTGTCTGTTTGTTTGCTTACAGACACAGAATCTCACTCTCCACCCAGGCTGGATTGCAAGTGCTGCAATCACAGCTCACTGTAGCCTCAAATACCTGAGCTCAAATAATCTTCCTGCTTCAGCCACTCAATTAGGTGGGACTACAGGTATGTGCCACCACGCCCAGCTAATCTTTTTAAATTTTTTCTAGTGATAGGGTCTTGCTATGTCACCCAGGCTGGTCTCAAACTCTTGGCCTCAAGCAATCCTCCCACCTCCGCCTCCCAAATTGCTGGGGTTACAGGTGTGAGCCACTGCACCTAGCAGAGAACACGTTGTGAAAAAGAGCCTGGCTCCTCCCCACTTTCTCTTGCTTTCCCTCCCACTATGTAATCTCTGCACATACCAGCTCCCTTTGTCTTTCTGCCATGAGTGGAAGAAGCATGAAGTCCTCACCAGAAGCAGATGCTGGTGCCTGCTTCTTATACAGCCTGCAGAACCATAAGCCAAAAAAAAAAGCATCTTTTCTTTATAAATTCCCCAGCATTAGGTATTCCTTTACTGAAACACAAATGAACTAAGACAAACTCTGTCTCCAAATACAATCACACTGTGAGGCAAAGGGAGCTAGGACTTCAACACAGGAATTGGTGGAGGGACAATGCGGCCGACGATAGATGATGAGATAATTGGCTACAGTTTCATACCTTAGCCCAGGTAAGATACCTGCCTCCAAAAGCCAAACTCCAGGGATACATAAACAGCCACCTCCAGCTTTTCCTGTAACCACCCAAGTTGCTGTTGCGTCTCTGTTGCAGGATTGATGTTGCCTAAAGTCCTAGTTTTCCAGGGAAGATACCATGCACTGGTTTCAGCGACTGACGGAAAAAAAGAAACCCCACTTACAGGAGGCCCAAAATAAAGGTAACTGAGGAGCTTCCTTAGGACTAAGATTGAGAGGGAGGAGAGGATGCACTCCGTGGAGTTCAACCCTCACTGCCACCATTTATCTGCTCCTTAGCTCTCTCTCCTGAATAAAGGTAAGCTATTCTCTGGTGATAGATGGTGACCTGCTCCTTCTATTGCTGCAGATTCTAGGAGAAGCTACCTGAACTGGGTGCAACAGGCAAATTAACCCTGGTTGTGTTCGAGGCAACTGCCACACAGAGAACCCTAGGTAGGTCCTCAATTGTTGCAGTCTTTTAAACTAAGATAAAACCTTTCTTCCCCTCCATCCTTCTTTAGGTTGCAGAGACAGTTCTCAGCAAGCAGCACTGTTTTGCTGTCATACTTTCCATTTCATTATTTTTTTGTAGCAAGATCAGTCATTAATCCAATCATGTCTTCATTCCATCAATATTCACTGGATCATCTATTATGTAACAGGCACTGTGTTAGGGGCCAGTCCAGAGGTTGTACTGGATGTGGCTTTACTAAAGTGTATGTTTTGGCTATTTTGTGCTGTTGAGTTCCTCTCTCTACCATTCATGTGAACCTAATGGAGAGAGAAATGAAGATTCTTGGAAGGGACAGTGGAGAAATAAGAAGAATCATGTTCCGTCTGGTCAGAAACATGCATGGCTGATCAACCTGAAGCTAGCAGAATGAAGGGCTGGAGTGTGACCAGAGGAACTCCCATAAAGACCGGCCAATGATGCCATATACATAAAAACGAGCAGCTACAGAAGAGACAAAGGTAATGAAGATGCTATAAAAGAAAATACAGCATACACCTCTTGCTGATCAGCTAAGAAATGCCACGAAGATGGATGGGGTTATTTGAAGCCTCAGTTACCAACTGTACAAAAGCACCTACACATCTGTAGGGCATTTCCATAAAGCCCTTGAAGTTGCCAGGATGAAGCATGGGATTGCACTGAGCTGCAAGGGGCTAAATTGGCTGCAAAAGGCCATGAAGCTCTGTGCACTGTAAGTGGGACTAACACAGAGAACAGAAACAGACCATGCTGTAGGAACCAATAAACTACGGTTTCAAGTTAAGATGGTTTCTCCTGCCTCTCCATTTTTTTTTTTTTTTTCTGATAAGAAGAGGATTGATTGTTTATAAATCCCAACTTAAAATGCCCCTTTCACTCTCCCCTGTTGTGTATTTCTTCTTGGCCAGGACTGGGAATTCAGTTACGAGAAATCTCACAGTAAATGTCGTGGGCATCTGTTTGTCACTTCGTAAATCCTCACTCTGTGCCTGTCAGGACTCCAGGATCACCTTTTAAAGCTAATCTAGCTGAGGGATAAGACAGCATTCTTAGCACTTCAACTTGAGTACAATATGACTGGCAATAAAATCAGCCTTAACCCATATGACTGGCAGAGGGTATCGTACTGCAGGCAACTCATTTTTGAGAGCTTGCAAATATCTTTCTTAAATATATATATATATGTGTGTGTGTGTGTGTGTGTGTATGCATACACACATTATTTATATTTACTTTAGTAAGGAAATAACATGAATACATACATATTTCAGTAAGTAAATATCCTAATTGCTAAAAATGCATGTAGTATATTTACAAGGGATATGTTAAGCTTACTTGGCAATGCAAAGTCAAACCAACTGCATGGTACACAACCTGAAAACTTTTACCTATTTCCCATTATTAACTGAGATTCTTGCCACACAAACACAAAAGACTAAGACATTAAATCCATTTTACCTACTGGGTCTCCCTAGAAAGGTCATTAGTCTGTTTCTACTGATTTACTCTGATAATAAATACTACTCTGCATAGAAGATTATGTTTCTAAATTAGACAATCAGCTAAGCACTTCCCTAAACCTGCTAAACATTTTATTGAGTTCCTAATGTTGGTTTAAGTAAAACGAAACATCCTACTCTCCTCTGGGTGGGCAAACCACACCTGTGTTAAGAACACAACATCGGCCACAGGTTCATCGTGTTGTGGATCAAATCATATGAGAAAATCAGACTGTCTTCCTGTATTCCAGCATAAACACTGAGGGGTGGACAGCACTAATAGCTGCCTTCCTTTGGGTGCATAAGCAGAGCACAATTGGCTTCTCCGTAATTACTATACACAGTTCTCTCGGTGGTGAGGTTTCAGTTCAGCTCATGCAGATAATCACTGCAGTCCCTGCACTCACTTTTGCCCTTTTCAAAGACTCAGGGGCTTCGTTTTCTTCCGTTTCTTTCTGCCCATCACCAAAGACTGTAGGTGGCAGACCAGGTTTACGTCAACGTTATTAATGACCAGGAAGGCATGACATTCTGGTTTTTTTAAAAAATGTATCATATTTTGTAAACACAGATTGTACAAGTGAAAACACGATGGGCAGAAACATGCTACTGAAAGTTTCACGTTATTTCCATAAGTTTTCTTTTTCTTTTTCTTTTTCTCTTTTTTTTTTGAGACAGAGTCTTACTCTATCACCCAGGCTGGAGTGCAATGGCATGATCTCACTGCAACCTCTGCCTCCTAGGTTCAAGCCATTCTCCTGCCTCAGCTTCCCGAGTAGCTGGGATTACAGGTGTGTGCCACCACGCCCAGCTAATTTTTGTATTTTTAGTGGAGATGAGGTTTTACCATGTTGGCCAGGCTGGTTTTGAACTCCTGACGTCAAGTGATCTGCCTGCCTTGGCCTCCCTAAGTGCTGAGATTATAGGTGTAAGCCACCACACCCACTCCATTTCCATATGTTTTCACCCAGTTGAAGTTTTCCAAAATAGTCACCTGGCAAGCCTCACCTCTTTCAATATTTTCTTGGTCTCTCAGCCTCTATTTTAACATCCATGAAGGGAGGTGGCAGGAGAAAATCAGATAAAAGGAGAATTAAATATTCCACATATAACTTCTACCTCTATCTCATAGAGGAGTGGCATCATACCCCCACCTCCCCTTGTTACACATGGAAAAGAGAGTGTAGGTTCAAAAGAAAGTCACAGTATTCTTTGGGACAAAAAGAGAAGGAGTTTCAAGTTGGAGTGCATAGTCCCAGAGAGTGCAAGGGACATAGAAAGATGAAGATATCCAAAACAGTCAAGAACACAGAAGCAACAAGTAGAATGGTGAATGCCAGGAACTGTGGGGAGGGTAAAATGAGGAGTTACCAATCAGTTTGCATTAAGGGAGAAAATAAGGAAAAGAGAAAGGATGGGGGAGAGGGGGAGAAAAGGAGATGAAGGAAGCCTCAGTCTAAAAATACAAGGAAAAATGCCAGTGAATAATCCCTGACGTCTTAGAAGACTGAGGAACTTTTTCATTTTTATTTTCTTGAGACACGGTCTTGCTCTGTTGCCCAGGCTGAAGTGCAGTGGCACGACCATAGCTCACTACAGCCTTGACCTCCCAGGCTCAAGTGATTCTCCAATCTCAGCTTCCTGAGTAGCTGGGACTACAGGCACATATCACCATGCCTGGCTAATTTATTATTACAATTTTTATAGAGACAGTGTCTTGCTATGTTGCCCAGGCTCGTCTCAAACTCCTGGGCTCAACTGATCCTCCCACCTCAGCCTCTCAAAGTACTGGGATTTCAGGTATACACCGTTACACCTGACCAGGAACTTACAAATATGGGGAAGCTCATATTACATTTTAAAGTGTCTGCAGTCCTGTCATCCCTCAGATTAAAATGAGATATGCACAGTGGCCTTGAGTGATGCTGCGCATTTAGGGTGGGCCTGAGATAGAAGCAAGAGATGAGAGGTAGGAGGAGATAGTTCACTAAGAACGGATCATTGGAATGAATAGTTACTCTGAGAAAGCGAACTATCCTGGCAGGTGTCTGCAGACACCCTGTGGGTGCTGTGGATTTCCCACCTCCCATGGATTAGAGTTGTAGCCAGTTTAAATATAGAAAGCTGGAGAAGTTAGGGGCACCCTGGCTGCAGATCGAAATGTTAGTTAAAGATTGCGACGGTCTTAAAATACAACGTGAGTGATGTTTGAGAACACAGCACAGCTTGTGCAGCCCTATGTAAAGCAGATGCAAATCATATGTAAATGTGCACCTGTCCTTCTTGACTAGTTCTGACTCCAGCCCCTTCTGAGGACTGGCTCTCTGGACAGACTTAGATTTCTGGTTAAATCAGTGGCCAGTAAGCCAATCCCTTGTTGGGAAGGCACAAGATTGCCTTTGCTGGGTGGGTTATGAGGAGATTTTGAGAAACAGTCACTAACTAAGCAGATATTTGCAGAGGGAAAAGAGAACTGGAAGACACCATGTATCAACCAAAAGGTGGACTAGCGCTCACAGATAGAGAGGCCTGTTTCTGAGCTGTGAGAAGCATGGACAAAGTTGTACGGGCTGAAAACTCACTGCGATCCTGGGCACAGCTCACCTCTATTTTTTTTTTCAAATTCCTCACTGTGGTAAAATACATACAATATAAAAGTTACTATCTTAACCATTTTAAGCATACAATTCAGTAGCATTAAATATATTTATATTGTTATGCAACCATCACCACCATAATCTCCAGAACTCTTTTCATCTTGTAATACTGAAACTGTGTACCCATTAAACCATAACTGCCCTTTATCCCACCTTTGTATCCACCAACCACCACCATTCTCCTTGTCTCTCCGGTTTTCACTACAAACTTCGTGTGAGTGGAATCACACAGTGGGTATGTTTTTGTGACTGGCTTATTTTACTTAGAATAGTGTCCTCAGGGCTCATCAATGAAGCATGTGTCAGAATTTTCTTCCCTTTTAAGGTTGAATAATATTCTATTGTGCATGTGTGTGTGTGTGTGTGTGTGTGTGTGTGTGTGTCTGTGTGTATCACATTTTGCTTATCTGTTCATCATTGATAAACAGTTGTATTAGTCCCATATTTTGGCTGTTATGAATATGAGTGTAAAAACATTTCTTTGGCCGGGCGCGGTGGCTCACGCCTGTAATCCCAGCACTTCAGGAGGCTGAGGCGGGCGGATCACGAGGTCAGGAGATCGATACCATCCTGGCTAACACAGTGAAACCCCATCTCTACTAAAAATACAAAATTAAATTAGCCTGGCATGGTGGCGAGCGCCTGTAGTCTCAACCACTCGGGAGGCTGAGGTGGGAGAATGGCGTGAACCCAGGAGGTGGAGCTTGCAGTGAGCCGAGATCGTGCCACTGTACTCCAGCCTGGGCAACAGAGTGAGACTCTGTTTGAAAGTAATAATGATGATGATGATGATGATGATAATAATAATAAACCATTTCTTTGAGGCTCTACTGGCTCTACTTCAGTGGACCCCAACCTTTTTGGCACCAGGGACCAGTTTTGCGGGAGACAATTTTTTTCACAGATGGATGGGGTGGAGGGCTGTGGAAGGGGATGGTTTCAGGATGAAACTGTGCCACTTTAGATCATCAGGCATTAGATTCTCATAAGAAGTGCACAATCTAGATCCCTCACATCCACAGTTCACAGTACGGTTTGCGCTCCTATGAGAATCTAATGTCACAGCTGTTCTGACAGGAGGTAGAGCTTAGGTGGTGATGAAAGCAACGAAAAGTAGCTGTAAATACAGAAGTTTTGCTTGCTCACCTGCCGCAGCCCACTTCCTAACAGGTCATACCTCAGTATCAGTATGTGACCCAGGGATTGGGGACCCCTGCGCTTTACATTCAACTCTTTTAAATATATACCCAGAATAGGAATTGTTGGATCATCTGGCAGTTCTATTTTTAATTATTTGGGAACCTCCACGCTGTCTTCCACAGCAGCTGTGCTATTTTACATTCCTACCCACAGTGCATAATGGGTCCAATTTTTCCACATCCTTATCGACACATGTTTTCTGTGCTTTTTTTTTAAATTGCAGCCATCCTTATGTGTGTGAGGTGGTATCTCATTGTAATTTTGATTTGTTTTTTCTCTAATGATTAATGATGTGGAGCAACTTTTTTCATGTGCTTATTGGCCATTTGCTTATGTTCTTTGAAGAAATGTCTATTCAAGTCCTTTAACCATTTTTAATCAAGTTATTTGTATTGCTGCTGCTATTGTTGAGTAACCCATATTGATTTGTGGACAGAGTTAAGTAGCTCTAGGAGGAAGACCACGGGAAGATCTTCCAAAGTTAATGCAAATGCTACATTTATGCATATCCTCCTAACGCACGCTATTTAGGTGTTAATTGGCTTCCCAAACTCCTGCAAGTTCTGCCATTGTTAAGTCTAAAATAAATCGCCTGTGCATCTCCATTACCACCTAAGTCTACCCCACCATCAATATTCCCTCTGATCTACAACCTACAGTCACTGCCTCAAGGAACTTCCTAACTTCACACTTGCTGTGCCTATTCTCTACCAGCTTGGGTAAGTTTTGTGAACTAGAATCAGATCGGCCAGGTACAGTGGCTCACGCCTGTAATCCCAGCACTTTGGGAGACTGAGGTGGGTGGACCACCTGAAGTTTGGATTCGAGACCAGCCTGGTCAGCATGGTGAAACCATATCTTTGCTAAAAATACAAAAAATCAGCCAAGTGTGGCGGTGGGCACCTGTAATCCCAGCCACTTGGGAGGCTGAGGCAGGAGAATCGCTTGAACCTGGTAGGGCAGAGATTGCAGTGAGCCCAGATTGCACCATTGCACTCCAGCCTGGGGGATAATAGCAAAACCCCATCTCAAAAAAAAAAAAAAAAAAAAAAAAAAAAAAAAAATCATATCATGGCATTCTCTTGCCTGAATCAAACTAAGGACCTCCTGCCTCACCCAGAATAGAATCTCCTTACTTCTCACCACAGCCCACAATAGCAGACACAGGGCTTGATCTCTCCTGTTTCCTTGACCTCAGCTGGTGACCCCACCTCTTCCACTACCTGGCTTTCTGTTGTTTCTCTGCTATGCTGTGTTGCTCACTTTGGTATCTGGCATTCCTTCGGTTTGGGATGTTTCTCCCTGACAGCTGTATATGCCAGACTTCGTTTTAACCTCAGAGAGGTCTTTCTCTCCATCCCCTTTCCACTTCCTCTCTCTCATATCTTCTAGCTTTGTTGCCTGCAGAGCAATTTTTACATTCAGAAATTAATTTATATTTGTGATTCCCACACTGATCTCATAAAATCCAATTTGGTTGCTATTTAGAGAGTCCCTAAATAATGGTAGCTTAAACAAAATATAGGTTAATTCTTCTCTCCCATACAAGAAGTTCAGGGCTACATATTCCATCTTAAACCTTTTCGCCTCATTTACTTTTTTCCCACTATCCTTAGGACCTAGATTCCACCATCAAAGTTGCCTCAAAGTCACATAATGTCATACAACAGTGGGGAGAAAGCATGAAAGGGTATATGGTGCTTTCATTGCAATGAGTTAGTCCCCATTAAAGGATTTTCCCAGGATGCACGTCTAATAATTTTCACTGCCATCTTAATTGGGATCCCTCTCTGCTAAGCTGAGGAACATAGCATTATTATCCTTTAATTTGGGGCATACTGACTCTGACTAAGGGAACTATTTCCAAGCACTCTATTCCTTAAAAAGAAGGGATAAACGGATACGGGGTAGATAAGCTGGCAGTTTCTGTCACAACTCCTTCTTGAAATACGAGGAAAATATGAGGAAAAATATTTTCCTCGAGCAGAAAATATGAGCTCCATGCAAGCAGCGATGTTGTCTGTGGGGTGTATTGCAATATCATCCTTAGTGCCTACTGCAGTGTCTGACAGGCACGCCATAAATAGAGGTGCAATAAACATTTGCTGAATTTGGAGAGAGCACAGTTGTGCGTTATATTTTCTAAGATGATGTTTAAGGATGCACATGGATGCTTCCTGTCACATTCAGGTTGTTCCATAAGACAGGCCAACTTAGTGTCACCATCAACTTATTCACTTCCCCACTGCACTCCCAGGGAAAACCCATCTGCTTTAAATCTCAGAACCATAGTATCATCCTTACCATCTACAAGGACAGTCGAGTTTCCTTTCTAAAAGTCGCTGCTTCCTAGGATTTTGCATTATATTCCAGGTAGAGGCCCAATTTGCAGCCCAGAACAATTCAAACCAGTTTTGTTGGTGCTATGTGTTCATGTCCCTGACACTATTATGTATTATGACTAGTATCTGACTTTTAGATTTATCTCCAGAATTTCCCAGAAATCCAGCTCCATGATTGTGACTGTCCACATTCTGAGCACATTCAAGAGACTGCAAAAGTGGTCCCCAACGTGTTCTTTGTTCTTTTTGTCTAATTTCTTTTTTC
>NW_012106575.1:581017-587569 GCF_000951045.1 Mandrillus leucophaeus
TTTTTTTTTTTTTTTTTGAGATGCAGTCTTGCTCTGTTGCCCAGGTTGGAGTATAGTGGCATGATCTCAGCGCACTGCAATCTCCACCTCCTAGGTTCAAGCAATTCTTCGGTCTCAGCCTCCTGAGCAAACTGGGAGTAAAGGCACCTGACACCACACCAGGCTAATTTTTGTATTTTAGTAGAGACGGGGTTTTACCAAGTTGGCAAGGAAGGTCTTGAACTCCTGAACTCAAGTGATTCGTCTGCCTCAGCCTCCCAAAGTGCTGGGATTATAGGCGTGACCGAATGCACTGCCCAGCCTTTTTGTCTAATTTCATCTCAGCCCTGGTCAGATTATTGGCTGATTCTGTGTATGGAAGTAGATACCATTCCTCCAAACATGAGTATACACAAGGATGACAGATGTTTGACTGTGTTAAAACTTCCAAACCTTCAGGCATATGCTGCCTGAAACAGTCATTCATTTGCAAAGACGTTTTAAAGTGTGTGATTCAGGGCCTGTTTTGAAAACATTTCTCACCTACCACTTTTTAAATGATTACCATTCGATTTTTCAAATGATAAAACAGAGAAAAAAAAAAACCTTTAAACACTCAGTGGATCCTGAATTATTAAACATAAAAGGGCACTTTGGTGTATTTATTATCACACTGAAGGAAATCTTGTCTGGTTTAAGCTCTTAGCTCCTTAAAATGTCCCCCTCTATGCTCAAGTGGAGTTAAAAATGCATTGCCATAAAACTCCATCCATTTCCAACTTTCTCATCAACCGTTCCTGACATTGTGAGCTGTCACCTCTGCAGCCTGCACGCTTCCTCCGGGGAGGAGGACGGCCCTGTGGTGTTGATGCTCATGCTTCCCTGGTCCCTTGGAACTGAAACTGACTGCTGGTGTTTGGAGCTGTCTCCTTTTCTACTTTCCCAGATGGACACCATTTCTCTAAGGGTTGATTTCAGGGGTCCTCCTGCAAGCATGGTTCATACTGAGCAAACTGTGAACAAGGCAGCCAACTCACTGCCTGGGAACTGACACTATCTTTTGCCTCTGATAGTTTGCTATGGTTTTGATGTGTCCCCCAAAGTCTATGTGTCAGAAATTTAATGACCAACGCAACAGTGTTGGGAGGTGAGGTCTGGTAAGAGGTGATTAGGTTATGAGAACTCCACTTTCATGAATAAAGTCATTACTGCTGGAGTGAGTTAGTTATCATGAGAGTGGATTGTTATAAAAGTGAATTCATCTCTTCTTCTCTCTTGCCCTCCCACCACGCGATGGAGGAGGAGGAAGGCCCATGTAATATGCAGTGCCCTGCTCTTGGACTTTCCAGCCTCCAAACCCATGAGCCAAATAAACTTCAAATTGCTCTTAAGTTACCCAGTCTTAGATATTCTGTTACGAAAACACAAAACAAACTAAAACATTGTGTCTTCTTGTTTTTGATTTTGTCTTTTTTGTAAAGGAGGTGGAATTTATATAACATAAAAGTAACTATTTCAAAGTTACAATTGAGTAGCATTTAGTACATCCACAATGTTGCACAACTGCCACCCTCTATCTAGTTTCAAAACATTTTCATCACCCCAGAAGAAAACCACCAGGTATGAGCTGAGTGGAGTGGGGGAAAAAAAGAAAACCGATGATCATTTATCAAACTTCTTATTCCTGCTCCCCTGGCAACCCCCATTCTGCTTTCTATCTCTATGAATTTGCCTATTCTGGATATTTCATGGAAATTGAGTAACATGTAATCTTTCGTGTCTGGTTCCTTCCCTTAGCATAATGCTTTCATCTACATGTAGCATGTATCAGTACTCCACTTATTTTTACTGTTGTATAATATTCTACTACAGAGATATACCGCATTTAGTTTATCCACACATCTACTGATGGACAGTTGAGTTGTTTCCACCTTTAAGCTATTGTGCTAATGCTGTGATGAACATTTGTGTACACGTTATTGTTTGAGTACTTGTTTTCAATTTTACTGGAAATAAACTTCTTAGAGGAATTACTTGGTAATGTGGTAACTGTATGTTTAACTTTTTTTTTTTTTTTTTTTTTAAGAATGGCCACAGAGTTTTCCACTATTTGTGATAATTTTACACTATCACCGTTTGATAGTATTTTTTTTTTCACTCACAGGTTTTTAGGCTTTCTCCCCATGACTTCCTTTTAACCTAGCATTCAAAAAAACATCACTCCAGAAACGGAAAGAAGCTCTGAAATTCCCCAGAGCAGGAGTTAAAATCGATATCAAGCTCAGTCGCTGCCTGCTTCAACCACGACAGAAAGCAATAGCTGCTCGGAGCCACAGTTTTCCTTACTCATTTTCTTCATCCCTAAAGACAACGGCTGTGAAGGAGGCTTGGAAGAGCCACATCTGTACTTAGTTTCAACAGCCTGGAGAAACCAGAGAACACTAGAATGAAGGACAGATTGGAGATGGAGTAGAGAAGGAATAACTGGGAGAGATGGAAAAGGAGTCATACATGAGTTGAGGTGTCTAGCACACAAGAAGAAACCGTTTGGGTGCAAGATGGCTATGGTGTGCACCTTGGAAATGAAGTCTTTTAAACTCTCCTTAAGATCACCCAGACTTGCGTGCAAAGACTAGACCACTGGATTTATATATTCCAGATAACCCAACTTCCCCTCTGCACACCACTCTAATTATATTTAGCTGTGCATATTTATCTTTGGCGCAGAATTCCATTTCCCTTTCCCTTTGCACATGCTGTCCTCTTTGCCTGAAACACCCTTCCATAAATCATCTGCGTGAAAAAATTCCTACCCATCCTCAAAAGCCTGCCCAGCCTTCCCTTCTTTCCACAAACCTTCCAAAAACTCACTTTGCAGCATGACTCCTGACGCTCCGTACACAGATGCCTTTCCATTTGACTTATAGTTATACACACATGCCTGTCTGCTTTGCCTGACTATGAGTTCTTTGAAGTCAGGGACCCTGGTTTCCTCTAAAAAATGGGAATAAAAATATTCATGGCTCAGGATTGTTGTCGGGGTGAAGTGAGTTCGTGCGTTTAAAGAGTTGGTTGCACTAACCTGCACATTGTAGATGCCTCTTAAATGTTTGGGAAGCCACTGGACCTTTGGGTACCTACACTGTCAGTGTTGGCAATGGTCTGAATGAAAGATGATTCTTCATCTCGCACTGCTAAGCAAGTCAGTGGCAAATGGGGCTAGGGAGAGGGGGAGTGAAGCAGGATGGGCAGGAAAAATTGAAGGAAAAATTCCCTGGGAAATCTTCAGGATGAAAGGGGAGAGTGAAGATAACACAGTCAGTATCATGAACATTACATTCACCATGCACACAAACACTAAATAAACCCAGTTAATGTAAGCAGTATTACCATTCTGATTATGGAACATACTGATTATTTACACTTCAAAACTATTGGGCTGAGCCTGTTTCTTTATTTCCTTTAGATAAATGAGCAGGAGTAGGATGATGAAGAGAAAAGAGTGGGAGTCCAAAGCAAAACAATAATAATAATAATAATAATAATAATAACTCCCTAAGAGAGGCTTGGAAATATGATACTCACATTTTTTTAGATGGTGAGAGTCTAGAAGAAACTCCGTAGATCCTGCCACAAATAGCAGTGTGGCAGTAGAGAATGAAAGAAAAAGTCATGTCATGCGGGCTAAGCTTTATTCAGTGATACATTGATAAGAAATACAAACCAGGCACCTTTCTAAAATCAAGAGCATCTAGCTGGGCATGGTGGTTCATGCCTGGAACTCCAGCACTTTGGGAGGCAGAGGCAGGCAGATTACCTGAGGTCAGGAGTTCAACATCAGCCTGGCCAACGTGATGAAATCCCGTTTCTACTAAAAATACAAAAATTAGCCAGGCGTGGTGGTACAGGCCTGTGGTTCCAGCTACTCAGGAGGCTAAGGCAATCGCTTGAACCTGGGAGGTGGAGGCTGCCGTGAGCTGAGATCGCACCAGTGCACTCCAGCCTGGGCAAGATAATTGGACTCTGTCTCAATGAATAAATAAACAAACAAATAAATACATAAATAAAGAGAGTGACAGTGAGCATCGTATGTCCGCAAACAGTCTTTCAAATCTGTGCTGTTGGATCAGTTGTCCTGTTTTCCCTTGCAAATATCAGAGGATAGGCAGCTGCCCAGGTCGTGTAATAATGATCATCTCCTCTCAATTGGTGTTTGATACTCTTACAGTGGACAACAAGTTTGCACACCAGTTCATTGGTGGAATTGGCTAGGACAGACACTGCAACCAAGACTTTCACAAGAAGCTTTATCTTGCAAGCCTGTGTGAAGAAATTAATTTAAGAGAATGAGACTTGGCCAGAGACATTACCACCAAATACAAGGCTATTCTGGGAAAATCAGCCCACAAGCAGAGTCCACCCCAACTGCTAATACGGCTGGTTCAACAAGAAATGCAATTTGAGGCGCAAAACATGGTGAGGTTGATAGACTTAAGGGTGCTGATAGACTTAACAGCTCTTTATTAAAGTTCAGATAATATAATTTTTTAAGTTTTCTTGCTAGAATTAGAAGAACAATAAACAGCTAATAAAGAACCAATCAACTGTATTAACCTCAATAAAATATTGAAAGGTGTTATTCAGTTGTCTTTGAATTCTCCACTTTTTGTGTGTGTGTGTGAGACAGGGTTATTCTGTAGCCCAAGCTGGAGTGCAGTGGCACAATCTCGGCTCCCAGCAACCTCTGCCTCCCAGGCTCAAGCAGTTCTCCCACCTCAGCCTCTCTAGTAGCTGGAACCACAGGCGTGCACCACCACGTCCAGCTAATTTTTGTAGTTTTTGTAGAGACGAGGTTTCACCATGTTGCCCAGGCTGGTCTTGAACACCAGGGCTCAGGCAATCCAACCCCCTCAACCTCCAAAAGTGCTGGGATTATAGACATGAGTCTCTGTATCCGGGCTAAATTCTCCCTTTTCTAAATGTAATAAAAACTGTGTATTTCTGTGGAAGGGATAGAAAACAGAATGGATTCAAAGATGGTTTCAGGCATTGAGTTTTAGTAATGAGTATCTGTTTCGTAATTGAAATGGACACTTTGAAATCTTTAGCTGCAAAGAACTAATTTTCCCAAACTCTAGCCGTTCCACCGCCAAAGTCACTAGGTGGCCATCCTGTACCACAGTGATAAATTGTCAGCTGCTTAGTATCTTTCTACATTGATATGCTTTGTTTAAACTGAAATACATTATTGTTAAAAGGCAACTGGATATCAATAATGTAAATGATAAAATAACAGTATCACTTACTCTGAATAAAAGGTAGCTATAAAATAAATACAGTGCAATCACAAGTTATTAAAATCTAACTACCATTACCTGTAGACACTGAGCCGGAGGCTTCCATTTTATTACTAAAAACGGAGATCACAAAGTATTAGAGAGATCTTTAAGACCCTCTAGTACCAAATAAAGACTTTCTCATTGACATGAACAGGGTAATGGAAAGAGAAACGAAAAGAGAATAACTCCTTCTCCCAATAATTGATTTAACGTTATTTAATAGCATCGCGTGTACCTGTCTAAATCCATAATGATATAATGGGGCTTATACTTGGGAAAGACTATTTTTAGCCAATCCTTAAAAAAATAGATAGATAGATAGATAGATAGATAGATAGATAGATAGATAGATAGATAGATAGATGCTACTGTATTTTCAACTGCTATTAGATATCTTATCTTTCCAGTCATCTCTCCAAGAAAATTTTAGTCTGTCATTCTTTCATTCTTGTGACATTTCTTATCATTTTGAGTTGCCGAAATACGTTACCATAACATCTTCTAGGGCTTGTGCTAGAGTATAGTACTAATATTTTGAGCTGCCTACCACGGTTGCTGGTTCAGAGCATGGGCTCTGTATTTCTGACTAAGCATCTGCTCTGTCACACACCAGCTCTGTGACAGTGAGCAAGTTAACATCACACTGTTGCAGTATCCCCAGCTATAAAGCAGAGTACCCAATGTAGTACCTGCCTCATGGGATCAAGGACAGTAACGCATGTAAAATACTCATAAGAGCATCTGGCCCATGTAAGGACCATAAAAGCATATGCAGTTATATTGATTACTTGTCTGTATTAGCTTTATACTGCTGCTGTGACAAATGGCCTCAAACATGATGGCTTTAAACAACACAAACAACCCGTCTTATAGTTCTGTAGTTCAGAAATCTGATGCAGGTCTCATCCAGCTACAGTTAAGGAGTTTGCAGGGCATGTTCTTTTCTGGAGGTTCTAGAGAAGAATCCGAGTTCTTGCCTTTTCTAGAGTCTAGCGGCAGCCTGCTGTTTTTGGCTCATGGCTTCCTTCCATCTTACACACAGCAATAATGTGTTGAGTTCTTGTCAGGAAGAGCTGCTCTGATACTCTCTCTCTCTCTTCTGCCTTGCTCTTCACTTGTAACAAATTTATGTAATCCTATTGGACCCATCCAGATAATCCAGGATAATGTCCCTATCTCAAGGCCAACCGATTAGCCAGCCTAATTCTACATGTAATCTTAATTTTCCTTTGCA
>NW_012106575.1:587619-588899 GCF_000951045.1 Mandrillus leucophaeus
TTCTTCTTCTTTTTTTTTTTTTTTGTCAGCAACCGATTACAGGTCTTATTAGAAAGAGGGAAAAAAGCAGCTTTCTGAAGTACCATGACTGGAATTACTTCTCCCATCAAATATTAAAGACTGAGGAAATCCATTCTTAAGACAAAGTTCCATATTAAAAAATGAGAGGGGTTGAAAGGGGTTTCCTTTGGAAAGAGCACTAACTACAAAGTATGATGGTGAAGAATTAAGATGGATTTTCCTCTGGGTTAGGAATCACAGTTTTATTATGTTCTAATCATATCACACTCATATCCCAGGGATCCCCAAATTGGATTGATCATCTGGACACTATGTGGGGATGGGAGACAGGCGTACACTTTGCATTCCTGGGCCCCCTTTTCAAGGTTCTGATTGAGATGATTAGGGAGAAGTCCAGGAAAAAAAGCAAAACAAAACAAGTCTTTATGAAATATGCTTCCTTCATGGTTCTCTAAACAGTTAACATCCTCTGAAGAATAGTAAAGCCTTGTTCATCACGTGCTTCTATGCAGACAAGCTCAATGTAACCGTTACCAAAAATGACTGAAACGACAAATACGAGTAATGCCATAAACCCCAGTGAAAAACTCGCTCTACAAAGCTAGAACCATGCGAGGCCAGGAGAACAGAGTGGATCTGTTTGCTGATGGAATGGTACTGATTTCTGGGGAGCTGAATTTCTGATTTCATGTGGTACTGGTTTCCAGATAATCCAGGATAATGTCCCTATCTCAAGGCCAACCGATTAGCCAGCCTAATTCTACATGTAATCTTAATTTTCCTTTGCAGTGTAACCCAACACGGTCACAGGTTCCAGAGATTAAGACATGGCCATAGGTAAGGCAAGGGCATTATTTTGCCTACCACATCGTCCAACCCAAAGATGTCTGTTCACACAAAGAGGAGTGGAAGAGATCTTTCTCCCTGCTTTTTACATTGTTCTCAGAAGAGGGTGTGAGACTGGTGAAAAACGAGGCTGCAAGCACATGACCCTTGGACTTGATCTTCCCTATTAGTGTGTTTTGTATGCTCTGATTTTACTTTTTAAAAATGTTATTTTTATTTTGAAATGCTTTTAGACTTAGAGAAACATTGCAAAAATAATACAGAGTGCTCCTGGGCCTCTCATCCAGTCACTCCTAATGTTTAACACCATACTTAATCATAATACAATGATTGGTACCAGGAAATTGATGTTGAAACAATACTATGATCTAAACTGTCAGTTGCATGGGGATTGCATTAGTTTTTCCATTTGG
>NW_012106575.1:593439-594591 GCF_000951045.1 Mandrillus leucophaeus
TTCAGCTTTCGCTCTAACCCCCTTTTTTAAAATTTTTGTTTCTTTAAAACAACTAAAGACAGTATTTAATAGTGAGCATGGCTTTCTGACGGAAACACGCACTGTAATGATATGCCTAGCTTAAAAGCAAATCTAATCTACTTGCTTATTAAATTTAAATGTGTTTAAGGCTGATACGGTTTGAAGATGATATGTAAAATAACAGCTTCCATGGTTATAAATGTCAACTCTAAAAATTATATGCAATATAACATACAAAATAAATGCTGCTTCATCTTTACATTCCACTGTGATCAATTCATTAAACGATGTGTTACAAGCCATGAGGACGACTGTACAACGTGAAGCGCCATTTGTCACAGTGTATTCTAAAGCACCCAGGAAATGCTGTAGAGATGTGCTGGCTTTTTTTTTTTTTTTCCTTCTTCTTCTTTTTTTTTTTTTTGTCAGCAACCGATTATAGGTCTTATTAGAAAGAGGGAAAAAACCAGCTTTCTGAAGTACCATGACTGGAATTACTTCTCCCATCAAATATTAAAGACTGAGGAAATCCATTCTTAAGACAAAGTTCCATACTAAAAAATGAGAGGGGTTGAAAGGGGTTTCCTTTGGAAGAGAGCACTAACTACAAAGTATGATGGTGAAGAATTAAGACGGATTTTCTTCTGGGTTAGGAATCACAGTTTCATTATGTTCTAATCATATCACACTCATATCCCAGGGATCCCCAAATTGGATTGATCATCTTGACACTATGTGGGGATGGGAGACAGGCATACACTTTGAATTCCTGGGCCCCCTTTTCAAGGTTCTGATTGAGATGATTAGGGAGAAGTCCAGGAAAAAAAGCAAAATAAAACAAGTCTTTATGAAATATGCTTCCTTCACGGTTCTCTAAACAGTTAACATCCTCTGAAGAATAGTAAAGCCTTGTACATCACGTGCTTCTATGCAGACAAGCTCAATGTAACCGTTACCAAAAATGACTGAAACGACAAATACAAGTAATGCCATAAACCCCAGTGAAAAACCCGCTCTACAAAGCTAGAACCATGCAAGGCCAGGAGAACAGAGTGGATCTGTTTGCTGATGGAATGGTACTGATTTCTGGGGAGCTGAATTTCTGATTTCATGTGGTACTGGTTTCTGAGT
>NW_012106575.1:599481-600680 GCF_000951045.1 Mandrillus leucophaeus
ATACAATGATTGGTACCAGGAAATTGATGTTGAAACAATACTATGATCTAAACTGTCAGTTGCATGGGGATTGCATTAGTTTTTCCATTTGGATGTGTCTGGATCTTATCTAAGGTTTCACCTAGCATTTTGTTATTATTTGTCTTTGGTCTCCTCACAGTTGATGCTTCAGCACCTCAATATTTATTTGAAGTGAAGAGTGCTTGCTGCTAAGTACTTTACTACATTCCGTGTATTATAATCTCCATTGAGGGGACCCTCCTGGCCTCTATAAGCATTTGAATCTGAAGCTCCTAGGTAAACACTACTAGGATTCAGAGAAGCACCCAGTTCAGCCAATTTCTCACCCCAACTCTTCTAGATTAAACCTTTCCACTGAATATGACATTTTCCCTAATGTCAGATTCACAAGGAAACTCTCTCTCCTTGCACAAAACATCAACAGGCTACCATGAGACTAAAACAATAAAATGCCAGCAAAACACAGGAGATTCTGAGATCTTTCCATCCAAATGGAAAAACTAATGCAATCCCCATGCAACTGACAGTTTAGATCATAGTATTGTTTCAACATCAATTTCCTGGTACCAATCATTGTATTATCAGAACTAGAATTGCTGGTCAGCATTCCTTCTACTACCCTCCCCCCTTCCCCCTCCAATTATTTTTTGTTTCTTTTTTTACCCCCCTTTCTCTGGTTTTTGAAAACAGCTCCTGGAATTGTATAGAAAGGGCATCAATAGATTAAAAACTGTTTCCCTCTAATAAAATGTTAAACGATGTTGAAAATTAATCACCAAGGCCGTTTGTGCAGCCCTCCTTAGAGGGAGATGGCTCGGGAAATTTAATAAATTATTATCACAATGATGTTCCTATTATAGAATTTGCATTTCATTCCCAAGGCTTATATTGCACCTCAAAGTTGCCTGATGATGGTTAATAAAACCAAACGGACTCTTTCGCCTCAGTGGTTAGAAGGCTATGCTTAGAGTTGTCCGCCTAAGAGAATTCTTAGGGCTTCATACTCAATTACTTCAGCTTTCGCTCTAACCCCCTTTTTTAAAATTTTTGTTTCTTTAAAACAACTAAAGACAGTATTTAATAGTGAGCATGGCTTTCTGACGGAAACACGCACTGTAATGATATGCCTAGCTTAAAAGCAAATCTAATCTACTTGCTTATTAAATTTAAATGTGTTT
>NW_012106575.1:602525-605088 GCF_000951045.1 Mandrillus leucophaeus
TGGGTCACTAATCGATGTCCTGCCCAACATCCTCTCATTCAATTAGGAGAATGATCTGGTTTTCTTACAGATGGGAGGAGGGCCTATTCCAGACATACAGGTGATCAAGATGTAGACCTACTGAACAGATTCTTCAAGAAAGCTGGAGGAAAGAAAGAAAACGTATTTACTGGATGCACTGGGAAAGTTATACAAGGGACTGCCTGCAGGTATCTGTGGGAACCACGGGAACTGCTGACCTAGACCCCGTCAGTAATTCATAACCTATGGCACCTTTTTCCCCGGTGGTAGGCTAGTTTACAAATGAACAGAAAATGAGATACAGATAATTATGCTGCAGAGTGGCGTATGTGCTCTGTTTAGTGCGTGCGTGCGTGTGTGTGTGTGTGTGTGTGTGTGTGTGTGTGTGTGTTGAGGGACATAGTGTTTTGGAGTGGGGGCAATGTATTCCAAACAGGAGAGAATACCTCAATCAGTGTGGGTCTCCCTGTGAGGATTCTATCCATCGAGAATTCCTTTTCTAGAAATCACTACATATCACCTCCAAATGCCTTGAGGTCTTGACTTGCCTTTAGCCTGATGTTCTTGAACCAACTCTTCCTCGAGTGGTTTATCAAGCTACCCAGGCTGCAATTATAGTCTTCATGGTGTCAAAGAACTTTCCCCCATCTTTAGCTGTCTGTAGCCTCTGTTCCTTAAACCATTTTCTTGAAGTCCTTTCCAACTCCAAAACTTGCATTTTTAACAGTCAGCTCAATGTCATTCCTTGGCTCCTTTGTAGCATTCCCTATACTAGCTCTTGTGGTCTTCCTTTTGATAATCACGAGGCAAATCTGTATCTGAATCCCCAAATATATGGTAGAAATGAAGACTGCAGCAGAATAAATGAAACCTGATGCAGGACATATTCAACTCAGGATAATGATACTGAATTGGTATAATGAGTCAATGCTCATTGGACAAATCTGCAGCATAATCCACTCCTATTTGCTTAGAGTATAAAATAGCATTCAGAGAACAGGGTGGGGGCGGGGGGAGAACACGTGCACCCACCCACACACACAGCAAAACATTTTCTTTCTGCATAACTTCAGTTAGGGTCCATATTAGACCTCTGTAACATGCAGCTAAAAGCTTCCTCCAAATGGCACTTTGAAACTAATTGCAATGCAAATTTTAACTCTAGGTTTTTAATAAAACACCACTCAGAAAATATCAGAGCATTCTAATGCAGGACTTAGACAGCCAAAGGAAATATAGGAGGATGTACAACGGTTTGTTCATTTTAACTTAAAGCACTTAGGTTAACTTTTTCATCTCTGCAGCCATGGTCTCTTTCAAGAAGCCTATGCAGAATGCACAGGCTTAGGGAGGGTTTCGTTCCATTGTATTTATACCTCTAGTTTTCTTTCCAGTTAGATAATACACCTCTTGCTGAGCTGGCTGATTCTCCAAATTTCTTTAACACAATTACCAAATATTCCACATTGCATGCAAAAACTGTGAAAAACAGACAAAAGTTAAAATGAAAGAAAAATGACCTATAATCTCACTATCTAGAGATAACTATGGCTAGCACACAGTGAGATATATCCTCAAGATTTGTTCTCTGTGTGAGTTAATTCTTAAAGTGCTGTGATTTGACCCACGCAGTCGTGGAAACCACTCTGTTCACTTGACAATACATGGTGAACCTTTTCCATTAGGACCACCATAAATTAGCCAATTTTCTACGGCAGAAATTTAGGTTGTTTCTAATTTCTCACCATTAAGAAAAATGCTGATGAATATTATTTTACAGAGAGCCATCTTTGTTTCTATGATTTTAAAAGGACTTTCTTATAGTATCATATTATGTGTATACTTCTTTGTAAGACTTCAAACAATTTTTTAAGTGATCGATAATCTCTCAGAAGGATTAAGGAAGGACACATGCACTTTAAGAAAAAAATACTTTAATTATTTATATTCCGTGTTATGCCACCGGTTCCTACTCTTCTTACATACAATTTCAGTAGTTCAAAATTACTAGAAAGCTACATTTTATTTATTATTATTATTATTTTGAGACAGAGTATTGCTCCATCACCCAAGTTGGAGTGCAGTGGCATGATCATGACTCACTGCAGCCCTGGCCTCCCGAGGCTAAAGTGGTCATCCCTCCTCTACCTCCCAAGTAGCTGGGACCACAGGCACACGCCACCATGTCCTGCTAATTTCTGATTTTTTTTTTTTTTTGTAGAGGTGGGGTTTGCTCATGTTGCCCAGGCTGGTCTCAAAATCCCAGGCTCAAGCAATTTGCCTGCCTCAGTTTCCCAAAGTGCTGGAATTACAAGCGTGAGCCACAATTACAAGCATGAGCCAGGCCTAGAGAGCTCTATTCTAAAAATAAATCATAAACAATAATTTTCAAAACACTGAGTACATTTTAACATAGACTGGATATTTGATGGTAGGATAGATTTAAGTTAATGCTTTCAGTTATAATAATGATGTCATGGTTTCATACAGAATCTCCAAGGACACAAAGATTCCTAGATATCATGAAACTTATCTCTAAAGA
>NW_012106575.1:605529-612049 GCF_000951045.1 Mandrillus leucophaeus
GATTAAATACCAATGACAAATAAAGAATAATCTGCAAAATAGTAGCATTTGTGTTTCCCAGGGTTAGCAAAGATCGCTGAACCTAACTGTCCGTGACCCTTTGATCTGTACTAATGTGCACCAACAAACATAGGAACTAATGACTGAGACACACTTGAGAGGAGGGGGAGAAAGGGTCAGGAAGTGAGTCACCAGTGGGCATTGTATCGTTGCTCAAGAATGGGTTAGATTTGTTGTTATCTAGGGATAAAATGCCGTGGAATCCAAATCACTCTTGCTCCTCAAGTACCTGAGAGTCTGACTGATGCTCAGATCTTCATATGCCAGTGTAAAGACTTTACAATCTCAGAAGGAATTCAATATCTCGACATTTATGTGCATCATTTACCAGTTTCAGTGGTAGCAAAAAAGAGTGCCTTTGAAGATAAACTGCATAACTAGGCCTATCTCTGCAGACTAAATTGATTTATGATTCTGACACACAAATATTAGTCCAGATGTTTCTTAAAGTGTAATAAAAGTGGCAGAGTTTCTTGAAAACCAGTGTATCCCATCTGGCCAAGAATGTGTGTGTCCACAAAGATGATCCATGTTATCATGAGAATTATTAGGACGCAGTATCACTGGAGGCACTAGACCCAGATAGCTCTAATCTAGTCTTATCATTTGCAGACAAAACCATAGCATCCAATGGCCCTCCATGTAATCCATCTCTGTCAACTGCATTAAGGAAATTGCCTGTCAGAAACATCATGACTGAGATTCTGTGATTAAACACAAACGTGAAAATGCTCAAGGGTACAGTGGAATCATTAGGAAAAAAAATACACGCAAACACCTCCTTCAATTTGCTTTCTTTAGAATTAATTCTGTGGTCATAAATGTCTGAAATCTGCAGAGAGACAGGTATAATGTGAACCTTATCAAGCACTTATTCTGTGCTTGACACTTTGCCAAGTGCTCCCATATGCTCTTCCGTAATACCCCATTGTTAGGTGGTTTAAATAGATAAATTGTATGGACATTCCTCCATGTACTTACTGCACAATTTCAACTATTGATCTAAGGATAATCTAAGGATCAATTTCCTTATCTGCAAAGTGGGGCTGTCATATGCATATTGTATGTTTATTGTAATGCTTGAGAGAGGTAACATATATAAAGCATCAAACATACTTTTGGCACCAAGTAAGCATTATTATGCTTAATATTACCTATGTGTAAACATCATTAACAGTGTTAGTTACACTTCGGCACACAGACACACCTAAAGGGTAAGGATCTCCTCTAAAGTTATGAGTTGATACATAGAGGCATAAACATGTAGAACTAAGGTTGCTCTGACTTGCAAAGCTCAGGCTCTACCTGTAACTCCACATTGCCCAGATTTTTAGAGAAGTTTCACAAGAGTTCATAATCAGGTTTGGGGGTTCATATCCTTTTAGGTACACCCATGTGATCAAGCATGGTATCCTGTGACCGCTCCAGAATTCCAAGTTGTCATACTGTTTGCTAAACAGATAAGACTAAGGATTGTCATAATGGCACAGCCAAGATGTCACACTTTCATCATTTGGCTAACTTTTGACCATGAGATAGGGCTGCAAGTAACTATGTCAGAGGAGGTAAAAACAGGCATGCAATGCAGATAAACAGAGGCCCTGAGTCATGTGGTGTTTGTGGATATGGTGTAATCACCATCATCTATCCCCTATATTTCTGCTAAAACCTTTTGCATCTTGGTTGTTTTTTTTCTCTCTTCAGTTGAGGAACAGAGTACATTGTAATTTGGATGATGTCTTCCTCTCTAAGGTCATTCCCATGGTTTCCTGTTGTTCTAAAACTAAAATTCAACCCCCTTGCTATGAGCAAAGAAGTCCTCCTTGATCTGCCTCTCCACCTCCTTCTCTCTACTTCTTCATGGAGCTAATTCCAGCTCTGTGCTACTCTTTTTCTGATCTTCAAATACACCAAGCCCCTTCCTGTCAGTGATTTTACACATGTCATTGTGCTGCCAGGCTCTTCTCACCAATCCTTCCTTCTTCTCCAACACCATTTTCCTGGGCTTTAGGCCACCTCCAGCCATCTGCATCACCCCTCATCATTTCAGTTCACATCATCCTATTTCAGTTCGTTCATGACATCATCATTGCAGTCTGAAATGTTACCCTCTCTTTATTGGTTTATTCATTCCCATCCATCTCTTTTAAACTACTCCCCCAGTTAGTACAGTGGTTCCATGAGAGCAGAGACCTGATATGAATGGTACCTAAAACCACACCTGACAATAGGAGGTTCTAAATAGCTCCTTGCTGAACCACACTGAAAGAAGATGAAATGTTCTTCTAAGTTTTTTCAATTTTATTCTAACAGTAAGCCTAAGCCCTAGCTTGTGTTCAGTGGGAGTCAACTCTTTCCTAATTCCTGCCTGGAGATATCATCTGCCTCTGTATTCTCATACATGTTCCTGCTTCAGGACCCTATGAAATTATTAATGCAGGCTTCTGAAAGCCTGGAAAAAAAATACACACATGTGCAAGCACACATACACACACACATTTATTCAGAACTATTGACAAAGTAACGAAAAAATAGATAAAGCATCTCTTATAGCTAAAATTTGGATGAATCCAATGAAGGTTTCACTATTTAATAACAATAAATAAAGAAAACTCTTTTGTTCAGGATACTGTCATGGTGCCCAGGGGCCTCCAGTGCTGGTAAGGATTTTCAGGTGGAAAAAAATTACCTCTGTTTCTTCTGTCAAATTTGAGATCAAGCCCTACCCTCACTACCCTCTGTAAATTGACAAGCACGACACACTTGTAGTCATTGGGGGAATACGCTTTCCTGATTCACCATGGCTTCTTTTACTCTCCAACTAAGTACACCTCCCTTCAGACAGGGGCAGCCAATGAGAAGTGGCTGTTCTATCTGACCCAACCCACTCTGCCTCAACTAATGGAATGAGGGGTGAATACTGATCCCACTTGGGGCAATTCAATTCTCTCTCCTAGGAAATTTGGAGTGAGGGGGTCATTCTCTTATTTATACATGTATTTAAGCAAAAATATTGCTGTGTGTCCACGACATGTCAGGCATTGTTCTAAATAAGCCTTAGCTCTCAGGAAGCTTAGCTTCCAGTCTGGGAAGGTGCATATGATAAATAAACAACAAAGAAAATAAGATAATTTATGACCAGGGCATGTAATTGCTGTGGCCAGGGAAGACCTTTGGAAGACATAGAATTTGAGCTAAAATACAATTGATATAAAAAAACTCAGGAATGTGGAGATCAAGGGAAGGCATTTCTAAGGGATTAGTACAAAGTGCTAAATCAGGGGTGAGGCAAATCTGATGGGCTCCATTTCCAAAGAGAAATGAAAGAGTTGCTGTCCAGGGTACTGATCCCTTGCCTGGTCTTTGCTTCATCGTGTGTCCTGCTGCTCTTCCTCCTCTGGAATCCTCTGGAATCTATGGAATATTTTTAAGCTAAATTTTCCCTTTTTGCTTAACTGAATCTGAACTGGGTTTCTGTGCTTTGCAACAGGATGTATTAGGACTACCACTTGTTTCCATATTTCTAGGACAACAGCTCACCATAAAATATCTAGAAAATGGTAAAAACATGTAAAACAAGGACAGACAACAGAAATTCAGCTGCTGCTGCTGCTGCTGCTGCTAAGAACTTTAGAGCTAAGGAAATGAACTAGTTCATCAGGCTTCAATGTGAGAACGTTTCAGGAAGAGAGGGGGTTTCAGGAAGAATGGAAGATGCTTTTTGGCCTTTTTTTTTTTTTTTTTTTTTTTTGCATGGAGGCA
The DNA here is from genome assembly GCF_000951045.1 of Mandrillus leucophaeus. Lineage (NCBI taxonomy): Eukaryota > Metazoa > Chordata > Mammalia > Primates > Cercopithecidae > Mandrillus > Mandrillus leucophaeus. The sequence continues at coordinate 609,352 of NW_012106575.1, forward strand.
GGTGGTGCTCGGAATTCAACCTAACGTCCCTATAGAAAAGCATCACTGTTTACAAAGCAAAGATAAACTAGCAACCCTTTAACAACTTCATGTAGCTTATAATATGAAAAAAGCTCCAAAGTCTCTGACCCTAAAAGGTAACTAGGTCAAAGATTCCTAATAGGTTTCATTTTATGAGACAACTACAAATCATTGGCAATGACTAAAGAATTGTCATGAACAAGCTTCGAATACTCACTCAGTTTATCAGTGAAGAAGATTATTCTTTTTTAGTGATTTATGTCATGTACATTAGCTTGGAAGAATCAGTGGTATGCTTCTTATTCACTATCTCTGGTACAAAGAAATTAACCCTTTTCCTTCCTGTATTTCGATGGCTGAGATTTTTTTCCTAGCAATTACATAAGAACCACTTCACATATGGTGACTCAGAAACCTCTCCTCTGGGGCCCGGGTATGGTGGCTCACACCTGTAATCCTAGCACTTTGGGAGGCTGAGGTGGGCAGATCACTTGAGCTCAGGTGTTTGACACCAGCCTGAGCAACATGGCGAGACCCTATCTTTACTAAAAATACAAAACAAACAAACAAAAAACAAAAACAAAAACAAAAAAACTAGTCAGGCATGGTGCATGCCTGTAGCCTCAGCTACTTAAGAGGCTGAGGCACAAGAATTGCTTGAGCCTGGGAGGCAGAGGTTGCAGTGATCCAAGATCGCACCACTGCACTCCAGCCTGGGCAACAGAGCAAGACTCAAAAGAAAAGACAAGACAAAAAGAGAGAGAGAAAGAGAAAGAGAGAGAGAGAAAGGGAGGAAGGGAGGTAGGAAGATAAGGAGGGAGGGAGGGAGGGAGGGAGGGAGGAAGATCGGTCGGTCTCCGTTAGGGAGCACTTTTCTAATACTAGCCTTACCAAAATGTAAAAGCACCCTAAAAATCTCAGGGAATCCTAATTAACTCTTACCACTTGTTAACAAAAATAATACAAGGTAGGGAAAAGTAGAAACAAAGGCGTTTGCAGAGGGCAGACAAGGATGACAAGGAATTTCTTTTTCTGAATCCAGTACTTCACTCATTCAATTCTGGTACTCCTTCAGTTCTCATGACCATGGTCACAAGGGCATAGCAGTTTCCCTATTTAACATCTAGAGAGACTGTGACTATGCAAGGTTCAAAGACTTTCCCAAGGCCATCCACCTGGCACAGAGCAAAGAAGGAGTGAAAGCCTATCTTCAAATCCCTGGCCATTCCTTGATAGCAGGGGGTCAGTAAGGCATGGCTTGTGGACCAAATCAGCCTCACTGACTGTGGTCGAAAACATTTACTGGAATGCGGCAACATTCAATCGCTTTTGCATTGCCTATGACCGCTTTTTCTCTACAACTGCAAAGGTGAGTAGTTGTGACACAGACTGTATGGTCCACAAGCCTAAAATATTTATTATCTGACCCTTTGCAGGAAAAGTTTGCCAACCAAATACTTTATGGCATTGTGATGAGCTTTAAGCATAAAATCCTAAATCTGACACATGCTTCTTTTTAACCTTGATGCTTAAAATAAACTTTCCCTGTGGTAATATTTTGCCTAAATATTTTCACCTTGAAGCCAATGTTCTGGCGGTTTTTTTTTTTTTTCATCATAATAACTCACAGTAGAAATGGAGCAGGGGAGTGCAGAGGAAGATAATTTTCCCCAAGTAAATCTTTTGCAATCCTTTCTAACACCACAGGGAACCATCTCACCTTTTACAGAAAAGGGAAGAAAACTGTTACTATCCTTAGTGTCATCTCATTTATCAGCCCATAAAGTACTACCCAATAAAATCAAAGGACCCTACCAGATAAATCAATACTAGTGCATAAACATGGTGTAGAGTTTCTGAAAACAGGTCTTTAGAATGTAAGGCTTCACCTTGCCCTGCATCTGATGACAAGAGTGACCCATCATTAGGAGTCAGACTTCCAGAGACGCTGTCCCTTTCTTGTGTGTGGTATCTGTAACTTAACCTCCCTAAGTCTCAGTTTTCTATTTGAAAAATGGCAATAATTAGAGTACCCTCCTTATAGCATTACATAAGGACATAAAGAGTTAATATATGTAAAATGCATTTAAATATTGTCTAAAATACAGTAAATGCTATATAAAAATTGCCACTGCTCGGCTGGGCGCGGTGGCGCACGCCTGTAATCCCAGCACTTTGGGAGGCCAAGGCAGGTGGATTACGAGGTCAGGAGATCGAGACCATCCTGGCTAACATGGCATAACACTATCTCAACAAAAAAAAAAAAAAAAAAAAAAATTAGCCAGGCGTGGAGGTGGGCGCCTGTACTCCCAGCTACTCAGGAGACTGAGGCAGGAGAACGGCATGAACCCGGGACGCGGAGCTTGCAGTGAGCCGCGATTGTGCCACTGCACTCCAGCCTGAGCGACTGAGCAAGACTTCATCTCAATAATAATAATAATAATAATAATTTCTACTGTTCTTTCGCTATTATTACTATATTATAAAAATAGTTCTGCAAGGCAGAAAACGGCTAACACACTATTCACCATGGATATCAGGGTTGCTGTGGACAAAAGGAAAAATATTTTCTCTGAGAAAAGCAAGTCCTGTTCAAAATATCTCTGAAGGTCTGGGCTCAGTGGCTTAAGCCTGTATTTCCAGCAGTTTGGGAGTCTAAGGTGGGCAGATCACTTGA
>NW_012106575.1:612567-614918 GCF_000951045.1 Mandrillus leucophaeus
GAACATAGAATTTCTTTACACTTCCAATGGACATGTACTCTGAAAGCAAGCATAATTTGTTTTCTTTTTGAAAAATAAAAAATCCTAGTTAATCATCCTTTCATATAGATAAAAATACGTTGTTTTATCCCAACCTCTTATCCCCAAATGCACCAAAAAACATTAACCCCTCTGGATGCCTCAAGTAAACTGGGATCTGACCAAAAAAAAGTTGAACTTTGTACATTAATTATGTATCAGATTAAAGAAACAGCCATAAAAACAAAAGCAGAACTATTCTTCCTGAGGCAGCTTTATTAGTTAGTTTATCACCCACCATATGTGCTGCCACTGACAATTATAAAGGGCCAGTATTGTTAACTGTAAACAAAGAGAGACTTGATTATTATTTATGATCTTGTTAACAAAATCAGTAAAGCCAACCACACTGGATCAGTACAGGAAGTAAAGAAACATATTCCTGAGGCATAACTTGCAGTGTGATCAAAGCACATTTGGTCAGTATAATGTGTTTGACTTTTCAAGACAGAAATACATCTGAGGTCCAGAATGTTATTAGCAAAACTAATAATGACTTTTAACATCAAGTAGAAGAATATAATAAAGTAAAAGCTGCCTGACCCTAAGTCTGAAGAGTCATTTCCTTTCAGATTTCAGTTATGTAGATAACTGGCTAAATTCTGGTGATGCAAACAAAAATACGCCCATAAATATCATGCAGACAGGTTCTTCAGCGTCCACACATCACGTTGTTTAGTATTCATTACCAATCAATCGATACATCAATTGAATCAATTTATGAACAAATAAAAAACAATTAGTGTTTACCCGTATCTGATTTCTCTCTCCTTCTGAGAACATGGGAAGATTGTGTTTGCCATCTCCTTGCAACTAGCTATGCCCAGACTGTTAGTGACTTAGTCATTTAATTACTATTGCAAGACCTTCTACTCTTGGTTTTTCTCAGTGACGTCAATCAAGAAGGCTGTGTGTTTCAGAAACTAAAGCTGCAGGTTGATAGTGCCTCTGACAAACTAAATCACTAGGTCACTGTGTGGAGGAAAGTTTCCTTGGAGATGCCCATGGTGGGCCTTGCATGAGCAAGAAATAAACCTGTTTTTTGTTTGTTTTTGTTGTTGTTGTTGCTGCTGTCACTGACATCCTGGGGGTTATTTGTAATAGCAGCATATCCTGACATATACTGACTTTCTGCATCTGTACAACAGTACAAGTGTACAGGGCTGGCCTTTACTCTCAGAGATTCTGAATCAGTAGGTCGGAAGAAAGGAAGCAGACCACAAGCATGTTATGTCTGCTCTCCAGTTGATCTGAGCACACCTACAGAGGAAAAACTACACTAGAACAGAAATTGACAAACCACAACCCACAGGCCAAATCCTGTCTGCGTTTGTAAATAAAGTTTTATCGGAATGCAGCCATGCTCATTCATTTATGCATTTTCCACAGGGGCTTTTGGGCTACAACAGAAGAGTTGAGGAGTTGCAGCAGAGACCATAAGACCTGCAAAATCTAAAATATTTATGACCTCATTCTTCACAGAAAAGATTTGCTGACCCCTGTCCTAGAATTTTGCGGAAGTGCCCTACCTCGTGGTTCAACCTAGTTAATAATGCAATTTTCTCGGATAGGAGCCGTCACAGCAAGCAACCTGTTCTACAAAGGTAGCTACTGTGAAAACACACCTGAATATAAGACACAAAGTAGAAAACCATACAAAGCGTCCCTGACCTACTTCTTTTTGTATTGTTTATTTTTTTTTATTGATACATACTATCTGTACCCATTTACAACACTATCGGTATCTTGTTACATGCATAGAATGTGTAAGGAGCAAGTCAGGGTATTTAGGTTACCCGTAACATCTAGCATTTATCATTCCTCTGTGTTGGAAACACTACATGTTCCTCACATCCTCAGCTCTTGAGGCCTTCAGGGTCTTTTGTTTGTTTGCTTGTAGAATGGATACTTTTGAACTTGGTCTTATCCACGGACAGTCAAGCTAGATAAGGAGCACAAATGTCCCCCCTTGACTGGAAGCACTGGTAGCCTCGCTATTCTCCATGTGCGAAAAACTGCTCCTGGACAAAAATGTGTGCCAGTCAGCAAAGTGTCACGTTCTTTGCACAGTTTTACAATACTAAATGGAGACGTCTCCAAATCAGCTTTTTATAACAGGCAACGTCTGAATTTATTTGCAACCTGGGGTGGTTCCTGAATACTGTGCTCAATGAGACTTCACGGGGTAGTGAGTTTTTATTTTTCTACTGAAAACTACCTTGGCAAATGAATTACTAAAGAGATACTCTGAAATTCTATTCTGACATTAGAGG
>NW_012106575.1:614968-624715 GCF_000951045.1 Mandrillus leucophaeus
TGGCAAATGAATTACTAAAGAGATACTCTGAAATTCTATTCTGAGATTAGAGGAATTTAAATGGGAAATATCTAAAACATTTTCCTCTCCCCACCCCAACCCATTCCTGGTTTCTCTCTATCTCCTCACATTTCTGTAGATTTTCTTTACATTGATTACCACAGATTTTTTGTGCATATGTGTACAGGTAAGTATATGTTTATTTGTATGTGTAGGGTCTGTTTTATCTTGACTATAAGAGCAGGAATATCACCTTATCGTGTTTATTATTTTATTCTCAATACCCAGAACAAGGATTGGAAACCATTTCTAGTAAAGGGGCAAATATTAAATATTTCAGGCTTTGTGACCCACATAATTTCTGTCACTACTCATCTGTGCTGTTGCATCACAAATACAGCCATAATCAATATACAAATGAAGGGGTGTGGCTGTATTCCAACATGACTGTATTTACAAAAACAAGAGGAGAGCTGGATTTTTCCTGAGAGGTGTAATTAACTGACAGAATAGATACCTCATACATATCTATTATATAAATGAATATCTTAACTGTGTGTGGTCAAATTATAGTCACAAAGTACACTCTATATGCCAGGCATTCTTCCCAGTGCCAAAGATGTACAGTCAAGTATATCATAAAAAGGATAAAAGCTAAAGAAATGCAGAATGGTGCTAAGCACTTACATGCATTATCTCATTTAATCCTACCCATGATTTTAAGAACCAAGTATTATTATTAATCCCATTTGACAGTTTTGTTAACCAAAGCTTAATACGGCTAGGTGTGTGTCCAAAATCACACACCTAGCATGTAGCACTGAGATTCCAACCAAAGAAATTTGATGAAAAGTACATGCTCCTAACCACACCAGCGATGTGTGAGTGGAGACTGCTGTTGGCTGAGGTCCATCTTGGTCACGTGTCAAAATGAACTGACACTCACATCGCATGGCTGCTAAGCACGCACCTCCCAGATGCTTAGGTTTCTGCATTTACAGCTTTCCAGGTTTAAAAGGCTGTGCATTAGAGGAATTGGTGTCTGTTTCTTTGGGTCTTTATATGCTCAGAGGGCTAATATAAGAACCTGGAGTCCTTTCAACTCCTCTGAAGAGTGACCTTTTCCTAGAGAGCACAGATTACTGCAACCCAGCTGAGAAACATGTGCAGAGACTTGCTTTACTCTGAGAAGGAGAGAGCAAGACATTTTATCAAAAGATAAAAGAAATAATACCAACTACTGCATTGATATTGAACTGACAGGGTAACATGTGGCTTTCAAGCTACACGGTGGAAGCATACGGCTGTTAGGGTGGGATAATGCATCCAACCCCTACCTTCTAAAGTGTGCCTTATGCACAAACGGGATCCTTTGCCTATAAGCCCTATGTCCCCACCTGTGGCATGTTGCCACAACCAGCCCATAGGCTCAATGAATATAACTGGGCAGGGGAAGTCTCAGCTCCCTGTCACACAGTTCTGAATCCACATTAAAGGGGGAGGAGCTCTTTCTCTCACTTCAGCCCCCTGCCCATGCCTTTGCTGACTTATAAGCGAAAGGAAATCATAGGTAGTAAAGTAAGACTCATCAAGATTCACCGAGACCCATTTCACAGGCAAACAAGGTTATTTCATCAAAAGATTATGCACTTTGTTCTCACTTATAAGTGAGAGCTGAACAACGAGAATACATGGGTACACTGAGAGGAACAACACACGCTGGGGCCTGTTTGGAGGTGGGGTGGAGGGAGGGAGAGTAGGAGGAAAAATAGCTGATGCATGCTGGACTTAGTACCTAGGTGATGAGTTGATAGGTACAGCAAACCAGCAAGACATACATTTACCTATGTAACAAACGTGCATATTCTGCACATGTACCCCAGAACTAAAAACAAAAAAAATAAATAAACAAAAAGATCACGCACCTGAAAAGATGCTCAACATCATTAGACATCAGGAAAATGCAAATTAAAGCCATGATGATGAGATATCACCACATACCCACTAGAATGGCAGTAATTTGAAAGATAGATAAGTAATACAAACAGTTGTCAAGGATGTGGCACAACCTGGATGTTTGTATGTTGCTGATGGGGATATTGAATAATGCAACCACTTTGGAAAAACACTTCAGTGGTTTGTTTGTTTGTTTGTTTCGAGATTGAGTCTCGCTTTGTCTCCCAGTCTGGAGTGCAATGGCATAATCTTGACTCACTGCAACCTCCGCCTCTCGGGTTCAAGCGTTTCTCCTGTCTCAGGCTCCTGAGTAGCTGGGATTATAGGTACCCACCACCACGCCTGGCTAATTTTGTATTTTTAGTAGAGAGGGGGTTTCGTCATCTTGGCCAGGTTAATATTGAACTCCTGACCTCAAATGATCTGCCTGCCTCCACCTCCCAAAGTGCTGGGATTTCAGGCGCGAACCACTGCGCCCAGCCAGTTTAGTGGTTTCTTAAGCTCAAACTTAAACTTACTATCCAGCCCAGCAATTCCACTCCTAAGTATCTACCCAAGAAAGGTGAAAGCATATGTCCACCCAAGAACTTGGAAACAAGTGTTCAGAGTAACATTCTACATAATAGTTAAAATCTGGAAACAATCCATGTATCCATCAATAAATGGGTGAATGGATAAACAAAATGTAGTCCATCCCTGCCATGGAATATTACTCAATAATAAAGAAACAAAGTAGCTATCCATGCATCCACATGGATGAACCTCAAAACTTTCTGCTAAGTTAAAGAAGCCTTATGCAGATCACACATTGTGTGGATTTATTTCTATGACATGTCCAGGAAAGGCAAATCTAGAACTTAAATCACCATTCGGCCTTTAACACAAAGCAGATGCACAATAAATATTTGTTTAATGAATATACTCCAACCAGTTCACTGTGATTGACTGAACTCTTTCTTGGAAGACCAAATGGTTTGTCTTTCATTTGCTTTCTCAGTGTCACCCAGGGTGGGATATGTTTTGGTCTCATTCTCAACTCTCAGAGAAGTCACTGAGCATAATAGGTTATTTAACATGTATCATATGATTCAACACCACAGTATTATATGACAACAGTTATATGGCATTGGGATAAAGAATATTACTCTTCAATTTATGATGCTTTGTGCTGTAACTGGAACTTAACTGTAGATGGGCCTATGGAATTAGTTTCTTTATAGATGATTAAAATATAAAACATCCTAAATGGGTTCCACCCTCCTGGAGCCATTCTCAGTCTTAACTACCACCTCCTAATATCTTTACTGCTCTTTCCCTAGTGTTTCTGAAAATTGCAGTTGAAGTGTAAAAGTAGCATGCACTACTGTAATCGAGATGACAAATACTGAAATACAACGAAGGAAGCAAGAAGTAAGAGAAACAACGGCTTCTGAGAGAAAAAAAAAAATGCCAAATGGAACTCATTTTCACACAAAACATTTGAAACCAGTGCCTCCCTTTCAGAGTCACTGAATGCACAGATATATATGTATATCCTGCTGTTTCCGAATTCTGTTTTATAACATTACAGTGAATGGAGTTTGGAAGGACATCTGTTTTGGATAGTGGCACTGAGCTCTAGCTATTAGTTTCCTCAAATTATTATTTCTAAATGCATGTTGAATTTGATCACGTTTTCAATAGTCTATGGTGTAACTTGAAATAAAAGGGGGAGCAGAAAAGTAGTGATGCTTTTAATTTTATGTTAATAATATAGTTGTGTGATTTTTGTTATAACTCAAGAAAATAAGATTTTATGAAATACAAATAATCACAACATAGGTCTGATATTAAACCCTAGTCATTTTTTCCAAACTCACATTCTTTTCTACTTGTTAGGTATTAACATCTTATTCCTACCAGGAAATTCTAGGGAAAACAGATACGTGGTAGTTTTTGTTTGTTTGTTTTGCAGTTCTTTTACATGAAAACCATACTGAGGGGTGAAATTTTTAGTTTTGTAGTTAACTGCTCTAGGATATTCAAGTCTTTTGCTTGGAAATCTCATGGCAGGTCAGTTTTAAACTGAGGCAGATAATAATCTCTCCGTGTTCTCTAAACCTTCACTTCAGAAGGCACTGCACCAGCTGTTTGACTCTACATTGGGAAGCCAACCTTTACTTTTAAAAGCCAATACTGACACCTCTAAGTCTGCCACTTGGGCCCCCATGTAGGTGGACTCCTCACTGTATGTTAAGATCCTCCTCTGCCTCCTGCTTTCAGCCTTGTGCTGCCTCCGTTGCTATAACTTGGCATGATGTGTGTTCCCAGTAACTCACAGAGAGTTTTCTTTCCTTTTTTTTTTTTTTTTCTTCCCCCTAATGTGAAGGAAACAACAGGAATGCTAATTACATTTAATGGAACTTGGCACAATTTCTCAGGAGGTAGTGCTAATTTGCAGAAGGTAGCACTTTGGATTTGCTGATAAAAGGCTGGGGATCAAAGTGTGGTTGTGGGAGACAGAGAAGTATGTATATTTTATCCACTGCTGCCATGGCGGGAATAACAATGTCCTCCACACTATAAACACACTAGTGGGAAGATTTACTTTTATTATATACTTTATTAGGAAGATGTGTAGGGCATTGAGGAGTAAAAAGAGAGAAACTGCTGGGCATGTATATGAAAGGAGTGGTTTTTTTGGATGGGATTTGAAAACCCTATGGGGGTAAATTTACTGTAGAGTATGTGGATTTTAGGTAATACAAGAAAATATGGACTTATTGGCTCATTCCAATGCACTTTAATTCCAGGATGCAGAATTCTAGAAATGAAAGGTCATTTATAACTTATCTAATTGGGATGTTTCATTTTACAGATGAGAACGTTAAAGCACGTCAAGAATTTTTTTTTTTTTCCAAATTGCCCAATATCATGTGAATTGTGACAAAACTGGAAGCAAAAATCAGGCTCTCTGTGAATGCTGGATTCTTCCTGCTACACTACACAGCTTCCAGGGCAGGCACAGACCCTGTGCCCACATCTCCTCTCTGGAAATTGTTCTACCTGAGGACATATCCTCCCTTAAGTGGCACTCGTAAGCAGAGATGTATCTCAGTAATCATCCCAATTTAAGCTATACGATAAGCAAAATTTTATAGCTAAAAAAAAGACAATGGCCAAGCCAAAATTCAAAGGACCTGGGAACTTTGATGAAGTACGGAGACATACTGATAATGAGTTATTACAGTTCTGAAGTTTAGCTGCTCAGAAATCTCAAGCTGATTGCTTATCCTACAAATAAACCCATTTGCAATGGCCCTTCTGGTATGGTGAAGTAAATGGAAATGGTCCCTTCCATGTTATTGATAAAGACACCACAGTTCAGAATATAAAGAGAGTAAATTACATTCTAAACACCGAGGTGGCCTCTTGGCCACAGTTTTACCCCTTGTGCTGAATTTTGTGTCACATTAAAGGTTCACGCTGAAAGAAATCTCATTCTATAATCCTGCAATCTATTTCGAAAGCACACATACATAAAGCAACCAGAGAACATACAAAACAGGGATAAAGTGACATTGGCAGTGGCAGGAATTCATTGAGAACACACTGTGTGTCAAGAGCCAAGCTAAACATTTTCCCACCGAACCTTCACAGCAAATTGGGATGTACAACGACACTGCTGTCCTCATCACTGGGATGAGGAAATTGGGGTTTCAAGGACTTTAGGCTGCTTTCCCAAGAGCATAGTTCATGGAGGGTTAGACCTGGGAGTTAGTTCTGGGTGCCTGTGACTTGCACAGCTCTTCGCCAATTGTTGACTGGTAACGGCGGCAGGTAAGGCCTTGAGAGTGCCCAGGACATAGGGGGAGTGTTTGGGAAGAAGGCTGGTATGGAGCTGGACCTCCAAAGAGAAATAAGGTTCAGACAAATGGAAATGAAGGAGACACTCCAAGTGAGAGGCAGAGAGTGAGCAAACAGACTGGAGCAAGATGGGAGACAGTGTGTTTTAAGATCATCTGATACACAAACAGAATCGTAAAACACAGACCCAACCAGATCGCTGAGGGCAGAGCTGGACGTTTCGATGAAACCCTCAACAGCACACAGCAGATAGCAGTGGATTTAAAGGCAAGGGATCTCCTGGATTTAAGTGGAAGCTCTGCCACCACCTTAGTAAGTTACACGTTTTCTCTAAGACTCTAGCTGCTCATGAAGACGTTCATTCAACCAAAGTGTATGGAGCCTTCATTGTATGTGAGGATACAGCAGAAACCAAACTGAAACAAAACAAAACAACTCTGACTTATACAGCTTAGGGCTAAAAGATACCACAAGTATGTACCTCTAAGATGTGAGAATTAAACAGGTGATCCAGTCAAATCCTTTAGTTTCTCACATGCAAAGTGCTCAATTAGCCGTAAGTGGTGGCTCGCACCTGCAATCCCATCTACTCACAAGGTGGGAGACACTTGAGCTGAGGAGTTTGAGACCAGCATGGGCAGCACAGCAAGACCCTATCTCAGAAAAAAAAAAAAATTAATTCGCTGGGTGTGGTGCCCTGTGCCTATAGTCTCAGCTACTCAGGAGGCTGAGGTGGGAGGATCACTTGAGACCAGGAGCTAGAGCGACAGTGAGCTGTGTTCGCTCCACTGCACTCCAGTCTGAAAGAGAGAGCAAGAGACCGTCTCTCAAAACAGTGCTCAATTAACAGTGGTGAGGAGCAGAAGGATCAATTGTTATTTTTATTATTGCTATTGTTTTAAGAATTATTAATCTGGTCATGATGCTATACTTTCTATACAAGGGGTTTTGGAAATTTGAAGTTCCGTCTCTGCAAAACATAAGATAATATTAATTATCCAGCATGTGTACACCAAATACTATTTTTTATGCTTTTTTTTGAGACAGGGTCTTGCTCTATCACCCAGGCTAGAGTGCAGTGGCACAATCTTGGTTCACTGCAACCTCTGCCTCCCAGGCTCAAGCCATCCTCCTACCTGATCCTCCCAAGTAGCTGGGACCACAGAAGTGTGCCACCATGCCCAGCTATTTTTATTTTACTTTTTTTGTAGAGATGGGGTCTTTCCATGTTGCCATAGCAGGTCTTGAACTCCTGGACTCAAGCAATCAGCCTGCTTTGGCCTCCCAAAGTGCAGGGATTATAGGCATGAGCCACTGCACCCTGAAATTACATATTTTTTAAATGTGAAAATATCCATATAAAAGGATAAGACAGATGAATTAATGCTCCGTAGCATCTTATGCAACAAAGTAGTCTTGTAAACCCTACATCAAAATTTGGTTCTGTCATTGACTCTGAGCTTCTGTTTCTTCATTTTTAAATGGCACTGATAATGCACCTATCTGGTAAGAATGTGTTGAAGATGCAATTAATCATGTACATCACTGTTTCTCAACAAGGGGATTTTATCCTCCTGGGGACTTTTGGACATGTCTATAGACATTTCTGAGTGTCACAACTTGAAGAGGCAGGTGCTACTAAATCTAGCAGATACCCTAGGTCAGGGATTCCATTAAACATCCTGCAAATGCACAGGGGATCCCCCAACCCCCGACCCATAACAAATAATTATCTGACCCAGTATATCCATAGTGCTGAGATTCAGAAACCCTGATATATGTAAAGCTCTCAGCACAATGGCTTGTATCTCATAGAAACTCAAAATTCTCAGCCTTACATCACATAATAATATGTTATTATGATTTTCATCATCACCACTATCGTCACACCCTGTTCATATAAATATGAGGATACTATGGCCATGAATATTGTCAGAATTTGAAACAATTATTGGTGTTGCCTTCTTAACAGGTGAGAACTTCATGGTTTTCCTGCCCTGAGACACTGAATAATTTGCCTCCTTCCTCTACATCCAAACTACACTGTCACTGTAACAAACACCATCTATAAATCTAGTTATGTTTCTGTGCTATAGTTTATTGCTCTTAATTAGAGTATCAGAATTATTCCCCATGGAGTTCACCCAAGGAAGGACATCACAAAACCTTTAAAAAAAAAAATAAGACGTTAAGAAATGGAGTTAAGACAAAAATAGAGGCACACTCCTCTTATTTGAAAGTATATTTGTTCATGTCAGGAGAATGAAGACTGCATGAATTATTCATTAGAATAACAGTTTATTGGCAAAATTGTTGTCTTTGGATTGTGTGCATTATGGAGTGAATAAATAATGTGGTATGGATATTTTTAGGGACTGAAGAGTAAATCTAGGAAGAAAATTTGTAACAGGAAGGAAAGGAAGTTATGGCTAGAAGTGGTGGAGGCTTCTCAGTGAAATATGAAGAAGACATAAAAATTGCCTCCACTAAGACGTAAACCGGGAATACCAGAAAAACCCTTCTAATCACTTTCCTCTGTGTGTGGCCATTTTTCTGCAACTTAATCGAAGGTTTTCTGTATCAGTATGAGCCAAATGACGCTTATAATTAGGTTTCCTATAGCCACCCTTTTGAGCTCTCCAATGAGGTTCACAAATTCACATGGAATGTGGCGGTTGAGGTCTGGGGTACACTCCTACCCATTTCCTACCTGGCTCTGCCCCCTAGCACAACATCAGACAAGGCTTCCCTTCCTTTATGTCTTAGCTGCAAAAGAGACCTTGGTTCATTTCATGCTCAGAAGAGGAAAACCCACTCAGACTCTCCAAAAATTCTAGATCAAACCAAAGCTTACTGGGGGAACCACATTCCCATTAACCATTTTAACACAAAAGCTGCTGCTCGTAGAAAAGCCGTCATTGATAAGTGAACTTTAATGCTGATTGATTCAACAGACGGAAAACCATTTTGCTTCACTGAATCTTTTAAACGTAGCTAATGCTGTCAACTCTTCTGGAGCATTTCATGTTTTTCCTCTAAGGAGGAAAAAACCTGCTTCATAAAAATTGAAATCTAAGTTAGAAAAAAAAAAATCCTTACCTTGTGTGGTTCTACGCTGTTAAAGACAGACTCTTACTACAAACACCCCCTACCCCGCAGCATCCCCCAGACAAGCACATAAATTAAACACCTCCCTGGAAGAGCAGTTGGCACAGTTTTTTCTGCAGAGGGCCAGATAGTAAATATTTTAGGCTTTGCAGGCCAGATGGTTTTTGTCGCAGTTATTCAACTCTGCCCTTGCAGAGTGAAAGCAGCCATAGACAATACGTAAATGAATGAGTAAGGCTGTGTTTTTGTAAATAAAATCTACAAAAACAGGTGTCAGGCTGGATTTGGCCCTCAGGCCTTAGTTTGCAGCCCTCTAGTGAATTAGTTTCCTAGGGCTGCAGTAACAACTTATCACAAACTGGTGGCTTAAAACCAAAGAAATGTTTTCTCTGGCAGTTCTGGAGACCAGAAATCCTAAAGCAAAGGTACTGGCGGGGTCGCACTTCCTCCAAAGACGACAGGGGAGGGTCTTTCTTGTTCCTTCCAGTTTCTGGTGGTCCTGGCATCCTTGGCTTGCGGCTGCATCACTCCTAGCTCTAGTTTGGTCTTCATGTGGCCTTCCCCTCTGTGTCTCTCTGTGTGTTCAAATCTCCCTCTATTTCTCTTATTGAAATACCAGCCACTGGACTGAGGGCCCACTCTAAGTCCAGGATGATTTCACCTAGAGATTCTTAATGAGTTACATCTGTAAAAATCCTATTTTCAGCCAGGTGTGATGGCTCACACCTGTAATCCCAGCAGCTTGGGAGGCAGAGGCAGGCAGATCACTTGAGGTCAGGAGTTGGAGACCAGCCTGGCCAACATGGAGAAACCCCTTCTCTACTAAAAATACAAAAA
>NW_012106575.1:626140-626653 GCF_000951045.1 Mandrillus leucophaeus
ACCAGACTGCTCAGAGGTGTCGAAGGAGGGCTGGTCCATGACAACAACGAGACGCACAGCCCATAACTGATGACTAGGTTGTCCTTAACCATGCTCCGGCCACCTCAGGCCTAGGCTTCTTTGAGACCATCCTGTTCCTTCGTCTCCAAACTCTGATCTTCCTGCCCACCCCTATTCTTCTCTTTCATATTTCCCCTCCCTTCTGAGTCACATTTATTCATGGACTTCTCTATAGTTTTCTCTTTCCTTACAACCCACTCCCTCAGAACCTTGCCTGTAAGCTCACCAGCTATTTGCTGATGTGGGAGTTTTCTTGAATAAAGACTACGCACTCCGGCCAGGCGCGATGGTTCACGCCTGAAATCCCAGCACTTGGGGAGGCCGGGTGGAGGGGGGTGGATCACTTGAGGCTAGGAATTCAAGACCAGCCTGGCGTACATGGCAAAACCCCATCACCCCTGACGATACCAAAATTAGCTGGGTGTGGTGGCACGTGCCTGTAATTCCAGCTGC
>NW_012106575.1:630893-638449 GCF_000951045.1 Mandrillus leucophaeus
ACTACTACTACTACTACTACTACTACTACTAATAATAATAATAATAATAATAATAATAATAATAATAATTACAGGAGAGTCATCATCTGGGCCTCTAGTAGCCATTAAGGCCATGTTTTCACTCTGGGAGGGCACAGCCCACCCCAGTGTGCATGGCTTGTGAGCAACATGTGTCACTCTCTCTGCCCCCTTGCTTAGGCGTGTTGGAGCAATGCACAACCTCATGCCTGCATGTAACACCTGTGGCAGGGATAGACTGTCTTGCTGATCCCTTCCTGCTCAGTTTTTGACATGGTATCTAACACAAGTAGGGACCCAGTGGATACCTGTGAAAATGGGTGACTACTGACAGGATTGCATCCTTGGTTACCAAAGACAAGGGTGGGAATTTGGAATAGTAGCTCTGCTTTACGATCCAGAGGCTTTTCTGAAAAGACTGAAATTATCACAACCTGTTTTACAGAGCTACAAATTCAGGCAGAGGTTACTGTGGTACACCTTGCCAACTCCGTGTCCTATTCCAGTTGATAATTCAAAGCATTAATTCAAGAAGCAGACAATTCATTCTATTGTCCATTTAAAATTTCTTGCCTCTCGTACACTTACCTGACAATGTCTGCAAAGAAGTACAACAACAATGTTTTTAAAAGCGAAAGGCTGAGAATAACTTAGCCGATCAGAAGGGGGATTGCTGATTAAATTATAATACCACCCTAACAACAGACTTCTATACAGCCATGAGGTAGGGGGAAACTGAATAGAAACGTGATGTGCACACTAATTCTGAAATGTGCTTGTGTGTGTTTGTATTTGTGTGTGTGTGTGTGTGTGTGTGTGTACACAGAGAAGAAATTACACATTATTAAAAGTGGTTTTCTCTAGAGAAGAGGTTTTAGAAGGGGGCTTTTACATACTTAGTATATACATTTTATTCTTTTCTGGTTTGGATTTTTGCAATAGACATATATCATTTCTGTCAGCAATTCCACTACAGGCTATTTACCCAAAGGAAAAGCAATCACAATACAAAAAAGACACTTGCACACGTATGTTTGTAACAGCACTATTTGTAATTGCAAAAATATGGAACCAGCCCAAATGCCCATTAGCCAATGAGTGGATCAAGAACATGTGGTATATATAGATCATGGAATACTATTCAGCCATAAAAATGAACAAAATAATGGCATTTGCAGCAACCTGGATGGAGCTGAAAACCATTATTCTAAGTGAAGTAACTCAGGAATGGAAAAGCAAACATCATATATTCTCACTCATATGCGGGAGCTAAGCTATGAGAGTGCAAAGACATAAGAAAGATAAAATGGACTTTGGGGACTCAGGGGAAATAGGAGGGGGTGAGGAACAAAAGACTACACATTGGGTACAGTGGACACTGCTCTAGTGAAGAGTGCAACGAAATCTCAGAAATCTCCACTAAAGAACTTATTCATGTAACCAAACACCACCCGCCCCCCAAAACCTGTTACAATTAAAATTAAAATACAAAAAACAGGGTGTGCGACGTGACTCACACCTGTAATCCCAGCACTTTGGGAAGCCGACGTGGGTGGATCACTTGAGGTCAGGAGTTCAATATCAGCCTGGCCAACACGGTAAAATTCTGTCTCTACCAAAAAATACAAAAATTAGCTAGGTGTGGTGACATGCACCTGTATTTCCAGCTACTCCAGAGGCTGAGGCGGGAGATTCACTTGGACCTGGGAGGCAGAGGTTGCAGTGAGCTGAGATTGCACCACCGCACTCCAGCGACAGAGCAAGACTTCCTTTAAAAAAAATTAAATTATTATATTAAAAAACAGAAAAACACACAAATGAAACTTGAAAAAAAAAAAGTCTTCAGATTATTCGGCTCTGTAGAAACTGAGATGATGAATGAGCTTACTGAGATTCTAGGTGGAAGAAGAGGGACAGAGACTGATGTTACAGGAAGTGCTAAGGGGAACAGAAGGGCCAAAAGACAGAATGGACAGATCAGAAGGTGAAGGACGTCAGTTACCCACTTGCAAAGCAAAACGTCACCAGACCAGCCACTTCATACACAGTCATAAAATTTCCTCATCTGTGTGCCATTTTCCAAAGCAAAATCTCTTCACATGTCTCTTTGCTCTGGATTGATAAGGTTACTCATCACCAGGGGACAAGGGCTCTCCACAGTGACATTTATACAATCCCCTGCCCCTTCGTCCAAATCAAACAAGGTAATACTCAAAAGAAATTGTCCAGTAGACTCCCCCTGCTTCAACTCAGGCAGCTCAAAACCTTTTCAAATCTCAGTTGGCCAAAATTAAAATAAGAAAAAGTATTTCAAAAGTCTTGAGCTGCAGATGCATTCAATAACTTAGGAATTATTTATGGGTGCCCTACTGTGCTTGGCAGATAAACAAGAAGGGCATAATCCTTGCTCTGTGACCTTAGACATCATACAAAGAAGCCTGCATTTGTATGCAATGTAACAGGATCATGGAGACGCCGGGTAACTGGCCCAAGGTCACCAGGCCAGGTAATGGCCAAAATGGGAAGAAAACCCACATGTCTTGATTTCAACATGCCTTTTGAAGGAGGACCAGAGAGTACCCCACATTGTTTCTCCAGCTTTGAAGTCTATAATTATTTAACAACAAAAGATGAGGAAGAAAGAGAAAGAAGAGGAGGAGGAGAGCTGTTTTCAATTTGCCTTGTATTGTATTTATTTAGGAATCACGAAGTTTGGATTCTCTCTTTTTTTTTTTTTTTTTTTTTTTTTTGAGCTGGAGTTTCACTCTGTCACCCAGGCTGGAGTGCAGTGGTGCGATCTTGGCTCATTGAAACCTCTACCTCCCAGGTTCAAGCAATTCTCCTCCCTCAGCCTCCTGAGTATCTGGGATTACAGGAGTATACCACCATGCCTGGCTAATTTTTGTATTTTTTTTTTTTTCAGTAGAGACACGGTTTCACCATGTTGACCAGGCTGGTCTCGAACTCCTGACCTCAGGTGATCCTTCTCCCTCAACCTCTCAAAGTGCTGGGATGACAGGTGTGAGCCACTGTACCCAGAAGTTTGGATTCTTTCATCATTTTTAGAACATGCACAATGGAGCATCATGAAATTTGCTAACTTATATTTATAGAATTACTGTGATATTAAATGAACAAATATATTCATTTCACCAAATACATACATATACACATATGTGTATGTATGTGTGTGTATATATATACCTTAGACATCATATATATATACACAGACACACACATATGTATGTGTATATGTATTTCTATATATGTATGTATGTATTTATATATATACACACACACGGAGAGAGAGGAAATATAGGTAGATGATGGATGAGTGGACAAATTGTAGATAGTATTTTAATTTGTCATTTTAAAAAGCAGACATCATTCAGCCATTACTGGCACATTCAGCTAAAGGGAAAAGCACTGGCTTCCCTGGCACGTCTTCTGGAGCTTGGAGGGGTTTCTCTGGCAAGACACCAGCTCCCTTGTGAGGAGCTGGCTGCAACTCTGAGAAAAGGAAACAGGCTCTTGTTACAGTAAATGTCAGCCCCAGTGGGAAAACCTTACTAGCTGGCTGTGTTCTGGGAACAAATATGTTTTTAGTGGTTCATTGCCTGGAAAGCTCAACTTGGGTAGCCCCAAAACCTTTGAGTGTGTTTACCAGGGAGAATGAACATCACCTTTCTCATTCTGGGCACTGCAAATGGAAGCCAATTGAACATGTTCCATCCTCTCACTCTAGGACTAGCAACTTCTAAACATCCAGTGCTTGTGCTGAAATCACCTCTATAAATGTTGGTTTGTATTCTTGCAAGAATCTAGAAAGATGAGTCATAGGGAAGCTGCTCAAATGAAGGACAAAAACCCTCAATGGAAAAACTCACTTATTTCTGCATGTGTGAACCTAACTCTCTTCCTTATCTCCATAGAGAGATCCCTGGGATTACTTAGCCGAGATTCAAACATTAAATCTGATTCTTAGTAGGTACATAGCCTTAGCAAAGGACTTCACTGACATGTACCTCTGTCTCTGAATCTGTAAAATAGGAATTAAAAATAATTCCTAACCCCTAGGGGTGAGGAAAGAATTATAGGCAATAATGACCAGAAGAGTTTTCAAGTGCCGCACACTTAGCTATATGTGTTATTTATACACTTAGGTGTAATGTATATTTAGCAAATATACAATGAATTTTTGTTATCCACTTTAAAGCAACAGTAAAAGCATAAAGAGCATTTATTTAAAATAGTTATACTGCATTTCTCTGTCTCATGGCCACAGCAGACATCACTAATCAATCATAGCACTCTTTCTCCATGAACCTGCCTATGACCCCATTATCCTCCACATAGTCCTGCTGCAGATACCACTTCCAATCACCCAGCAATAGAAAGTGGTATGCAATTGTTTTGCAATCCCAGAGGCTGGTCTTGATGTAAACACTAAATACAGTCTGCAAATATGGCGAAAGATAGCCATTTGGGTAGCTGGGAACAACCTGAACCAAAACACTGACAACAAATGAACCATCACATATAAAGGGTTAGCTGCTTCTTCCTAAGCATTGAAGGTTTGCGGCTGATATAGATGTGGCACTAGCTACAGAGAAGTAAAAGATGGGCTGAAGAAGTTAGAGTTGAGTTGGAAAGCTTCCAAGATTGAACGAAGAAAAAGAAGGAGAAGGAGGAGGAGGAGGAAGGAAGGAGGAGGGAAGAGAGAAAAGGGAAGAGGGAAGAGGGAGAAGGGAGGAGGGAAGAGGGAGGAGGGGAAGGAAGAAGGAAGAAGGAAGGGGCAGGCGGAAGAGGAGGAGGAATAGACATACGTACCTATGTGAAGAAACTGCCTGAAAAAGTAGCACAGGAGTTACAGAAAAATCCCCCAGGAAAATTAAGATGAAGATTATACCTCAAAAAGACATGACTGGACTATATAAATCATACCAAAAAAAGAAAGCTGTAAAATAATTATTTGTATTACGACTTTCCAGTTAACTGAAGGTAATCTTCATTGAATCAACAAGAACAAGTTAACGACACTAATATACATATATATATGAAGCTTTCCTATATATGTGTATATATACATATATATGTATATATACATATATACGTATATGTTCTCCTCCTTCCTTCCTCCTCCTCCTCCTTCTTTTTCTTCATTCAATCTTGGGAGCGTTCCAACTCAACTCAACTTCATATATATGTGTATATATATACACACATACATATATATGTATATATGTATATATACACATATATACACACACATATATAAACATACTTCATGCTGCATGTTAGATATTTAATATACATTATTTTGTGCAACCTTACAAAAGAAGGAAGGAAAACAGAGGCGGTCAAAGATGAAAAATACAGAAGAGAAGAAGAAACAAAGTATGGTTTATTCATTTGCTTTTTCATTGCCATTTTACGTACTAGGCAGTCAAAGTCCAGGAGACTGATGTAAGTCGCCTGAAACCTGCCAAAGTCAGGAAGAAAACAATCCCATCTGACCCCTAAAGCACATAGTCGTAAACCTCTTTGCTGCACTTTTTTCCAAAAAAAAAAAGTCTAAAGTCACATGAAGTTTGGAAACCAGGAAGCCTCAGAATTCCTTTGAGAGAATTGAAAATTATGAAAGGTATAATTTTCTGTTGTGGCAAGAAATTAGTTCTAATATTGTTATGAGTCCCCTGAATATTTACAGCAACAGGCACACTGCCACAGTTGCACAGATAATGCTTAGATATGTCAAGAAAACACAAAACAATTAATTAGTATGACAACTCCCGCCTCAAGGAGGGAATTCTGATATTTAGTGAAAAACAAAAATACAATAAAATGCAATCATCTGGTGCCTATATTAGCAATAATTAGTATATATGATCAAAGCCAAGCCAAATATTATTTTTCTATTCCAAGTGTGCAAACTACAACATTCTGTTGGTACAGATGGGATGTATGTGTTGGCTGTTGGAAGAGCCCAGCTATTTGATGGCAGGGAGGAAAGACAGGAATTTTGGGGGCTTATCAGGCTATCCGACAGACTAGCCAGCCACATTTGTACTTGGCAGATCCAAACAAAACTGCCTGCTGCAAATTGTGTGCTCTCCAGAACCAGCACAAACACACATGATAAGTGGGAGACAACTGCACTCATCATGGAGTACAGAGATCACTGAACAAGTGGATGGGGACTCATGTTCAAATCCTGCCTTCCGCCATGGAAGCAACAGTCCTAGCACACGGAGCGGGATTTCCAACCTATCACTAGCCCCATTACTGACAGCCCTCATGACCCTTCTGAATCCTGGATACTGATCTCTGGAGTGAGACAGATGCTAATCGTCTCCCATTTGTGATTTTCTTTCAAACATTAGTGCATGCATGTAAGCCAAGCAGGTTCACCAGGAGCTTGCCAACCCCTCTCAATCCCTGTCTCTGGGACAGGCATGACTCGGTGAGAATGGCACCCTTTCATGCTCAGCCTCAGAGACTCTATTGAAGAAGATTCTTGGGTGGTAGATTCATACCATGGAATGCTACTCAGCAATCTAAGACAACCAACTATTGGCCCACGCAACAACTTGGAAGAATCTCCAGGGCATTATGCAGAGAAAAAGCAGCCAGTCTCCAAAGGTTACATCCTGTATGATTCCATTTATATAATATTCTTGATGTGATAGAACTTTAGAAATAAAGAACAGGTTAGCGGTTGCCAGCAGTTAGGGACAGGGGTAGGGGGGAGAGAAATGGGAGAAATCTGAGGGATCCTTGTGGTGATGGAACTGCTGTATATCTTCACTGTGGTAGTGGACACATGAACCTATGCAAGTGATAAATGTTTGTAATAGGAATAATTACACACACATGCACAAAGACACACACACCACACACACAAACCATACACACACACACACAAGTGCTGACACTACAGAGACACATAAACACCACACAAACACATATGTATGCAAACACGCCACACACACATATGCACACACCACCCAGAAACAACACATACCAAACACAGATGTATACACACATAAGCACCAAACACATAGACATACCATACACACATACATGTGTGCACACACCATAGACACACCATAAAACACACACATGCACACACATCATACAAACACATGCTCACAGTACACAGGCACACACACACCAAACACACACCACACAGACATAGATACACACAGTATAAAAAACAGTCACACATCACACAAACATATACCCCACACGAGTACAAATTTAACTAGCGAAAGCTGAAAAAGACCAGCAGATTGCGTCAGTAGGTGGTACCAATGTCTGTGTAAGATCAGTAGATCTTTCTACATCAGTAATATCAATCACTGGTTGTGATAACCCTAACCCTGTGTTTTTCTCTTTCTTTTAGAGCCAGAGTTCTCTCTTGTTGACCAGGCGGGAGTGCAGCAGCATGATCTCAGCTCACTGCAACGTCTGTCTTCCAGTTTCAAGTGATTCTCCTACCTCAGCCTCCTGAGTAGCTGGGATTACAGGCGCCCGCC
>NW_012106575.1:639079-645330 GCF_000951045.1 Mandrillus leucophaeus
CCGCGCCCGGCTACGTTTTCTTTAAAACCAAACGAAAATCATGTAAATCTAATTTCTTGCCTGGAGTCTGATTTTTGTGAAGCTGTTTCCACTTGCCCAGCGAAGGGCTGCAGTGGCCACAAAATGAGGTGATGTGTGGGACTGCATGTAGAGTGGCTATGGTGTGTAGAGATACTGTCATTTCCACCACCTTAATCCAGTTTAGATCAAATGACCAATGATATTGGAAATTCAGATCTCCCAGACGCCGTTCGGATATTTTCACGTGCCTGGACTTAAGCTATGCAAAGCCCCATGGTTTGTATTCACTGGATTCCGAATGGTTCCATAGGCCCCCGACCAATCCCAGAGTTCCAACATTCCAGGGCAGAACCACACCTATCTGCTGCCATAACACTTCCTTTGACACTATGGCAACACTAGATCCCAAGTGCATTTGATGTGGGCTGTAACCTTCCATTTACCCTACATTGATTTCCAAATTGAAACGGTGTCTCATACGACACATGTTTTCTGTGATCGTTTGTCCTGTGAATTCATTTAGTAATGAAGCATATGGTCTGTCTTCCCATTTTGAGAGCCTGGGTAGCATTCAGGACAGCCAGCCGCCAGCCAATGCAAACACGCAAGAAGAGGCTTGCCAGCCTGCAATTCTAAGGCTGAAACGACGCTCAGGTGAGTTTGCTTCCATTATCCTGTGCCAGTGAGAATATGATTGCTTTCTCCCACACTCAATAGCATGGAAGTCGCTGAATATTTAGTAGCATAATCAAGCATAATAGGGGAAAACAGGAGAGCTCCTTGTAAATTTCCTTTAGCCTTTCACAATCTGACATCAGAGGATGTGTGTTTATTATAAGGAAAAAAATTTTTTAAAGGCACTTTTTTGTTGTAAAGAAAACAGGTTATCGCCGGGCGCAGTGGCTCACGCCTGTAATCCCAGCACTTTGGGAGGCCGAGGCGGGCTGATCACGAGGTCAGGAGATCGAGACCATTCAGGCTAACACGGTGAAACCCTGTCTCTACTAAAAATACAAAGAATTAGCCAGGCATGGTAGCGGGTGCCTGTAATCCCAACTACTGGGGAGGCTGAGGCAGGTGAATGGCGTGAACCTGGGATGCAGAGCTTGCAGTGAGCTGAGATCGCGCCACTGCACTCCAGCCTGGGCGACAGAGTGAGACTCCGTCTCAAAAAAAATAAACATAAATAAAAATTAAAAAAGAAAACAGGTTATCACATATATTGTACGAATGTATGGATAAAACTTTCTTGGAGGGCACATATTAGCAATATCTATCAAAAGTAAATCCATCTAGTCATTAAATGACGAAGAAATTATCCTATAATTGTGCATATACAAGTACAGAGAGATAGAAGTATACATAGATGTAGAGTTTGAAGTAGAAAAGTAACAAAACCCAAGCCATTTAACAAGCATCAATAAGAAATCCATTAAATGTTTCACTCATAAAAGGGAATACTATAAAACTATTAAAAATAAAAGGTAGTGTATTATACATATATAGACTTCCAGCATATGTATATACATGTATATGTACATATATATGTATGTCTGTTTGTGTGTGTGTGTGTGTATATATATATATATGGACTTCCAGAGTAGCAAGTCTTGAGAAAGGAATCAAGAGTTGAGTGATCGGTCAGGCATGGTGGTCACACTTGTCATCCCAGCACCTTGGAAGGTCGAGGTGGGCAGATTGCTCAAACCCAGGAGTTTGACACCAGCCTGAGCAACATGGTAAAACTCCATCTCTACATGTATACATAATATACACATATATATACATGTGTGGATGTATATATACATATATATAAAACATATCTACATACTACATAGTTATCCTGGCTCCTGGAAAAATATATTAGTTTCTAATGGGGTATACGAATGAGATTTAATGTCCAATTATATGGACATAAAATTTATGTCCAATTTTATGACCGCTATATGTGGTCCATCACATACATAGATATTATATATAGCACATTTACATATATAAATATTAGAACAATAGGTGAATGATTATATATACACATATATAGATTATATATACACGTGTGTGTGTGTGTGTGTGTGTGTGTGTATACATA
Source organism: Mandrillus leucophaeus (assembly GCF_000951045.1). Classification (NCBI taxonomy): domain Eukaryota; kingdom Metazoa; phylum Chordata; class Mammalia; order Primates; family Cercopithecidae; genus Mandrillus; species Mandrillus leucophaeus. Next base: position 641,190 of record NW_012106575.1, read on the forward strand.
TATTTTTTTTTTTTGGTGGAAGGAGAAGGGAGGAGGGCAGGTGGCTGGTAGCTCTTCCACAGCCCAATTCCTGGGAATATCAGTATTTCTCTTATTCCACTACTGTTTTCTTTTTTTTAGACAAGGTCTCTCCCTGTTACCCAGGCTGGAGGGCAGTGGTGCAATCTCCAGTCAAGGCAACCTACACCTCCCGAGCTCAAACAATCCTCCCATCTCAGCCTCCCAAGGAGCTGAGACTACAAGTGCATGCCACCACGCCTTGCTATTTTGTATTGTTATTTTATGTAGACATGGAGTTTTGCCGTATTTCCCAGGCTGGTCTTGAACTCCTGGCTTAAATGACTCACCAACCTCGACCTCCCAAACGACTGGGATCACAGGTAGCCATTGTACTTGGCCAATCCTCCAACTCCTGATTCCTTTCTCAAGACTTACTATTCGGGAACTCTAAGGGTGATGATACGACGTTCACTCTCTCAAAATGAATTTTTAAAGAAAGCTAAAAACTTTGTTTCAGCTTGATTTTAAAATAAATCTTGTGGTAGTACTCAGCCTCTTCAAAAATCTGTAGGCTGATAACAGTTGTTTATCTTTCTGAAACAAGAGGCTTTGGAGAGTCTGCACTGATATCTTGAAGGAAAACACATACCTAAGATGCACCCCTCCCCCCCCAACACACAATATTCCAGCTCAGTAGTAATTTATATCGTACAGAATCCACCTAATTCAACTCAAAATATTATTCTGAGGATAAAGTTATTTAAAGAAAAGTTAACATCCCTATTCTCTTCCTCATTATACAAAGTTATAAAACTCTGTAATCCTAGTTTCCCTACCTATGAAGTGGGTTTGATAAGAATACAAACTTCATACAATTGTCGACAACATTAAATAATACTCATAAAGCATTTGGTAAAATGTGTATCCCATACTCACTGATGCTCCATGTATACAACGTGTGGTAAATGCAAATATTCACACACTCACACACAAACACTTAAACGAAGATGGTCTAGTCATTTCCCAAACTAAGTTTTATGCCTTTCCAGTCCCATTTTCTTACAACTGCCCACTTACTTTCAGTATCTTCTAAATGCCTTCAAGTTTAAGTATAGTTTTAACACAAGGAAGACTTTCTGACAACTCAAGGCATGAAAAAATGGCTGCCTTGTGGGAAGGTCCTGTCACTGAGTAGATTCAAGCAAATGACCTCTTGTCAGGTAAATCTTAGGAAAGATCTACAGTCTTTCTGTGATGGGACCATATCTTTCAAACTTCCCCCCACAGTCACATGAAATGCTTGTGACACTCTTCATGGGTAGTTTTTCTACTCTCCCAGGCAGAGATGGATGAGTGATTCTCTTTCCTCTGTCCTCAGTATCTTTCACCTTTCTCCTTTCCAGCACTAGAGCTTATAACTAAGTATCTCTGCCATGTCTTCCTCGGACTGAAGATCCTCCAAGGCAGTGAGGTGATCCTGGTTATTTCTTAATCTCACAACACTTGGCACATCATAGGTGCTCAACGAATAACTTTCGGATGATAAACTATAACTTGCAAAAACAATCTGGAGTGGTTTTCTATCTGCAAATATTCCCCTGTAAGTTCTAGCCCATTATTTAAGGAAATCCGTTGCTTAAATACTAGTAACAGAAACAACAATGATGGTGATGATGGATAAATTAAGAAGCAAGTCCACAGAAATGTCAATAGAATGCTTCTTCTCTTTATCTCCATTATCCTCATTTAAAAGGTTTTTTTTTTTTTTTTTTTAAACCCGGTTTAATGCTTAACTAGAACAATTTACCTCTATCTCCTCCCTGCCTAGTATCAAGAACAAAAACATCTGACAGCCGCCTCTTTGAGGGCATCTTCCTCATGGTACTTTTCCCCTCATGATAACTGAAAACAAGCATAACAATAAAACAGATGTCCTTTCCTTTCTTTTTTTGAAACACTGTCTCACTGTCACCAGGCTAGAGCTCAATGAAACTTCTGACTTCCCGGTTCAAGCGATTCTCCTGCCTCAGCCTGCCAAGTAGATGGAATTACAGGTGCCCCTCGTCCTCTGCCCACCACCACCATGCCTGACTAATTTTTGTATTTTCAGTAGAGATGGGGTTTCACCATTTGGCCAGGATGGTCTTGATCTCTTGACCTCATGATCCACCTGCCTCAGCCTCCCATAGTGCTGGGATTACAGGCGTGAACCACCACGATCAGCCAGCAGATGCCCTTTTGATCCAATACATGTCCTCTCTCCCTAAATCAAACTTTTCCTGGAAGGTGGGACAGGAAGGAAAGACTAAAATAGAAGGTTGCATTTATAGTTTGGCTATAGAGTAAATCAGATCATGTTTATCCAATGAAATAAATTAATAAACATGAAAAAGTTCAGGAGATTCTGATCCATGCCTCCAGGTATGCATTTGATAGATACTACCAGACTCAAAGTTGAGTTCTTGCAGAATTTTTTAAAACATATTTATGTCCACAAGTGACACAGACAGATTCATAACAGGAGGGAAGGAGGATATTTAGCTACTTTTAGTTTTCTCTGCAGACAGATTATAACATTAAGAGACAACTTTTGTACAAAATATTAGACTGTGCCATGTGTTTATCATTTGTTAACCAAATGATAAACAAAAAAAAAATGTTAGAATCACAAATAAACACACTCTCATGAGAAAAAATAGGTTTTGTGCACCAGCAATGGCCACTCCTTGGTTCCCGCCTTGCCCAGATTTTGTTTGTTCTCAGAAAGCATCTCTGTTGCATTTTTATGTCCACTTGAGTCTTGCAAATGATTAAGAGCCTTCATACAGGACTCAGTGCCACTTACTTTCCATTGTCTCTTCCAGTGAGGGAAAATGGTCCACCATGCTTGGACATAAACTATCATGCCTGGACCCCAACAGAAACAATTCTAAACTATTTTTCCAGGAGTCAAGATAACCAGGACACAACTTGTTTTGCCCATGCTGCGTTTCCAAAGCAAAATAAGTTCCTTTTCGCTGACATCTGCACATACTAGACTCACATCTTTCCAATAAGATTGACACAACAGAGAGGCCACTATCAACGATGCAAATGGAATCCAATGAACCTAACAGCCTATCTTTACCAAGATTACACAGCTAACTGTTTGGTAGCACCAGACCATACGGCCACCATTTGTAAAGATCCTAGTTGAAATAAAAGCTTTAATGCAGTTTTGAACTAGAATGACCATTAAAACTGATGGCAATTTATTTGTCTATCAGGTCAGCCAAGGGTTGGGATTAGGTACTGGATGCAACCACGGAGTAGTAAATTTATCTTTTAATCTTTGCCCATTATCCCTTCTATATTTTTTCTGGTAGCAACATCTCTCTTTCCATTGATAGAATACTTTCCATTAGGGAGGGTTTACTAAACCTATGCACAGCCTACTTGTGCTACCGTTATGGACACATGGTATACGCTGGAAATCAAAATTCACTCTCCTTCTAGCTCCAAGGATCAGCTCAAGGGTGAGGATGTGATCCCAACAAAGTTGATATCTTCTTTCATTTTATATATGGAACCCATGTGTGAGAAGGTCTTACTTTGCTTCAATACAGAAGCTGTCAATGATATAGTCTAGAGCAGGGGTCCACAAACCCCAGGCCATTAACTAGTACCAGTCCATGGTCTGTTAGAAACCAGGTCACACAGCAGGAGGTAAGCAGCACGCGAGCAAGCAAAGCTTCATCTATATTTACAGCCGTTCGCCATAGCTCACATTACCACCTCCTGTCAGATCAGCAGCGGCATTAGATTCTCATAGGAGCACAAATCCTCTTGTGAACTGTGCATGCAAAGGACCTAGATTGCATGTGGCTTATGAAAATCTAATGCCTAATGATCTGTCACTTCCTCCCACCACCCCGAGATGGAACTGTCTAGTTGCCTGAAAACAAGCTCAGGCTTCCCACTGATTCTACATTATAGTGAGTTGTGAAATTATTTCATTATATACTACAATGTAATACTAATAGAAACAAAGTGTACAATAAATGTAAAGGACTTAAATCATCCTGAAATCATTCCCTCCATTTTCCCATCCCTGAAAAAAATTGTCTTCAAACTTCCTCCCACAGTCACATGAAATGCTTGT
>NW_012106575.1:646005-650715 GCF_000951045.1 Mandrillus leucophaeus
GAGATGGTGCGGCGCCACTGCACCCCAGCCTGAATCCAAGGGAAGGCAAGAAAAGCGTAGCCCATCTCCCACTCCAAGGCTGACTTTTAAAAATTTACTTCCCCAGCGAGATCTGATTTGGCCCAAGGTAGCTTCTAGTTCAACAACCATCTTTCTTTCTTTTGGGATAAGTTTACATAGGACGTTGCTGGTTCGGGCTTAACATAATAGTTCCTCAAAGTAGAGCACACTTTACAGCCTCTGTCATTTGAGGGAGAGAACTTCTGCGCTACCATAAAAATAATTTTGGAAAGGAGCGTATCTGCTTTCAGAAAGTGTCTGCCAAGATGTGGCCCAATGTAATTTAAAATGGTGAGGACAATCAGCTTGAAAATTAAGGTTTCTAATGGGAACACCTACTCAGCCCTAATAATAGGGGAACTACCATCATAATTACAATGTGGTATAAGCAGGCACATCATTAACTAACTTTTCTCAGCTACTGCAATTAACAAGCATCAATAGATTGAGTAAATTATTAATAACCCACACATGCTCCAGTGAACACTGCTGGTTCTGTTTTATTTTGCAAGTAAGAAGCAAAAAGTTAACAGCTGATATCCAAACAATCTCTGACTTATCTCTTTCTAAACATCACTGTACTTTTCAATAATTCTTCCTGGAGGAGATAGCAGTCGTAAAGAATTACGTTGTCAATAGAGAAGAAAATATCCTGAAAGTGGGCCATGTAATCTAACAGAGAAATCATCTTTTAAGAGTTGATCAAACAGTAGCCATCTCTTACTTTCTTCATGGTGTCATCATTTATGGGATTGTTACCATCAGTGAGTGGTAATAATGGTGGAAGCTGTGGCTGACATTACACCGCAGAGTGTGATTCAGCAGTTTTCAAATACAGCCCGGGGACCAATTTATGACATTCTCAAATAACCTCAAATCATAGGGCATTAACATAGGGTGGGTACTGTCTAATATACACACAACCAAGGAGACATACAAAGAGGTCCAGAAAGAACTAAGAGACACAACCAAGGTTGCACACATAGGTGGAGGCGTCTCTTTTACCTCTTGCATTTACATGGTTGCCAGCCAGTAGGTAAATAAAACATATTTTTTGTCCTTCAGATGTGCATGTTCTAGCAGAAGGAGGCTGCTGATAGGAAACATCAACAGACCATGAAAGCCCTATGACTGGAATAAGCACAAGGAAAGAGGGAGGGAAGAACAGGCAACTCCACTGGGGCAGGAGGTTCACAGCTTCCCATAACAGCTGTAATCTCTGTTGAGTCAGAACAGAGGTGGAGAAGGGTTCCAGCAGAGGAAATACTACACATAAAAGTCTGAGTATGCGAAAAACATGGCATATTTTGCAAATAACAAGCCATGAGATGTGGCTGGAGTTTAGCTGAGACAGTGAGTAGGGGTCAGATAAAAAGGGCTACATTAAGGAAGAGTTACTCCCACTGGGAACCTTTTTTTTTTTTTTTGAGATGGAGTCTCGCTCTCGCTCTGTCGCCCAGGCTGGAGTGCAGTGGCGCGATCTAGGCTAACCACAAGCTCCACCTCCTGGGTTTACGCCATTCTCCTGCCTCAGCCTCCCAAGTAGCTGGGACTACAGGTGCCCACCACCACGCCTGGTTAACTTTTTTTTTTTTTTTTTTTTTAGTAGAGACGGGTTTTCACCGTGTTAGCCAGGATGGTCTCGATCTCCTGACCTCGTGATCCACCCACCTCGGCCTCCCAAAGTGCTGGGATTACAGGTGTGAGCCACCATGCCTGGCCCCCACTGGGAGCCTTTGAGGAGTCTTCACTAGGAAGCAGTGTGGCTAGACATTACTTAATTGAAAAGTCACTAGGGCTGCAGTTGTCAGAATGGGGTGGAGGCAGGTGTGGAGAGGGAAGGAAAGAGCCACAGGAAGACAAGCCTGGTGGCTCATGCCTGTAATTCTAGCACTTTGGAAGGCCTGCAGGGGCATATAGCTTGAGCTCAGGAGTTCGAGACCAGCCTGGGCAACATGGCAAAACCCTGTCTCTACAAAAATAATAATAATAATAATAAAATAAATAAGTTCAAAAATTAGCTGGGTGTGGTGGTGTGTAATCCCAGCTACTCAGGAGGCTGGTGTGAGACGATCTTTTGAGCCTGGGAGGAGGAAGTTGCACTGAGTTGAGATTGCACTGCTGTACTCCCACTGGGTGATAGAATGAGACCCTGTCTAAAAAAAGGAAAGGAAAGAAAGGAAAGAAAGAAAAGAAAAAGAAAGAGCCACAGGAAGCTTGCACCAATCCATGAAAGACAGTGGTCTTAAGGAAAAGCCTCTCACCAGTGGGAATGGAATAGGAAATCAATGGATGTATTTTTATGATTATTGAGAGATAAAACCAAGAGACTTGACTCTTTACCCTGCATCCTGAGTGGTATGACTACAGACAACTCCTTCACAAGCCAACAGTCATATTGCAACTCCCTCTTCTACCACATCAAAACAGCACCAGGAAGTCCAGCAGCCTTGATTCTGAATAAAAAAACATGAAGGAGGAGAATTGGGGAAACTGGGCAGTAGGAAATGATTTCCAATACTTGGTTTCTCTCTTCCATGTCTGGAAACCTGGGTTTTCAAAGACTGTCTCCCGCTGTGAGAAAGGAAATGTTTTAGAAAAAAAGAACAAGGGTAGACTTGGTAGACCAGAAGGCCTCTTCCCTTGAAGTACTCTCTAAGCCAGGAAGGAAGCAAAATAATGTGGCTCCAAGTTTTCCTATCTTTGTGCCTTCTTGAAATGAAATGCATCAGACTAAACTGATTTTAGGCACATGTAAAGTCATCTGACTATCTCCGAGCAGAAGGAAGAACGAAAAAGGTGACCCGAGGGTCACCTTGCTACAGACATACTCAGAGCCTGTCTGAGGGCAAGTGCCTGGGGCTGCCGAACTCAGAATCAGTCTCAGGCAGCTCTGCCTCCCAGGCCTCTTTGGGTTTCTGTTCAAACGATTGCCTCATTTTGAGATCATTCGAGCATGTTAAAACTGTAGACAGCAGAGCGGCACATCTATTCAATGACCATTTAAACTATACAACTGGAATTTATCACAAGTACAAGGCAAAGGGTGAATCATTAGAAAATCAAACTTGGAAAATCTCCATTCTCGACCAAACAGCTATGTTTTCTGTTCAGGGAACAACTCAGCATTACAGCCTTTAAACATTAAATATATACAGCCTCTTCTCACCGTGTGAAAAAGATCTGAAGTTGAGATGTACACAGCAAAAGAGGTTTTAAAATATGTAGAGAAGGAACTTAAGAGGAGGTGAAAAATTAAAAAGAGGGAAGCATCAGTTAATGCAAAAAAATTAATCTGATAATGGCCTGTACAGATGCTAAAATCAGGCTTCTTGGAGTCTGCCTACAAACAACACTCAAAGGAAAACTCCTCCATAAACAGCAACCAGAGCATGCTAGAGTGTGCCTTTAAACTTCTTCCATTTGTTTTAAAGTTTTGTTTTCAACTTAATTGTTGGTCTAACAGACTCCACGCAGTATTTGGTGTAACTCCTCTGAGTCAGCCCTGAGAACAGCATTTTTTGCTTTGTTTGTCTAAGTCAATTGTGCATCACTCCCTAGAGACTGGCTGTGACTAGGTTTGTCCGCTCATCTTGAGTGTTCTGCTAAAGAGAAACTTTCTCATCTGGCCTCTGATCTTGAAGTGGCAGCTCTTACCTTTGTATACCTGTTGTGTGACTGCAAGGTGCTAATTAGACATTACTCCTTAAGGAAGGCTTAACACAGTTAGTGGGAATGTAAACTAGTCCAGCCCCTGTGGAAAGCAATCTCGAGGTTTCTCGAAGGACTTAAACAGAACTACCATTCAACCCAACAATCCCATGACTGGGTATATGCCCAAAGGAAAATAAATCGTTCTACCAAAAATACACATGCACTCGTATGTTCACTGCAGCTCTATTCACGATAGCAAAGACATGAAATTAACCTAGATGCCCATCAATAGCAGATGGGATAAAGAAAATGTGGTCCATATACACCACGGAATACTATGCAGCCATAAAAAAAAAAATAATGTTCATTGCAGCGACGTGAACGCAGCTGGAAGCCATTAGTCTAAGTGAATTAGTGCAGGAAAAGAAAACCAAATATCACATATTCTCACTTAGAAGTGGGAGCTAAACATTGACTACACATGGACATAAGGATGAGAACAACAGACATTGGAGACTACGAGATGCGGGGGAGTGGGAAAGCCAGGGCTGTAAAACTGTCTACCAGGTACTACACTCACTACCTGGGTTATAGGATCATTTGTATACCAAACTTCAGGAACATGCAGTTTGTATACCAAACTTCAGGAATATGCATGTAACAAACCTGCACGTGTGCACTCAAAACCTAAAATAAATGTTGGAAAACAACTAAAACTAGGGCCAGGTGCAGTGGCTCATGCCTATAATCCCAGCACTTTGGGAGGCTGAGGTGGGTGGATCATTTGAGGACAGGAGTTTGAGACCAGCCTGGCCTACATGGGGAAAGTCTGTCTGTATCAAAAATACAAACAAACAAAAAAAATTAGATGGGCATGGTGGCAGGCACCTGTAATCCCAGCTATTCAGGAGGCTGGGGTAGGAGAATCACTTGAACCTGGGAGGTGGAGGCTGCAGTGAGCCGAGATTGCAGCACTGCACTCCAGGTTGGGCCAAA
>NW_012106575.1:651610-656303 GCF_000951045.1 Mandrillus leucophaeus
AAAAAAAAAAGCAGTGTTCTTTTTTATTATTTATTTTGATGCAGGGTATCACTCTGTCACCCAGACTGGAGTATAATGATGCAATCATGGCTCACTGCAACCTCGACTTCCTGGGCTCAGATGATCCTCCCACCTCAGCCTCCCAGGTAGCTGGGACTACAGGCATCGCCACATGCCAGGATATATTTTTGTATTTTTACTAGAGTTGGGGGTCTCACTATGTGTCCCAGGCTGGTCTCACACTCCTGGGCTCAAGTGATCTGTCTGCGTCAGCCTCACAAAGTGCCAGGATTGCAGGCATGAGCCACTGCTCCCAGCCGCATTGTTCTTTGTATGCTGTCTGCTGGGTTCTGAGTCTGGAGTGCTGGAGAATATGCTGGGTATCATAAGCTTACTGCTCTTGCTTTGTTTCAATGAGAAACCCAAGAAGACCTGAAAGAAATACAAAAGTTAACCCTGATGGCCTGTGCATCCTAGCTCTCCCTAGTATCAGAAAGCTGAAGACCACCTTTGTTCATCATCACCAGCTAGCCAATCTCAGTGGGGGTGACAGAGCTTCTGGGTAGGCGAGGGGTTCAGCTGGTTCAGCAAAGTACATTGATGTGAGGATTTCTTCTCTGCCTTTGCACAGGAAAGACCATCGCTGCAAGTGCATTTCAAAGTCAACATATATTATAAGCGAGCAGAGCTATCATTTTTAGTGCCAGAGAAACTAGAAATTTCAATACGTGGCATCTGCTGTTCCTGCAGGGGAGTCTGAGGCCCAGTCTCATGGGAGTTGGGGAAGGGGCTTGAACTAGGACCAACAGTTAATGCTCTGGGGTAAACGATGCTGTGCCATTGCTCATCCCTTAATCTAGACAAGCTTTGACAGGCAAAGTGCATTTTAAAACTGATGCTTGCCCCAATTTGGAGCAGTCAAAAGAAGTGGGGAGTTAGCAGTTTTAATCACAGCACTCTTAGCCCCCAGTCAGTTATCAAACTGTAGCCACAGATGGGGTGAGTAGGTGCATACAAAGGACGGCAGTGAAGGAGGGTGTGCCTGTCCACTACGGCTACTCCGCCAGAGGGTCATGGACTTGAGGGGATGGAAACCTCAGAGAACCGGGCTGTATGTGAAGGAAGAGGACTGGCCACATGCAGGAGCCATGGAGAAGTAGCGTGTGTGCGGAAAGAGAAAGAGAGACAGGGAGAGGGAGATTCATACGTGGTTTTTATGTCTCCCTAATACAGGGCCATACCACTGGGAGATGTCAAGCTTAACGACACATTCTTTAAATTTCAAGACCCTTATCAGTATCTAAATGAAACCAAATTCAGCTATTAAATGCCCTGAAAATGAGCATGGCTCCTAAATACACACACTAACATAACCAAGAGGGGTAAAACACAGTAGGTGCATGTAGATCATCATATGAGGTTCTGCACTTGCTTTAAGTGCAAGAAAAAAAATTACATGGCAAAAGGGAAAGAAGGCCAGGTGCAGTGGCTCATGCCTGTCATCTCAGCACTTTGGGAGGCCGAGGCAGATGGATCACTTCAAGTCAGGAGTTCGATACCAGCCTGGCCAATATGGTGAAACCTCGTCTCTATTTAAAATACAAGAAAATGAACCAGACGTGCTGGTACATGTCTGTAATCCCAGCTACTCAGGAGGCTGAGGCAGGAGAATCTCTTGTACCTGAGAGGTTGAGGCTGCAGTGAACCGAGATCACGCCACTGCGCTCCAGCCTGGGCCACAGAGTGAGACTCCATCTCAAAACAAAAAACAAAAAACAAAAAAGGGTGTGGGGTAAAGAAACAATTGGGATGGTGCCCCTTGACTGTAGCAAAACCATCCTGAGACTTGGAGATGCTCATATCTGGAAAGGGATCACTGTCAAGCTAGGATTGGTACCAAAAGAGCAGACCAGTCACATTCAGCTAGGGTTTGCCTAGAAGAAAATCTTTAAAAAAAAAACACACAAAAATGCCAGCTGACCTGTTTCAGAATTCTTATCTCCCTGCACTCCACTGGGGGAGGGAGAAAGGGGCTGACCTTCATGTAGGCAAAGGTGCCTCACATCAGAGACACTCGGCTGCTGGAGACCCCAGGGAGACACAAACCTAATGCTGCTAAATGGCAACCTTCAGCAATCACCTTCTCGGGCCATAAAGACTCCTTTATTCCATAGCTTGATTTGCTATTGATTTAGGGCTCTTTTTCATAGTGATGCAGGAAAACATTTTATTTTCTCATAGGTAGGTGGGAGGGAGACTATCTGGGGAAAGGGGAGGGAAGCTGCTGTGCAGAGTGAACACCATCATTTAATGAATGCCGTCAGGAAGGGAGGGCTCTCTATGGCATCCCTGAAAGTTCACACTTGAACTTTCTAAATAGGTCTAGATTCAGGCGCAGTGGCTCATGCCTGTCATTCCAGCTCTTTTTGCGGTTGAGGCAGGAACATCGCTTGAGACTGGGACGTTAAGGCTGCAGTGAGCTGCTGTGTTTGTGCCACGACGGCACTCCAGCCAGAGCAACAGAGGGAGAGGCCCTGTCTAAAAAACACACACACACACACACACACACACACACACAAAAAGTGTTTTAACCTGGGTTGCCATGGATTGTGTCCAAAGATGGGTACCAGAAACTGTGAACCCTAAAGTGACAGTAAAAAATGGTGTTTTCTTTGTACATGTACCAATTCCTCTGGGGAGGAAGTTCTTTGCTTTCATTAGACACTCAAATAATTCCGAGACCTCTCAAAATGAGGAAATCTTTAAGATGAGAAAGTGAGTCTATCTGTCTATCCATGTCCTTTCTTAAACAATCACTTCTGCAAACTAGAGAGATATTCATCATCTATTACCCAGAAGAGCAAATTCTATGAAGACGTTTTCCCCCAAGGGAAAAAGCCTACAGACACATCAACCCAAAACAGCCTTTACAGACCTTGAAAAGTACACAGGAACCAAACCATGCATGTTCCAAAGACAAGACCATGGTTTAAAGAAAGTTATGATTGTTTTCAGAAAAAGACTAACAACATTATTCTATTGTCTGTGAACAGACATTACAGAAATAGCTCCTAGGGACCGTACAGTAGTAGCTCTTACCTGCTAGGATCTCATACTACCTGCTAGGATCTTGTACTACCTGTAAGACATACTGTGTACAATCAGTATACACAGCAAGCACAGTGTCGATATTGAATAAGCACTGCTAAATAGTATAAATGAACAAACAAACCCATGGATGAATGTACGATCAAATGAACGACTTTGGAGAAGTTTTAATGCTGAGGATCATATCTGCAGAGAGCTGAACTCCTAGGTTTCACAGACTCACTCGCTCCCCTCCAAGGACACAGAAAAGATAAAAAGGGTGAGTGAGAAGGAGGTCTGGGAGAAAGCTACCCCATAAATACAAGGTATTGTTATTTTTATTTTTATTGGTGCTTCATGCTGCCTCCAGGGGAGGGGGTAGGATATGTGAATATGGCTAATTTTCTGCTTGACTCCAGACACATTCTAAATTACTGAGCCACATTTTATTTTAAATTGACTAATAAAGAAATCTCACACCCCACACCATTTCACATTTTCTTGGGTCGTTGAACGTTCCCACTTTTCTACAGTGGTTTAGTCCTCTCCTTGAGAGCTGGATCGGGAGTGGGGTGGAAGAGAGCTGGAAAACAGTTGGATGCATCGTCATTTCTCTTCTCTCTCCCTCTCCCTCTCTCTCTCTCTCTCTCTCTCTCTCTCTCTTAATTTTTCCCTGATCAAAACACAAAGAAAATGACAAAAAAAATCACCCTGAATCAGATGCCTTGCTTTTATGCTCACTTACACCAAAAAAACACGTACGGCTTCTTGCTTTCCCCAACATAAAAATAAATGGAAAACATTTTGCAAATGTCAAATGCTATATAAAAGGAAAAAATATGAAGGACACTGCACACATAAACAATAACACTAATGACAAATTTTACCTCTCCTAAAGCACTCTCAGCCACCCAGTTCCAATTCTGGAGTTGTATCTCAAGGGTCAGAAACCAGCTATATCATAGGTAGAAATGGATTCTCACAGAAACACACACACACACACACACACACACACACACAATACTCTGCAGATGTGTCTGCAGATGATATGAAGGAAAAGAGAAGAAAAATAAGAGAAAATGACTCAGCGCTGACCATTCTCTTTCCATCTTTCATTCATTCAACACTGGTTTAAGCAACACTGTGTTCAAAATGGTATAAGGCATTGGGCATTCCATATACAAAACAGTACCGGTGGTTCTCACTGGAACGCAGTGGCCTTAGAGAGGGAGACACACATTAAAGACATGTAGATGTAAACGAGATCATTGCTGATAATGCTGTTATCAATCAAAATGCTCTGACTGACAGTCCAGAAGGTAAGCATGTAAGGGAAAGTCCCAGTGAGAAAATAATATTGAGGCACAGCCCAATAGCTAAGAAAGAGCTGGCCATGTGGAGAACAGCATAGGGAAGAACACATAAAAATGCTCAGGGGTAGGACACAATCTATTTTTTTTCCTATTTATTTATTTATTTATTATACTTTAAGTTCTAGGGTACGTGTGCACAACATGCAGGTTTGTTACATATGTATACATGTGCCATGTTGGTGTGCTGTACCCATTAACTTGTCATTTACATTAGGTATATCTCCTAATGCTAT
>NW_012106575.1:661333-663692 GCF_000951045.1 Mandrillus leucophaeus
GCTGGTGACAGCGGGAACAGAGTAGGGAAGATGGATTAGAACTTGCTGGTGGATAGGATGATGAAGTAAAGGAGAAGAAGGGATCCAAAAAGACTACAGTAGCTCATCCCTTCTAAGCACTAAAGTTAGATGAGTTTAACTCATCCAAACTACAAATGGCATTAATATGTTAATGAACATGCAGTCTTTCATCAGGTATAGGGAGCCATAAATAGCCCCTCCTTCCAAAATAAAAATAAAAATAAAATAACAATGATCCTTGATGCACTCTAGCAAAATTCCATTTCCGTGCTTTATGCTCTACATTGACTCCTGCACATTTTTCCCTTAGATCATCCCTGAGAACTCGGATTAGCAATCATCTGATAAGGTCTTCTAGCTGCCTCCTAAGCTGTATTCTAAGGTCCATCAGAGAAGGGGTCCTATCTGTCTCGGTCAGCATTAGATTCCCAGAACTAAGCACTGTGTCTGGCATTCTGTGGGTGAATAATGAATAAATATTGGGTGTGAACAGATGCCCTGAAGTTAACTCCTTGAAGGGCAGGAAGTGACCTGAACCCAGCACTAACACTCACCCATTATTTCCCGGCCTCCTCCCCAGGATCCTCCTACTTGCTCCCCAGTTGACTGCAAGTCTAGACACATCATCCTGATAAAGCCAGAGCCACTTTGCACAAGATGACTCATGGTTCAGAAACCACCCCAGCTCATCATCAGGAGGTTCCCTGGTTTGCTGAGGGTGGCTTCCTGGCAGAGCTCTGCAAAGCTGGAGGAGGGTTCATTATTACTTTCAACAAGGGTTCCTCTTCATTCCCTCCTTACCTCTCCCAATTCCACATTAGGCTCTGAGACACTTAGAAACCATGCTTGAATCCCTTTGGGAAAAATGCCAACGCCTAACGGAAGCATTTCACAAAAGAGCTTCATGAAATCCTGCTCCTGGAGTCCTCCAAGAGGCAAGGATCTTTGAAATCCATTATGAGTATACCAAGGAAACATCCTGGAAAGTTTAATGCTACCTTCCCCATAAATACTTCCTGATTCAAGTCTCCGTCTCTCACTCTCAGTTCTAATAATTATTTCACAGGATATCAGAGATTCTGCTTTCAGCGTTTTACACAGGAATTGTTGGTTCAGATATTGATGAGCTCTGCCTAGAAAGATGCCACATTCGTTTATTCATTCATTTAAAAAAATAGAGAGATGCCCCCAAATTCATCCATGTATTCATTTATGCACTTAAAAGATGTATTTATTAAACTCATACTATATGCTAGGTCGTGGGTATCCATCAATAAATTGAACAAATGTTTTCTCTCCTTACAAAACTACATATTTGGGAAGATAGACAATACGGCCATGAAAACGTAAGTGCAAACTGAGCTAAGTGGCATAGAAAATGAAGAAAGTCCTATCATACAGACTCAAGTTGGGGAAAAGAAATTTTGGGCAGTCAGAAAATAACCAAGAGAAGGTTAAGAGCAGATAACCTTTAAGAAACTAAAAAGGAATCTACCATTCAGAAAATGGACGAAATGGGAGGGGAGAGAGGGAGGGAGGGAGGGAGGGAGAGGGAGAGAGAGAGAGAGAGAGAGAATGAGAATGAGAATTAATGAGAGAATAAGAGAATGAGAATGAATTAGTTCTAGGCAGAGAGAAGAGGCCATAAATACCTACACAGAGACTACCATTCTTTGACTAATACTCCCAATCCCCGAATGCCCAGACAGCTATCTTTTTCCAGGTGTCCTGGGACCCACTGCCATCTCAACTTGGATATCAAGCCAGCAGCTAAAACTCATCTCAGCTCTTCCTTTCAGGCTTCTGTCTTTACCTTCCTCCTCTTCCAGAGTCAACATTTTACAAGCTCACCCCATCCTAAGGGTCTTAGCTTCCTCCTCACTTCCTCATTCCTTAAGACATGAATGCTTGTCTTCTGTCCACAGCAACTAAAACAGCCCTCTGAAAGGTCACCAATGAACTTAAAAAAAAAATTCCAATCAATGTATTTCTCAGTCTTCAACCTCTTCATGGCCTTTTAGTTTTACTCACCAAACCAACATTCTTGAAACGTTCTCCTTTCCGTTGCCTCTTTACCAAAAACTGAAACTGTCCAGGGTGGACTCAGGTCTCTGTTCCTTTCTCGCCATTGCTGATAAAAGTAGTAGTAGTAGGCCGGGTGTGGTGGCTCAAGCCTGTAATCCCAGCACTTTGGGAGGCCGAGATGGGCGGATCACGAGGTCAGGAGATCGAGACCATCCTTGGCTAACACGGTGAAACCCCATCTCTACTAAAAATTACAAAAAACTAGCCGGGCGTGGTGGCGGCGCCTGTAGTCCCAGCTACTCGGGAGGCTGAG
>NW_012106575.1:664397-675140 GCF_000951045.1 Mandrillus leucophaeus
GTGTGTTCCTTGTTTTAGTGAAATATTCGAGTGTCAAGCATACGGTCTGCAGAAATGCAGCCTATATATCTGGGAGATGATGAAGGTGGATGATTAAGCAGGTCCTCTCCATCCCCTTGATCTTTCTAGGCCCCAGGTGAGAATCATGACCATTTACATAATGGGGGTTACATTTCCTGGCCATGAAGGAAAAGTGGGGATGAGGATAAAATTAACCTTGTTTCACAACAACACAAAACTGTGCTTCTTATTGCAAGACTGAGTTTGTGGGCAGAGACGTACATGCTTATTTTCTTCTTTAGTCCTGGTGGGGTCTGGTGCTTTGAGCATCCTTGCCTCCACGTTGTCAATAAAGAAATGTTGTCCCAGAAAGTTATATGTCTTGCCCATGTCACATAATGCCAAAGCCAAGATTTACAGAAGCCTGTTTAACACTGAAACCCTTTGCCTTATTTACTAAGTCCTGCTGCCAAAGATCTCATGTGTGGCCTCTTACTTTTCTCCCTTTATATCTGCATATCTGCACCCTCTCAGCAATCTTACCATCTCTCATGACTTCAGGTATTCCTTTCTCCATCCTCACTGCCCCATCTGATCCTCACACCCAAAGCTTTAGATTTGCATTATCTGATTGCCCTATTTGAGTCAACAGTGCTTTCTCTTTGATTTGGCCATGTTACAAATCTCTGAGTCACCCTTCTCTCCAAACATTGCTTCATTCTTGAGTGAGATGGTGACTAAAATTCCAGCTCCTCTGCAGTGTCACCTCGTGCAAGTTACCTAACCTCTCTCTACCTGCATTTTCTCATCTGTAAAATCATTAAAATAGAAGCTTAACTCATTGAAATATTTTGAGAATTGAATTAGGTGATGCATATCAAGCTAAAAAGTTAAAACAATATCTGGCAAATCATAGATGCTCAATAAAAATCAGCCAAAACACACAGTGAGCCTGTGCACATACATTTGCAGATGAACTATAACCTTCCCCTTTTGGAGTTTCTACTCCAGGACCCTGTAGGGACTGTTCTACGATGTCACGTATTCGAGTTTACCACCATTATTCCTTTAAGTTGTTGTTGTCACTTATCAGGCTTCTAATCGAGGAGCCTGCCCCTGATCTGAGGTTCCCTTCTAAGTTTCCTTTTGTATTAGTCCGTTTTCACGCTGCTGATAAAGACATACCTGAGACTGGTTCTTTATATATATAAAGAAAAGGAGGTTGAATGGACTCACAGCTCCACGTGGCTGGGGAAGCCTCACAACCATGGCGGAAGGTGAAAGGCATGCTTTACACTGGCAGCAGGCAAGAGAGAGAATGAGAACCAAGTGAAGGGGTTTCCCCTTGTAAAACCATCAGATCTCATCAGACTTATACACTACTACGAGAACAGTATGGGGGAAACTGCCCCCACAATTCAATTATCTCCCACCAGGTCCCTCCCACAACACGTGGGAATTACAGGAGCTACAGTTCAAGTTGACATTTGGCTGGGGACACAGCCAAACCATATCACCTGTGCTGGTCAGAATTGGTTTTCTAAAGCTGGAAAGTCTCTGATGACTTCCCTGTGTGCACCAAAAGAGTCCAACTAGCTCACTAAAGATTAGACTTTGCAACTGGACTCAGACGTACCTAGAATCCCACTCCATCATTCTTTAGGTGTTTACCTTAGACTATTTAACTTCTCTGACCCTCAGTTTCTCTTTTATAGCACAGAAATAATAATAGTGTTTGGTGATACAAATAGGAAGTTAGTGTCCAGCTGGCAAACAAAAGACTGAAATAAAAGTCATGTTGCAGGGAGGCAGGGCATGGGCATCCAGTCCTGGCACATGGGCCATGAAGAGGAATGAAAAGGTCCCAGCACAAACTTCCAGATGCCTCTTTCCTGCCCAGGCATGCAGTGGATTTTGTGTATGAGAGAAATAAACCTTTGTAGCATTAACCCCTCTGGTACACAGATTTTTTGTTGCCGTATCAGAATTCAGCATGCCGTGGTTAATTAACCACTATCTACCTGATGGCTGTGCTCTGGCCTAGCACTATCCAATAATTTTCCCTAGATGGTGCCAGGTGCAATGGCTCACACCTATAGTCCCAACACTTTGGGAGGCCAAGGCAGGAGGATCGTTTAAGGCCAGGAGTTTAAGATCAGCCTGGGCAACACTGTGAGACCCTGCCTCTACAAAAAAAGAAATACAAATTAATTAGCTAGGTGTGGTGGTGTGTACCTGTAATCCCCCAGCTACTTGAGCAGCTGAGGTTAGAAAATCGTTTTAGCCTAGGAGTTCAAGGATGCATTACATCATCACGGCACCACTGCACTCCAACCTGGGTAACAGAGCAAGACCCTGTCTCAAAAAACAAAAACAACGACAACAACAACAACAACAACAAAACCAAGATGATAGAGATGGTCCATATCTCCACTACGTATTGGCTCCAATATGACAGCCACTAGTCACAGGAGGTCATTGGACACTTGAGATGTGGCTAATGTGAGACAAACTGAATTACAGATTTTATTAAACTTTAATTAATTTACATTTCAATATCCACTGTGATACGGACCAGCACAAAGTACTAGCCTGGATTCTGTTCCTTGGAAATGCCAAACTTTCCCGAATCTTGAGGTCTTTCCATTTACTGTGGAAAACCATTTCCAGGCAACCTCTACCTTTGACATTCTTGCCTGCAAGGTGTTTAGTCTTTCATTCTGCTCAGTTACAAATACGCTCCAACAATACCACATGACTCCTTCAGGCTTCAATGAGCAGCACTGGGCTTTACAGGAAGAGCACCTCTGCCAAAACGAATGCAACTGTTATGGATGTTTATTTTCCGATGAAACGGCAACTCCAAAGACAGTGCAGATGAACCTGTGTGCCAGATGCAAAATAGAACAAACGGAGCTTTCTTTGAATTATTCTAGATCCAAACTACCTGAAAAGGCCAATCTGCCGTCAAAAAGACTAGAAATAAGTGGAACGAGGCCTTCAGAATAATTACATGCGGTTAATTGAAAAATGTTAATCATGTCATATTAGGAAGAAGACAGGGTTAAATTGGTAAAATTTCAATTCACTTAGGCCTTATCTCTTGTTGGAATGAACCAGATGATTAATCCTCAATATTCTTCAGGGATGCTGTGAACAGCGGCAATTAAATTAACAACTACAAAGTTTATGCTCAGAGATTCAAAAATGAAAGATGGAAACACTTTAATTTTTCACAAGTTGTTACCTTAATTATCTTCTTATTGCTCTGTCTCTTTTCCCTCATTACAAAAACACACCCCTTAGTATTCACGGATCCCTTTAATTTGCTGTAGCTTGGTAACAATGTAAGAAATGTCATCGAAGATGCAAAGTCATAAATCTTACTTTGTGCATGCTCATTGAAAATAAATTGTTCTGCTGTGCCTAGTCTCAGTGTTCCTTCTGTAAAGTGCTGACAAATTTCCACTTGCAAACAATAATGTAGAGTGTCTCTAAGCCTATGCACACAGCAGAGTTACTTAGTTACTTTCACCCAAAAGCAGCAACAAAAAAATTCCGAGACAGGGCTGAAACTTAATTGGTCAGGTTCATGAAATATACTGAGGAAACAGAACAATGTAACAGTTAGGGAAATAAACACAAACTCGGAACTTCCTTTTCTAACATACAGAACAGACATAAAAACAGCCTCAGGATAAGTCAGTTTCACCAAACACAAAGTTTTAAAATCATCTTTATTGTATTTTTTTTTTCTCAGAATGATATCTCTGCATTGTCAGCGTGGAATCCCACTTTGCAAAGATTGGATAACTCATCTCTCTCTCTTGGAATGCGGCTAATCAAAATTGAAAAAAAAAAGATAAATTCAACAGCAACCACCATAAAGCAAAAGAATGCTGCCTCATGGTGATTTAACAGGTCCCCTGACATATGTGCATTAAAACTGTAACCATCACAAACATTATCTGCATGCTACGTATTCCTTTAACATTAACTCAGAAGCCTGTTTGCAAATTGAGTACAGCAGATAAGCCATCTATAGCAGCAACAACAGCAACTATAACACAACAAAAGTGGTTTTCACAGTCAGGGTTTCTAAGTAGGCTCTGTTGATGTGAATGAAAGGTAACGGAATTCTTTTCTTCAAAGATCATTTTCTGGATGGGGACAGGGGTGAGGGGAGAGGAGGCAGGGAAAATCAATGACATAATTAAGAAAATAGGCTAGCAATTTGGAAACTGTGAATAAAATTAAAAGCAAACCTATCACAAAACCCTGGGCTGAAACAGCAATACGATCAAGTGACTGTGAGTCCAAACTGGAAAATGCATGAAAACATATCAATAATTGAATGCATCACATCCTCAATGCCTGAAGAAGTAATCACCATCACTATAAATCCTCTCCCAGAGTGATGTTAAAGTCTTTGACGGTTATATATACTGGGGCAGTATCATCACTTAGTCCACTTTCTGAATTTCCAAAGTTTCACAGCAAAATGTCATATCCCCAGAGAACATCCTCACAACAAATTATTAGCACAGCTCTATTGATCATCATCCAAATGGCAAAAATCTCAATAAATTTCATCTGGACCTTTACTGAAACCTCAAAAATGCATTACACCCCTCTCTGCTGACCACCGTTTTTATGATCGCTATTGTATTTGCAGGGCAGTCAATTTTATACAGCATAACAAACTGCCAAGTGCTAACGCGATTCCCTCCATTACTGAGGCCCATGTATTAAATTTACTGAAGCACAATATCAGACTTCAAATATTGCAAGGCTTAGAATTGAATGCCGCAGAGCCTAATGTTATCAACCTGACAAATACCCTGACATATTAAGTAGCAGATCATGTATTCATATTTGGAACTGATGTTGTTTTTCTGTTTAGCTGTATATTTTTTGGATTAGCCATGATATTTCAAAATGAGCATTATGTTTTGGAGTGCAAGAGGGCTGACAGCAAAGAAGCTGTGTTAGTCATTCTTTTTTTTTCCATGGCAGATCAATTATTGTTTTTCTTAATGATGTGTTATTGTAGGTCTAATGAAACTATAAGCACAAGTCAGAAAAATACCACTTTTAAAATAAACAATTAATTTTTTTTGCTTTTGCTTTCTACCAATACAGAAAAGCTCTAAAAGGTTACTTTCATTCTATGAAAAAAATGGAAAGTTTCTTTGGTATTAATCATGTGTGTATCTTTCACCTTTAAATTAAGATAAGACCCGTTCTCTCTCTTCTCCTTCTCTTGTCATTGATTCTCTGTTGGTTGCAACAAAAGCTACCAAAATTACTGAATTGCCTCTAAAAACCTTGCTTTTATTCACATGCTACTAAATGATTTCAACTACATCTCTTTGGAAAAACGAGCATTGCAATGATCTTCACCCAATATGTTCATCCCACATTGCAATGTTCTGATTTACAGAAACAAGAGTCTAGAAACCAAATATCTCAAAAGCCAAAGATTTAAGCGTACTCTCCATGGCTTATATACAAAACAATACCTTGTTCAAAATATAAAATTCTGTCATGTATTGAATAGAATTTTTTTAATGATACGTTTTCTCTTTCTCTCTTCACCAAAAACATTGAGAATCTGATACGAAAACCTCTTTCTAGGTCATGGATCCTGGTATTAAAACCTGCATTTTCGATGCATACAAATCATAATATCAAAACATAGTTTTGCCATAATAAGGTCACTTCTGAAACTCAAGAAAATACCAAGGCACATGATTTATATTCTGGTTATTTATTTATTTTCTGGTTTATGTCCTGGTACAACGGTTTGTTTTCTGACTCTAGTTTGCAGATTCATCAGAGTCTGCAAAAATGTATCCTGTTAATGCATTATTATTTATTATTAGAGGGAAAAATGTATCCTGTTAAAATGGGCACAATTTTTATGCACATATATCAGGGGACCTATTTATCACCACGTGGCAGCATTCTCTTGCTTTATGGCAGTTACTGAAAGATTTATCTTTTTTTTTCAATTTTGATAAGCCCACTGTTTCTAAGAGTTTCAGTATTTTAAACAGCTATATAGGTGAAATCATGCAGTATTTGTCTTCTTGTGACTGGTTGATTTTGTTTAGCATAATTTCCTCAAGGAATATCTATGCTGAAGTGTGCAGCAGGCTGCCCTTAGTTCTCAGGGCTGAATACTATTCCATCATGTGTGGGTTTTTTTTTTCAGCTTTACAAATAGTTTATTTGTACCTTTACTTCCACCTTCACAGATATGTCCGCCTCTGACCATTATGCAAGGCACCATGAATTAAATACTTACACCAGGATATATCTGTCTTACATTATTCAAGATAAAGTGACTGTGTGTCTGCATATGTGTGTGTGTGTGTGTGTGTGTGTGTGTGTATGTGTGTATCACAATTTCTTGATCCTTTCACCCATCAATGGACCTTTAGGTTGCTTCCATCTGTCAGCTATTATAAATAATGCTGCAGTCAACATAGGAGTTCAATTAAATATATATAAAGATAAAGAAGATTGTAATGATGAAGAACTTGAACTCTGGCCGGACATGGTATCTCACGACTGTAATCCCAGCACTTTGGGAGGCTGAGGCAGGCAGAGCAGCTGAAGTCAGGAGTTCAAGGCCAGCCTGACCAATATGGGAAAACCCCATCTCCATTAACAATGTAAACATTAGCTGGGCATGGTAGAAGTCTCCTGTAATTCCAGCTATTTCGGAGCCTGAGGCAGGAGAATTGCTTGAGCCTGGGAGGCAGAGGTTGCAGTGAGCTGAGATTGTGCCACTTCACCTTAGTCTGGGTAAGAGAGTGACACTCCATCTCAAAAAACAAACAAACAAAAAACGCTGAGACTCCAGTCATCAATATTTTATAAAATTCTCCAGGTGATTCTAACTTGCTAGTGGATTAAGAACCACTTCTTTAAGATGCTGTGAAGCCTCTCACCCCCTAGAAGTTAAGATGTGGTCCTTTGAAATTTAAGCCATCTGGATGCTTAGACGTAGGGAAAAATTAATCTCATGTATCCCAGTATTCACAGGACTATTCATCGGCCCCAAATAAAGCTCCTTCAGAGAACCTCAGTGGCCAATTTGTCCAAGAGCCTCTGGTCAGATGTATGCGGTTATCTTTGGCTTACTGTCTGCCAAAAAGACAATGCTAACCTTATGCTAAGGAAGCTCTGCCTGCCTCATCTGGGCCCAACACTCTGCTTGAGGGATGGTATATGGGAAAGATTGCAGTGTTCAGAGTCAAATGAACATGGTTCAAACCTCAGCTCCAATCACTTGCCAGCTAGGTTGCTTATGGTGAGTTTATTCTACCCTCTCAGGTATTCATTTCCTCAACTATAAAACGGAGATTATGAAACCTACCAGAGCAGAAGTAATAGATGTAAAGTGGCCAACTATAACTTAAAACATAAGTAGGCACTGCCTAAGCAGAAACTATGATTTTTTTTTTTTTAAGACAAAGTCTCACTGCAATGCCCAGGCTGGAGTACAATGGCATGATCTCAGCTCACTGCAACCTCTGCTTCTTCCCGGGTTCAAGCAATTCTCCTGCCTCAGCCTCCAGAGTAGCTGAGACTACAGGTGTGCGATACCACACCTGGCTACTTTTTTGTACTTTTAGTAGAGATGGGGCTTCACCATGTTGGCCAGGCTGGTTTCGAACTCCTGACCTCATGTGATCTGCCCGTCTTGGCTTCTCAAAATGCTGGGATTACAGGCATGAGTCACCGTGCCCGGTCAGAAGCTATGATTCTTATCATTAAAAAGGCAATTCAAAGTCATAAATTTCTAACTTTTAAGATACCCATCTCTTTGGAAATGGAAGAACTGATCACCTTTACTTATAGGTGATGCATCTTCCCTATCCAGGGCTGATGATAAAACTCAAGGCAGTCATTGCTGTCTCACTGTCACCTCGTAATGTCTTCTTGATGGCATCCCAGGACTGCCTGATAGATTATGAATGAGATGAGAAAGTGTTCTTGTTCCCCACTCAGTTTTCCTCCATGTTTTTAGAAATGCATTGACAAAATTTAAGCACGATATTAAAAGCAAAGAATTTGGCCAGGAATGGGCTTCCAGAATATTGCCTATTTTATATGCTTTCAAGAAAATTATAGTCTTACATTTACCAAGTAAAAAGGCACTGGAGATGTCATTGGCTGTAACACCTACATCACCACTGTAGACCCTACATATTCTTATCGATGCACATTATTTGCACATTGAATCACTGTTTCATTCCATCATTCAAAATATACTTGCCATGCACTCTCTCTGGGTCAGGCTCTGTGTTAGGCATTAGAGTACTGCAATGAGTAAGACAGAGGTGATCACTTTTGCCTGAAAGGATGTGGTTCACAAAAGCGTTAAGTGTAGTAATAT
Organism: Mandrillus leucophaeus; assembly: GCF_000951045.1. Classification (NCBI taxonomy): domain Eukaryota; kingdom Metazoa; phylum Chordata; class Mammalia; order Primates; family Cercopithecidae; genus Mandrillus; species Mandrillus leucophaeus. The sequence goes on from NW_012106575.1 coordinate 672,808, forward strand.
GAATACACTCAGAGAATTTCTAGAGCACAATGGACAAACACTTAACCCATTCAGCTGGCTTAAAAATAATGAATCTCCAGGCCTGGCATGGTGGCTCATGCCTGCAATCTCAGCACTTTGGGAAGCTGATGTGGGTAGATCACCTGAGGTCAGGAGTTCGAGACCAGCCTGACCAACATGGCGAAACTTCGCCTCTACTAAAAATACAAAAGTTAGCCAGGCATGGTGGCACGTGCCTGTTAATTCCAACTACTTGGGAGGCTGAGACAGGAGAACTGCTTGAACCCGGGAGGCAGAGGTTACAGTGGGCCAAGATCATACCATTGCACTTCAGCCTGGGTGACAGAACTAGACTCTCTCTCAAAAAACAAAAACAAAAACAAAAAATCTACAAAAAATGAGGAAGATCAGAGGCCAGGTGTAGATGGAAGTAGACGAATATGTATCCTATTTGCTGGCAAATGATTTGAAGCAGAAAATGGAAAGCAAGGCAAGGTTTCACCTATCATCTAGAGGGTCATTCATTGCTTATTTTTTCACCCACCATCTATCCATGCACCCACCCACCCATCCATCATCCATCCATCTATCTAACCATTCACTCATTTTTTTTTTTTTTCAGCGTGATAAATGTCTCTTGGCAGCTAGGAGTTGTACTGGCTCCTGGTAATTTAAAAATAGCACACACGACCCCATTTGGGGGCTCCCAGGCACTTGAAATTGGCTATTTCTGCCCCTTTCTATAAGGCCCTTCTTCCTAATGTCCACATTATCCTCCTCATGATCTAGTCAACCATCAGATGCATACACTTAAAGCCAGTTGTAATTCTTCAGTCTTTTTTTCCCCAGTAAATAGAGCAAATATGTCTCTCCATTGTAATCCAAGAGCATCATGGCAAGGCCTTATCCTTGAAATTTACCCAATTTCCCCCACAATATCCCTATCAGTGAGGGATATTATTCTGTGGCCTGATCTCTATCTATTATTTCTTCTGAAAATGACTTTTCTTTGCGCTACTGTTCCTATGCCACCTCCAGTACCCACGGTTTAGGTAGGGCTGACTCCCGTATCTCATCTTAGAGGTGAAGACAGGACCTAAATCTAACCAATGAAACACTTCATTTTCCTGGCCAAATTGATTGGTTCCATTGTGGGGCTACTATCCAAACTGAATCAATAAAAACTATATAAAGAACATTGCAAAGAGGAAGAACTTGTACTCTGGAGCCAGACTTCCCTATTTTGAATCCTGCTAAAAATGTAACTTTGGGCAATTACCTTTATGGCCGGGCACCGTGGCACACGCCTGTAATCCCAGCACTTTGGGAGGCTGAGGTGGGTGGATCACGAGGTCAAGGTGTGAGACCATCCAGACCAACATGAGGAAACCCCACCTCTACTAAAAGTATAAAAATTAACTGGGCGTGGTGGCAGGCACTTGTAGTCCCAGCTACTAGGGAGGTTGAGGCAGGAGAATCACTTGAACCCAGAGGTGGAGGCTGCAGTGAGCCGAGATCACGCCACTGCACTCCAGCCTGGGTGACAAAGTGAGACTCCATCTCAAAAAAATAAAATAAAATTACCATTATGATAGACTGATTACCAAAATAGCCTCCGATTCTTCCCCAGTTCTAGCCCTTTGTGATATGACCATAAACATCCTCCCATGAAATGGTAGAGTTTAGTTCCCCAACCTCTGAATCCAAACTGAACTTGTAACACATCCTGGTAACAATATGGTAGAAATGAGAATGTGCCAGTTCCCACCACGAATCTCCCAAGACTTTGGGTACCATTGCCCTTTCTGCCTATATAATTGTGCCAGCTCATTGCTGCATCTCTACCTCACTAAGTGAACCAGGCTAGCTTGCTGGGGATGTGTGAGAGACACATGTACAGAACTGAACTACCCCAGCCGAGGTCACCCTGGAGGATTCAGGCTCTCTTGGTTTGCCGACTTCAGACTCACGGTCACTCTTTCAAGTCACTAGGCTTGGGACTAGCTCATTACACAGCAATAACTAACTGATACAACTGTTCTGTAACTAAATTTTATCATATTAAAATGGGGTTAATTATAGTACCTATCTGGCAGAATTATTGTGAGGATTCAAGGAAATAATAGAGTTCATATACAAAAAGGACTTAGTGTCTGGCACTTAATACATGCTATTATTCTTTGAAATAAAATCTTTGAGGGTTTTATTGTTCTGTTAGAATGGTTAAGAAGGAGGGATTTGCTTTTCACCAGGGCTGCCCATTTCATAGAGAATAAGCATGGAGCTGCTGCATCACTTGAGCCTCCATTAAGAAAGAATTTGCCAGAGCACGA